>NW_027526335.1:71072255-71644302 GCF_048455015.1 Haemaphysalis longicornis | reverse complement strand
AGTCAGGTTAGGCCGACTACTGCCCCAATTCGTTGTTACATCATGTCTAAGCTATAACGGAGGAGTGCATGGGTATCTAAAAGAATTTGTACAAGCGACACAATTTCTTTGTGTACGGTTCTCGATGGAGTACTTGTGTGCTGTGTCGAAGAAAAAATTGTATAAAGACCTGGCTGAAATCTGTTTTCCGGTTCCTTAATACCGATCCATGTTTCCGGCGGGACCCGGGCAGAACGTTCTGAAACGTGTAAAAGCTATGGCCATTCCTCCTGGTGTAAAAACTTTTTCCTTTAAACTGCATGCTGGAGTGTTACCAGTTAAAACATGGATGTTGGAGAAGGGTATGTTTGTTCCATGGGGTGTGGACTATTGTTTGTGTAAAAAGCCGAGACGGTGGAACATTCTCTTTTTGGATTGTTGGGATGGGGTGTTTTTGTGGGACGTTCTTCAGCGAACATTAGAAAAGGAGTTCCCGTTGAGCCCTTATGGCATCCGTTTTTTTAGCGGTGCAAAACGATAATGGAGTGCCTTATGACCTTGTGATGTTGCTGGTCCTCCATGGAATATGGAGGTCACGAATGGCGGCTCGGCACTGTGACGTAGACGGAAGGCCGGCAAGGCAGTATTTCTGCGAGAGTGCCCAACGTATTGTAGAAATGTGGAAGAGTCAACCATGTTCTCCTGAATGGGTGCATGAATTTGAAAAGGTATTGCCTATGCCCCGTTTTTAGTCACGTTACGCTGGCTTGAGCAAAGTCAGCACTTTTATTATATATACCGCTGTTTCTGGATTATGTCTGAAACTGGCAATAATGAAAAAAAAAGTGGTCGTAGCCCAATGGGTAAGATGACTGACAATAACTCTGCCTGGTCTACTAAGCATAGGCTCGAATCCTGCCGGTGCCTGCGTGATTTTTGTGCGATTGTAAATGCTATGCGCATGGACGCGGACGGACATTGTGGGGTCCTAAGGTACTCAGCACCTAAAAAAAATTAATGGGTATACAATTCACCCTACAGTTGCTCGGATTGCACTATGGTTACCCCATATATGTACAAGTTGTGGTTCACGCTGTTGCCTAAGCAATATAAAGATATGTCCTGATAACTGTCCCCTTCAACTTTGTCTCCCTCCGTCCCATAGACGATTTTCTTGGGGTGATGTTTGAATGATGGTGCGCATTTTCCGGGTTTTCGGACACGAAATGGAAAGCCCAGATACAAGATTGGCACTTTAATTTAGTATACATTAGTCAGTTTTACGAATATATTTCCAACGTCTGGAAAATATTATCTGAATATACTCACCCTGTGAGCGCAGGGCATTTTTAACTTCTGCAGGCTTCGCCCTGTTTTTTCTCCGCGTCCTCGAAATGCAAAGTTCGACCTCATTTAAACCAACCACGAATATAATCCTCCCAGCACCGATCAGCGAAGGTGGAGCTCAGGATATCGACCCAACAAAACAGTTTCAGAACGCGCGCACGCTACTCTGCGTTAACTGCAGAATCGCGTGCAAAAGCACATAAGAATGCGTGAGCATCACTTCTAACTCAGTTGAGGGTTCGAAGTTTTGTAACTTTTTGTCAGAATCCTGATGAAGTTGCCTGTTTTCTTTCCTGACTCCGTTATTACGACTAAATGCCTTGGTCAATGGCTTTCCTTAAGTTCGTATTGAGCCTCCAGTCTTAACCTGCTCAGTAACAAACCACAGGCTGGGGACCCTGGCCAACGCATTAGCTGGCGGTGAACAAAGTACCGCACTGAGATTGCTATGAGTGCAGTCTGTCCCCACTAAACACTCGACACACCTTTGCGAATATCATGAAGCGCTGAGTCCATGCCTCACGCAGTGTTTATCGATTTCCGGAAGTGGCCGGATAATGTGGCATCAATGCTCCATTCTGTTGGTTAGGCCTACGAAGTTTGGATGCTTAGCTGTATAGGTTGCTGTTACTAGTTACCATTCGCACTGCGAAGATTAACAAAAAATACCATGTTTCAGAAGGTTGCGAGTCGTCCTGCAGAGGCCTTCTGCTTTTCAAACCATCATGATGGCTACACGCAATCGCTTGAAATGGTTTGGCTTCGCTGAGCCGCGAACACACTTAGAACACGTGGGTACATCGACACTGCCATCGCCCTTTAACGCGATCTTTTTTTTTTTTTTAAACATTACGGTGTGTCGTGGAACCGCCGTTAAATCTGGGTAGAACCAGTTCGAGGGTTCCCCGCGATACCTGGGATCCGCGTTTCTCGTACATAGGGCGGACGTATTGGAGCCAGACTAGGGATCACGCAACCCTTAAGGAAGCAGTGAGTAGTCTAATTAATGACCAAGGGCAGACATTTCCTGGAGCGCTGCTTAAGAACGTTTCGCAGTTGTAAAATATGTTTGAACTCATGTTATTACATTCTGAAAGTACTGTCACGGAGTACCGAGAAAAAAAAATTACACCGTACATCCGAAGTACATCCGAACTTGTGTTGAGTAACGTTACGGCACAGATGTTCTGAATTTGAGGTGCATTGTGGAACTGTGCACGCATCAGATTACGGGATGGTCCAATGCATCAATTCCATCTCTTATTGAAGAGCCCGGTTTCGCGGAGCGTTGGCCCCATTCTTTCCCTTATACAAACGCTGTTCCGCGCTTTCTGCGACCAAACAGAATCTAAAATGGGGTAGTGTGCATCAAACACTGCGAAGAAGTATTAACAGCAACAAATCGCAGATCTAGAAAAATAACATTTTGTTGCGTGCAAAGCTGTTATTTTCGAGGGACACGTCTGGGGCGGCCTGCTAGATGGATAAAGACCAGGTAGGCCTCGTGGTGGGGGCACGCCCTACGCGACGCGATTTAGCGGTCGTCGCAGGTCCCACTCATGATTTCCGAGTTGGTTCCTGTTTCATCTTGCACCACTGCCGCGAAAGCGAAGAGCTTCGGGGACACCGCTGTTGCTGTGGCAAGCTTTAGCATAATCTAGTCTCATGCTTGCCTGGGCTGTATGTACGCCCTCCCTACCCGGCGGGAAGGCTTCAAAACACCGCTGACCGGTTTACCGATTTAATTTAACCAAATGAAAGAAGGAAAGAATAAACAAAAAAGGAAGGATATTACCAAACACTGAATTAAAAACAGAGTCTGAAACTAGTGAAGAATCGTTCGGGAAATAAAAGGTATGGAGCGGAAAAAAATTCCGAGACACACCTATGACTGATTACGTGTGCGGGTGTACCAGCATTGTGTTCTATTTCAGGATGCGTGATGGTCTGTATGTAATGATAGTTCTGTCGTGATTAGATATCTTCTGCTGCGACAACGACTTCGTCACCGGAGAGATATATGCCTGGTTTGCAATCTTCACGTCGTATTGATCACTATAATGCTAAAATGGGAATGTTCAAATGACTCGTCGGGCCTCCAGTGGAGCGATGATATCCTCTCATTTGGTTTCTTAGAGGCTTGAATCTGTCCCCGAGTCCAGTGTGGAGAAGCTAGGCCCCTAGATTCTGCCAATGTGTGGGCATCGTTGCGAACCCCGGGACCCAGCCATGTCGGCCCAGCAGGAAGCGTGATTGTTGTCACGTGGCCATGCATGCTCATCTGGAACCCTTCGTATACACACGGCTGTCACCGTAATAGGCTACCGCGCTAATTCAACTTCTCCGCACAACATGCACAAAGGGCAAGGCGCAGCCCCCATCCTTATCTAAGGAGCGGCACGACGTCTTGCGACTATTGTGGGATGAAAAAGATAACGATCAATAGCCAGGCCGGCGATGTTGCTCAAGCAAGGTTGCCAGGCTGCGTACGTTAGACGAGCTCGCAAGCAAAAACGTGGCACGAAACAAAAACAAAAATTTGGTGAACAGCATTAGTATAGTGATCTACTCTCTCAGTTGAATACATTGCCCTGAGAATTTACTCACCAGTTTACAGTGTCGGCAGCGGAACGCCGTCACAGCGCATGCGGGTATATGCACGAACTCCCTCAGCGCCCAAGTATACCAAAAAAGTTACGCCCACCTCCCCTCGCGCGAACCTTGGTGTGATGCGACGCTGAAGGGGGTTCCATTGGCGTCGCATCAAGCAATCGTCGGGTACGGCAAGAGAGCAAGCGCAAGCGCAAGCGCGGACGACCGTCGACTGAGAGACCGGCCAGAGCGCGGCACTCCGCTTCTATATGCAGCGCGCCCGAAGGAGAGGAGACCGCGGAGAGAGAGAGTACTGCACAAGCGCACAGTGCGCAGCCGCGCGCAGCGCCACCTCAGATGTTGGGAGAGAGCGTTCGCTATTGGAGAGAGGAGAGGAGGCGAGCGGAGGAGAGACGCAGTTGTGCGGACGCGGACGACGGACGAGTGCAGGACAGGGCCGCCGGCAAGAGATGCTCCTCTCAGCGTCGCATCTAAAAGCAGGAAGCTACGCGGTAGCTGGCGGACCATACTATTTCTGCTGCGGCGATGTAGCTCATCCCACACTGCGGGTTTCCAAGCTTAGTGATGATAGATTGGTGGTATATAGCTTCTCTTAGGCCCGCGATATCTTGAAATACCTTACAAAAGAGCAATTTGACTTGCAACAGTGCTTGAAAAAGGTAACACTTTTGACAATTATGTGTGTTTTAACATATATAAGGAAATCCCTAGACCATTTTGTTATTTTGCGCGCCGGGCATAACCGTAAAGCATCACCGCGACAGCAGGTTATGGATAAACGCTACTGCCGATAATTTTTCTTGCTCGTGTTTTGTGGTCTCGTGCCATATCTACACAAAAACCACGCGCACATTGATCGATGTATGATGTATACGTATTAGCTCTAAAACAATTTTAAGTATTCTTTCTGTCGGCTGAACTTAATTGACGTGAAAGTATGTCAATGCAGAACCTCGAAAAATTGTTCGTTTCGCTGAGCGGTGCCTTCAAAGCCCTCCTAGTGTTCCCGCTCTAATCGTTGGCAGGGTGTGACCGACCAACTCGCAAATGTACAGAAGAAAGAGAAGAAAACTGAAGAAAGTAAACAAAAATTAACCGCTGTATACAAGTGCAAAGCTGTCCTTCCGCGTATATTCGATAAGGGCTTTCTGTCAGGGGCGTCCCCCATTGTGACATTCAAAAGAAAAAGAACAGAGGAAGCCGCAAGGCGAAATCCCCAAACCGCGGCCTGCCACTCTTTTAAGTTAAAAAAAATTGAATGTTCCATTCACGCGGTTCAGCCAGACGGCAAATACGGCGCCTGCCGAAGAAAGGTCGAGGGGCCATCCATGTTTACACGAGGTTTGGAAAAGGAGGGCCTGGCCACTCAACATCGGCACATTCAAGAGACGACTCGCAAGGGAGGAGGTCGGCCGCATTTTCGGTGGAGTGTGCAGCTGACAGTCCCTCTCCTGGCTTTCGCGCTTCTGTCCGCCCGAAGTGGGGTAAAGCAAGTGCTACGTTTAGTGTTTCAAACTACTGTAGCACGAAGCAAGGAACGGTACACTTCGAAAAAATCAAGAAATTTTCCTCGTATTCTTTTCTTTTTTCGTCCAGGAGTATCTTCATGTTCATTCATGGCTTGTTGTGTACTTTATGTCTTCATCTTATTTTTTATTTTGGAAATAGTTGCATTGTTTAAATTCCTTGTTTCCAAGTCGAATGGGCTAAATGTTGAGAGGCACCATTCCAATTTTTAAAGCCAACTTCTATCGTTCATTACATGCGGGACTAGCCAGTATATTTCGAAAAAATTTCCGAATCGGTTGCAGTGTGTAATTTCCCTGGATAATAGTGCATGCGACAGACAAACACTTTTTTCCGCTATCTTTTGTAAATACCCCTTAAAATTTTATGAGGGGTAGTCTGTGAGAGCACTTGGTGGTCCTCTTCGTTGACGTGCGCGGGGTTTGTTATTAATAAAATATATAATAAATGGCGATATAGGTGGAAATAATTTTGTTCACTGAAAGTTAAGGCCTTAAAAAAAGAAAACACTGAACGAGGTGAAAGCCAGACCGAAGAAACAGGTACACAAGTGTACAAAAACCGAACCAAATACACAAAAGTAGGACGAAGTGCTTCACAGAATTTGTGTTTTGTGTGTGCTGCAACTACCAATTTCCCAAGCTGAGGGATATGTTTCTTGTTTTACTTCTCTGCCTTGCATTATTAAGAATTCAACACTATTGTCGGCAGGCCCGTTCCGGCGATGTTATATAGAACCAGCCGAAATGAATCCTTCGAGCTCATCTGATTTCCAAAGAGCGATACAATCCTCTGAGTGAACGGGTATCCAATAATGCTAATTCAATTTATGCGCGCAACTGAATCTGCGATGTGCCGGCGACCGAACTCCCGCCTGATTTCAAATTTTCAAATGCAGCTTTCTCTGCGCATATGTCTTGCAGTCATTTAAGCTTCTTTTTTTTTTTCCTTGGAACGACGTTAGTTTGTAACGGGCAAAACTCTCTAGAGACCGCCACTAGCTTACGAATCGATATTACCAACACGAGAAGTAAAAGCTTCTTCTGAGTCGGTCTCTTTGTCGTTGTCTTTTGTGTTGAATGAGGCATTGCTTTACAATAGCCTTTCGAGCATGGTAGACAGCCACGAAGCACACAAACGATCAGGCCGTCTGCCATTCGACGCTCTTATCTAGCTTTCACTAGACTGATTTGGTTGTTTATCCTGGATAGTTTGGAAAGTTGACTCACTTGCGAAGTGGAAGTTATGAACAAGATATTTCAACATTAAGCGGGAGATTTTGCGCCTCCGCAAATTCTGTCTCTACGAACTGCCGTAGACCGGTACCTCAAGTCACATCACTTCGCATTTTGGGAGTACCATTTCATGCAGATGGCTCAGGTACCGCCTTACTACCACAACTAAACACCACGGTGATGTAGTTGATGCACTTGATCCGACGGATCTGCACCCGGCAGAGCGGTCTTAAAAACAGGACACCTGCTGCATAGTTCAGGCACTGCTGACAAGCCGCATCGCCTATGGCACCCCATACGTCCAACTACCCCCAAGGAACACTCTAAAATAAGCTGGCCCTTGGATTTCCCGCTTTTACGCCTACAGACAACCTTCTCAAGCTTGGACTCTATAACACCTTGAGCGAAATTCTGGAAGCGCAACGAGCAAGCCAACTAAATTGACTATCTCTAACTCCAACGGGCCGTGTGGTTGTAGACAAACGGGGCTACCCGATCCCTGCACCATCTAACGCGCCTACCCGTATCCCATCAAACATACGAACCAACATCAAAGTAGCCCGAATTCCTAGTTACATGCACCCGGAATACAACAAAGGGAGAAGACAGGCAAGAACAAGATACTTAAGCAATAAATTCACTGACAACCCGGATATCAGAGTGCCTTCACCCTTTCTTCCAGTGTGTATGTGTTACACCTGTAGGCGTACGTGCTCAAGTCAGCTCTCTACGTGCCCTGAACAAGCTTCATTTTCAACCATCTTCCCTACCTTTGCTCCCATATGCGGGAACAAAGTAATCTATTTCATTATTGGAATAGCATGCAAAACCGGGCCGACTCAACGCCAGCCTTTTGTGCTGCCGGCCTTCGTAAATGCTGTTATGGGGCGCCTTTCACTGGGAAACGAGAAAAAAAGAAAAGACGTGACTGAGTTTAAGGCATTCAGTCTGCAAATAGTCAAATTTCAGTCGACAGGTCTCTCCGAATTTCTTGAATGGCAGGGGGGAAGAAAATTCGATCTTGAACACGCTGCAACTGTACTCCCTGGCTTTGTTCCGCACTCCCGCTGTTTCCGCGAAAGGCATCGATTCATGTCCTCACTGTGTGGCGCCTGTTCAAAAAACTGAGGAGAAAAGAGTTGACAAAATGCCGCAGAGATACGCGCGGAAAATCAATGCAGCTTGCGTGGTATTGTTTGACGAAGAAACACCGCACTCCTCACGTGGGTCGGGAATTCTTAATGCAGCTGGGTAGAGCGGTCTTGTTTGACCTATTTGTGTTCCGAATAAGACTCTGCGCGTAAACGTTCGGCATTTCTGAGAACTAGAATTTTAGCGCTGCGCTTTCTAGAGTGTCACTGGATGGTGCTATGATAGTGCTAAGAGCTAAAGTAAAATTTCGGTAATTTTGCAACTTCTGTGGACGTCATTCCGTTAACGTCAAAAAAAGGGACAGGATCGTTTTTTTTTTTTTCGCATCACAGAATTAAAATTCTAAAGCTCAACACAAAAGCAAGACATTTAAATATGCGAGTCATGCTCGCGAAGATCCATTTAACCAGCTCAAAATGCGTAGAAGATATGATAAAGTGCCTTCGACATTATTTTGTCCGTAACAATACCAATGATTCCTGGTTACGTTGGTCACGGTGTTGCTAGTTACGGTATGTTTGCCGGTTATTATCTTCTCTTTTTTTGGCTAAGAGTTCGGAAATATCTTTGCTCACCTGTATATTTCGGAAAACAAGTGACACCAAAATGGAACATGTTTTGGTTGCTCTGGTTATACAACTGACACTGCCTTATTAAAGATTTGTTACTCCTCTGTCTCCTCCTCGGATTACTCACTCATAGCGGCTAGGTGTAACAACAATATGAGAACCTTTACAGGATTTCCAGGTTTCTAACTCCAGATCTGAATCTCTGTCATGAATTTCAGTGTGCGTGTTAAGCCGTGTTGTACGAAACGGCGTTCCTAGAACTAGTTCTTTTTGGGGGGAACGGAGGAACGCCACCGTTCCATTAACGGTCGGTGGAACTGTAACGGTAACTCCTTATGTTTTGAAAGGAACGACAGGAACGACGTTCCTTCTGCAAACGTTAAATCGCTAGGGTTTCGCTGTTCTTGATGCCAAGGTAAGAGTACACAAATACACAAGTCGCTACTGTGTTTCCCTTCCTATAAGCTGGCCAAATTGCCCGACCATCAGTGGAGCGTGCTTCCTCGAAGTTCAAAGGCAGAAGAATAACCACGCATGGGGCCGCAACATGCCGGTTGAGCTTAAGTGGTGTTCGACGGGTGAATAGCGCAGACGCGAGAATGCTTTATATCCTTCATCGTTTGTCTGGGGAGGCCAGGAAAAAAATAGTTCACTGCCGGAAAAAGGTTAAGTCTGAGCGGCACTGCAGGTCCCTTGTGGAGCCACCGTATGCGTATATTGTCAGGAGTAGTTACCGCAGTAGTGCGTGCGAGGCGCGGTTCGTTGTTGTCGAGGGAGTTGAACTCGCTAGGAGGTCATTGGAAGGGTCACCGCCTATCAGTAGAGCAGGGCGCGCCGCAGTGTCTCGGGATGTTGTACTGCCGAAGTTACAGAGTACGCGAGCAGTTGGTCATGGCGTGGTCTGTTGCCCATCTGGCGGGAATGGGTCGACGGGAGTGCCAGGTCCTTTTTTATTACACGCATCTCATTGGCAAAGGACGAAAACTGCGTCATTGTTGGTGATAATTTCGTCGCGCGCCGTATGGACAATACCTGAAAGAGACCGCCCGACGGTCGACGGCCAGCGTTTGAAGTTGCTTTAGTTGGTCGGCTTCAACCTGTGTTATACTTGTGCTTTGATGAATACCTGGGAGTTTGAGAGAGAGTGATACTGTAGATCATGTGATTGGTTGTGTACAAATGCGAGTTTTGTAATGTTATGTAACGTTCACGTAACGACACGTTCCAACATTCGAAATGGAACTGGAACGTGTTCCTTTCGCGATAAAGGAACTTGTAACGGGAACTCGTTTCAAAATTGGGAAGTAACGAGGAACGAGCTTCCGTTCCTCTTTTAAAGGAACGTGTACAACACTGGTGTTAAGAGAGCGGAGCGTGAGAAACACGCAGACTCTCATGAGGCTCCTCTGACGTCTTCACAAATGGAATATGAGCTTCTGCTCAAGGTTATTTCGGTTTAATTATTGTCTGTCTTCGCAGGCAATAAAATACCTTAGTGTACGATGCGGCTACGATACCGGTGTGGCCATGGTACAGTAATCGTGTACAATCCTCTTTCATACACGTGAATATAGGCATGAGACGTCCTATTTTTAACCAACAAAAATAGGAGTGGCTTAGCTCGGCTATGCCAGGATAAACGCAGCGTGAGCTAAGGTTGAGCTGGTTATTCTTAGCTTTCCTGGTCGTCTAGGATTAGCTTGATTATCATGCTTACTGCTGCTTCAATGACACTCACACGTAGACGCATTATGTGACACATGTATATTTATCAAGCGGCTCCGTCGCAGCGTCACCAATCGCCCCAGAGCTAAGCTGGTTCCGCAGGCGCACGCCGGTGTTGCTGCTACGCACGAACCATCGGTTCTAGACCCGGCCACCCCTCGCATGATCATCAAGTGGACCGGGCCGCCACGTGTGGAACGGAGGTAGGTGAAGACGCTGGGCGCGTGGGCTGTGTGAGAGACGCCGGGCAGCAAACAACGTTCTGTGCGCCGTGTGATGTCACTGCTCCTCGTGTATGCGCAGTACGGCTCTCCAGGCGCCACGCGAAACTGCTCAACCTCAGCCAGTGTAGCTCTCGCTACAAAAGCATTAGATGTCGCTTATTCCAAGTCACTCGCACTCCTCCCCCCTGGCACCATAATGCAGGCACCACTTATGAAGCAGCAGCCCACGTGATGCGTCGTGTAATTTTCGGTTTCAATACGCTGCCCGTCGTTTCGCGATGCGCATAATGCTCTCCGTCAATCTACCGAATGAGCGGGGCTGTGGATCCTGATAATGAACACCGGCTGCTTGGAGGTATCAGTTGAGAGGTACGGCGATATCGTTTAAAAAAAAAACAGGTAAAATCAAGAAATAGTAGCCCCAAATATAAGGTCATAGAAAAGTGCGAAGTCTTGCGATCGTCTTAATGAAAAAAGTACTTCTATTTAAGCTGCATCCACTACACTACAAAACCATGCCCCATAATGGTATTGTCATATGGGACACAAAACACGGGCACCATTTGCAACAGTGATGCTACATTGCACTTGTCTACTTGTCTGCGCAACATATTCATTTTCATATGCAAATTTTGTCGTTGGTAAGCAAATAAACTCAAAGCTATCTAAACAGAAACAAGCCCCTGGTTTAGAACCCGATAATTTACCGCAGCACAAGGGGGAAATCTTCTGAATTGTTCAGAATACCGTAAGCAGCTGAGGGTATTAAAATGTGGAATAACAAAATTCACGTAGGAAAGTCTGGCCGACTGCACTTAAACTAAACCACGCAAAAAAATACTTTTCACTTCGCGCACTCAGCTTGCTGGCTGGGTCATTGGCTTGTTTTCGAGAAAATATTCATGAAGGCAGCCGCTTAACCGCAGTCTCTTCCCTTCTATTTTCTAGTTCTCCTGCAGGTCACGCAACCTGCCCTAGTGACATCGGAAATCAATGACCAAGTCTCTACAGCAACAAATTCGCGTGGGTGCAGCTTTTGTATGTTTTCACTGTAGGTACACAAAGTCTTGTTTGCTGCTCCCTAGTTACGAAAAACATGGAGCAAAATTGATTCGATCCCCAAGAGCTGTGTCGAGAGACGCGTCACGCGAGAAAACGAATGTTGTCTTGGCGCTGTCATGCTTTTTCCACCTTCGAATGCAGATGACCAGTCAATGCATGAAGTCGTAGTAGTAGTTACAGCACCCAGTAGCAGTAACAGTAGTAGTTTGGGCGGTATTAAAAAAAGTTCGCGACTGCTGCACGGACTTTTGCCGCTTTTGCGCGGCGTGTACAGGCAGCTGAGTTATTGATAGGCGCTCATGCCGAGTTTTGGCATTTTGTCGTTTATTTTGTCTCTGCGCGCAGTGCAAAGCCTTGCACAGCCTCGTGTGCAGACAAATAATACCCCCATAAAATGTCAAAAAACAATCGAGGTTTGAAATGGTGCTTGCTAGGATACCGTCACTAGGGGTCTTGTGGGAATGCAAGTGCATCCACATAAGATTTAATAATCGCCCCAGCAATAGGTCTCCGAGAACTAAAAGGCACATCACAGCTTCAGATTAGCACGTAGTAATTTCTACAATTGTTACAGATGCGACAAAGACTTGAAGTACGTCGAGCAAGATAATTAAAAAGCTCCCTCTTGTGATATCTAAACGCGTGAGCATCAAATGTCGTTTAGTTGGGAAAACATCTGTGAGGTGCATACGTTGAGGTCCCGGCCAACGGGAACGGATGTATCAGCTATGAGTCTCTGACGGCAGCTGTCAGCGTCACTGACAAATTAACCTCAGAGCGTACTTCAGAGTCGGAGTTGGTGTGTTTATGTCGGAGTCAAACTAGCATCTCTAAACAGACCCCGAGCTTCTCACGGCAGCTGCCATCACCATTGTCTCACCATTGATCCCACGACTCTCTGGCCGCAACGGGAGGTACGCGGTGCTCTTCCCACTACGCTACAAATCCGGGACAGGAGCAAGTGCTACGAACGCGCCTTATGTCCTTGACTCATTCAAACTACGTCGAGAAGCTACTGATACAACGAAGGCACGCGAAGCTGAACGTCTACGGAAACGACGAACTGAAAACTTTAGAGGGGGATGCTGAATTTCCCGTGGGAAAGCTGTGGCGGGAAGCGCCACGCGCCTTGCAGCTCAACCAGCCCCGTCCGCAGCGCCTCTGATGCTGATTGTGGCAGGATGCCCCTAGGGATTGGCCAACCAAAGAATCCATCACGAGATAGGTTCGCGTTCAACCACCGTCGTCATCTTCCCGTAGGGGAACCGCCGAAGAAGAAGAACGAGAAGACAAAGCTGTGAAGAGGAGGGCGTGTACATTGCTCTCAGCCGGTGCACCAATGTCAACAACCTTTACATCACCAAAGCTGACGGAGACTACCGATTCTACCACAGAGACAACATCGACAAGAACATGATGGACGAGTTTCGGCGCCTCGAGAACCACCGCATACTCACCGTAACACAACAGCACTTGCGTGCCTTTGCCACCGGTGTGGACCCGGACGCGGAATTCCCTCTGGCGCTAGTAAAAAATTACACCATCTTCCCGTGGGGAACCCTGATGAGGATGCGAAGCATCGTGGCGGTTCCGTGTGGTTCCATTGTGTTGCCGTTATGTCTAGTGATGTGGTTTTTACCAGTGCCAGAGGGAATTCCGCGTCCGGGTCAACACCGGTGGCAAAGGCACGCAAGTGCTGTTGTGTTACGGTGAGTAGGCGGTGGTTTTCGAGGCGCCGAAACTCGTCCATCATGTTCTTGTCGATGTTGTCTCTGTGGTAGAATCGTAGTCTCCGTCAGCTTTGGTGAGGTAAAGGTTGTTGACATTGGTGCACCGGCTGAGAGCAATGTACACGCCCTCCTCTTCACAGCTTTGTCTCCTCGTTCTTCTTCTTCTTCGGCGGTTCCCCTACGGGAAGATGACGACGGTGGTTGAACGCGAACCTATCTCGTGATGGATTCTTTGGTTGGCTAATCCCTAGGGGCATCCTGCCACAATCAGCATCGGAGGCGCTGCGGATGGGGCTGGTTGAGCTGCAAGGCGCGTGGCGCTTCCCGCCCCAGCTTTCCCACGGGAAATTCAGCACACCCCTCTAAAGTTTTCAGTTCGTCGTTTCCGCTGACGTTCAGCTTCGCGTGCCTTCGTTGTATCAGTAGCTTCTTGACGTAGTTTGAATGAGGCAAGGACATAAGGCGCGTTCGTAGCTCTTGCTCCTGTCCCGGATTTGTAGCGTAGTGGGAAGAGGACCGCGTACCTCCCGTTGCGGCCAGAGAGTCGTGGGATCGAAACCGGGCGCCGCTAACTATTTCTTTTTTTATAGTGTAGTATCGCGGAGCTGTGGGTGTAAGGAGGAGAGTTGCGCATGCGCAGTGTGAGTGTGGACGGCGCCGCCATCAACGACGGAGGACCAGACGAGCCTAAAAAATGCTCCGCATTTAAAAAAAAATACAGAGCGCACTTGAGCATGTGCCTCGCGGCGACCACCCGGCGCCGTCCAGGCTTGCGCATGGGCTTGCGCCACATGAGGAACACCCGCCATCCCTTTCGGCGTGGTGGGCCCGTCGCGCACCGGTCTTTACACGACGATTACGAAACCGTCAAGCAATCTATTCACAATCTAAGTGTAGATGGCCACCGGACCAGCTGATGAAGAAGCGGGGTCTACCGAGGTGAGGTCGCGCTAAGATAGTATTTGCCGTACGCTAATGTGCCGTCGGAAGACGACGACAAAGGAGATGACGATTGCTACTTAATAAATCACCGTACATTCTTTAATGGTCTTTGATTAACAGGGCTGGCCAAACCTACTTTGCACTGCTGGTGTACGGCTACTGCCTCTCTCCTGTGATCCGCTGTCAGAGTGGAAAGTACATAGGTGTACCTCAGCTGTGCTGTTTGTCCGGCTTATTACAATGCTTTGTTGGGCAAGTTGGCTTATGGCTTCAAAAAAATTAAAACGAATGCAATGGACGAAGACAGAGAAACACAGTAGACTGGACGAGTGCTCGTCCAGTCTACTGCGCTTCTCTCTTCTTGTCCATTGCACTCGTTCTAATTTATTTAAAAGTTATTGTTTGTGAGGCCTTGCCCCATTAGTGCAAACTGTGTCAATTTTTTAGCTTAAATTTCGCCATTTTGAGCAAAATCGCTTTTATGCGTTTTTTTAAGCGGTTATCTTGTGTGGTGTGGCGGGCGAATTCGTTTTTAGAGAAGGTAAGCCAATTTGCCAAAACGGGCAAGACTTGTGTTCTGCATGAATGGCCGCACACGCTTACTATACTTTGTTCCGTAAGTTCATCAGATGAAAACAATAAAATAGAATTTTGGGGGGAAGAAGTCTATGCGACTGAACTCAATAGTTCCTTCTTTTCTGAATTCGAGATTACTATTTCAATAGCTTAGGGGTCCAAATGTCTGTCTATTGATAACACCATTATTTTGCGCTGACCAACCTCTCGTTTTGAGGAAAAAATCATAGTTTTCTGAGCAGTAAATTGAATATTACTCAATCTGGGACTTGCGAAATTGAAGAACGCAACTTCGTTCATATCCTTTAGAAATGGGCGTGTTTGAAAGTACTGCGGTCGAATGCACTAGCACCCAGATAGAGAACACTCATGATTAATGGGCGAGCGAAGACGGGTGCTCCCTTCGAAGCTCCGCCCCCTGGAGGCGGTGGGTTGCGTGCAACAATACAACTAAGAAAAAAATTAGCAACAACAGGGCAACAACAACAACAGGAGAGAGGCAAGCTTATTACTGGGGGAGGCCCATCGGATGAAAAATGACGCGTTTGGCACTTCCAATTTATCAGCGTAGCAGTCAAGACTAGGAACTTGGGGGTTAACCAGCAACGCGATGAATAAACGTATCTTCATATCTACTTTGTTAACAGTTTAAACTTGCTAAAGTTTCCCTGCATCCATGGCGTAAATAATGCAAAGTGCCTACTACAAAACACGGCATCAGCAGGAAGTACACTGAGGATCGTGAAAGATCAGGGACTATGCGCGGTACTTGAACCTTGAAAACCCGTTGGAACACGCGCTTTGCAACATACGGCAATATATCGTATCATCTGAAATGGCGTATAGCGTCAGTAAAAAATAGCGTTCAGTTTGAAGCGAAATTATTAAGGACAGTCTTATGAGGAATTTTTCAACCGTGCGTAAGTATTCTGGCTACATTGCTCGCACTTACTCAAAGTCTGTACCTGATATTTTACATGACTTGTTTACTGTCATAAGACGTCATTGTTTTGGACAAGAACAATGTGAGGGCCAACCTTACAAAGGCCAAGTCACTCTGTAGTGTGTCCGACTGCGATACACTATTGACCTCTAAAGTTGGCTTTACAATTATACACTAATGCATTGATGGGAAGACAATTTTGTTGGGAAATATAAGCATTCGTATTAAAATATCAAGACCTTAGATGTTGTTACTCATAACGTACTCCTGTGGGGCGCAAGGCGTTGAGCTTCAGACGGATGCGTGATTTTCGAGGGACGTAACCCTAGATACTTACGCATTAAAAACTTTAGGTTTTCGTTCTTAGAAACTTAGAAACATTACCACTGCGCAACGCTGCAAACAGTACGCAAGCATCGGCAGTGGCCGTTCATTGCTCGAGAGAGAGAGAGAGAGAGAGAGAGAGAGAGAGAGAGAGAGAGAGAGAGAGAGAGAGAGAGAGAGAGAGAGAGAGAGAGAGAGAGAGAGAGAGAGAGAGAGAGAGAGAGAGAGAGAGAGAGAGAGAATAAACATCTTTTATTTGGAACTCAATGGTGCCGGATGGTGAGGGCACCGGACCGGTGGGGGGAATCCGCTCGTCCGGGATGCCCTGGTCCTTGCTGGCTGCTCGAGCCCTCTCTATCAGCATGCGCTGAGTTGAAAGGCCCGAGCTGGACAGCCGGTCCACCCACTGCTTGTATGTGGGACTGGGATTGGGTGTGAGGAGTGCGAATTGTTGGCATTCCCAGACCAGATGGTACAGGGTGCCTGGCCGGGCTGAACTGCGAACGGGAAGACACTTTCCTCATGCGGAACCGAGACGCAGAAGCGCTTGCACAAGCATACGGTAAATATCTAAAACGAGTAGCCCAGTCAGACTTCAGCATTAAAACAAAAATCATACTATTGTGGTTCTTTCTCTATTCCCCGAAAATGGTAATGAGACGGGATGCTAGGAGTGCAGTATGTGCGGAAATTTCCTCCGCTGCTCCTTATGTACGTTAAAAACTTTAATTACAACTGTGGCAAGCGCTCAGCCCACTACACCTGGAGTCAACGTTTACATTCCTCCTCTGTCCTACAATCGCCATTCTGAGTTCAAACAAAGGCTTCTACTTAGTTGCTCCTTGTGTCAGCCGGCCGATGGTCGTATGTGAAGCAATTTATGTGCATCATTGGCGAGTCCATTAAAAATCTATAATTAAGGAAATGGGCATAGTCGGACGTATAGGTAGACAGATTCTTAGGAACCTGTCACAGTACCTGTAAAGCATTCTATTTTAGGTTAGGTGGCTAGGTTTATCAGTTGACGGTGGTAGTGGCTGTCGGTCGTCTTTCCACTGAGCCTCGAATGAGCAGACTTCACAAGATTGTCTGCCTAGCTTTACATTAGTGAGCGTACAGGCGGGCTCTGCTTCGGAGCCGCCATGCCAAAAAGAACTTTGGTTTTCGCACTAAGAAACCAGGCAACTCACGCTTTCTCTTCCTCCCATCATTTAGAGGATAAGAAAGCTCGCCAGTCTCATAGTCTACGGTAAGCAGAACCTAAAGCATCGAGCTCCTCAAGCTTCCATTTTTGTGTGCCTGGTGCTTGTGAGCAACTTCATTCAGCGGGATTGCAGAAGGCGTTTAAGCATATCCTTCCCAAAATAGGAGTATTCTTACAAGAGCAACGCATATGGGGACACCAACAATAGCACAATAAAATTTAACGCGTCAATGCTTCACATAAGCCATCTAGTGTCCTTTAGAAGAGCGTTTAATTCACACAGGAGAATACAGCTTTCTGATATCAAGGACACATATAAGGGGAAATAATGTTCACATATCAGGTTCAGCAAAAACAGCAAAATCTTAATTGCCTTGTTTGCGATTTTAAACTAATAATGTTTCCAATGAACTTGTATTTTGCGGTACTGCAATATGCCAGCCCCGAACTATTCTGGAAAGCCCTGCTCTTCTAATTACGGAGATTTTCGGGCCAAAACATAAGATAGGGTTGTGTGTGTGACGTAACAAACCATTAAATAGGCACCGTGAACTCCCGCTGTTATCGGATGACAGCCTATTACCATCCGATATTAGCATTGGATGTTCCGATAACAGATTTGGATGCTCAATACTTCATTTAACATCTGCAAATAAAAACAACGACCTGAAACAGAGCTACAATCCTTACGATACGCTGCGCACATTTCGTGTTTAGCGCTGGGCCAAATGAACGTAATGCATGGGTGAGTTCTGTTAGCGGACGTCAGCGGTGCGACGGGGCATCGGTTTCATGACCGTTCATTTGAGACCACCCTCCGGGTGTGCGATATCTCTTTGCCTCATTGGCGTCCCGATCTCTTTTTCCCTTGCTCCCGCCCAGTAGTTGCGCAAGTCTCTGCGCAACGTCACGAGTCGTTACGCCTAAAGGAGACTCGCAGATTACAGCACCAGCGACAACGCGAGCTTTCAGAGAGCCGATGCTACTTCGGGCAAACGTTGAGTGACTTTTTAAACTTAGGATTGGTTGCATGGCGGCCATTACACGACCTAACTGTGGCTCATGGTGACTGTTGGCTGTCTGCGTTGTGTGTCGTTCGTAAAACAGCAATTTTTCCAGTGCATCGTGCACCTAAAAACAACTAATCCAAGAAGCTGGGTTCAACCGAAAAAAATGGATAAATGAAGGCTATGATCGAGGTATACACTGATGGTTTCTATATAAAAACCCTTTGACCATATTTTGGTACACGACATTTCTCCTTTACAGAGCTTCATTGGGGACCTACTTACATATTACTGTATAGCTTCCATTTTTGTTTGCTTCTGTATTAAAACTTGTACTCCGCATCACCCAATCTAAGCGAGGGTTTCCCCGCTCATTTCAAGGCGGTGCACAGTACCTTTTGCTCCTTTTTTGTTTTATGGTATGTAGAGGCGCAAACGACGTATCTCAACTGTTACAACTTTTCTCCGTGTTCAATGCAATGAACAAGTTCTTTTCACAGTTATAGAAGAAGAAAAGTGTGAAAACTCGGTCCCCCCTGTTATCTCACTACAAAGGTTTACTCCACGGGTGTCGCTGAATCGCATCTCTTTCATATGTTCCTTCCTTGCGGAAAACCCAAAGATAACATCGAATTTTACGTCTTGTCGGACCGTTGGAATTGGGGCTCAATAAAAATTGAATAAACATTCCCGGCGATGTCGCAAGCCCCGACTGTTTTACAAGCCTTTGTGAAGGCAAAAAACTACAAGTAAAGTTAGCTCGGCTTTAACTGAAGGGAGAAAGAGGCTTATCTGAAATCCCACTGTGTACTGCCTTTTACGGGTGTGGCTGAAAGATTGAGGATAACGCTGTTTCGGAGGTGCGAAATCCTACACATTTTCGGGAGGGTAACGGCCTCACTACAGCACGCCGAAGATTAACCAAGTGCAACGAAAGCGGTGTTTTACTTGAAAGTGAACATTTGGACAGACTTCTGTCTGGTTGGGAAGTTACTGAACTGAGATTTAATTAGGCTCCAACCAATACAAAGGCAAAAAGGCAAAAACCCGACGTTTCGAAGCCGGCTCGGCTTCTTCTTCAGGAGTGACAGTGGCCACGCTGCAGCTGCGTCTTATAGTCTCACATTTGTTGGCCTCGCACAAAGCCCCTCGCTGCGGCACGTAATCCGTGTGTGTACACCGAGGGGAGAGTGCCGAGGATTACGTGCCGCAGCGAGGGGCTTTGTGCGAGGCCAACAAATGTGAGACTATAAGACGCAGCTGCAGCGTGGCCACTGTCACCCCTGAAGAAGAAGCCGAGCCGGCTTCGAAACGTCGGGTTTTTGCCTTTTTGCCTTTGTATTGGTTGGAGCCTAATTAAATCTCAGTTCGGTGTTTTACTTGTATGGCATGTTAGAGCTGACCAAGTCCAACTTGTCATTTTTTGAGTTGGGTGTTGCTGAGTACAGGCGCCAGTTGACTGCGCCTTCATAAATCTAAGCAGCGTAACCCCTTTTTCCATTCTGTGTAGTTTGATAGAAAAACACTGAACACTCACCACTGCAGTAAATACTTTGTTCGAATAACGCTAAGTTGTCGGTTGCCTTTGTTTCACAAATGAGAATCCCTACGTTGATTTTATGCTGAACTTCGACACTGCGTTCCAGCGCGTTCAACGTGTATAGTCGTTGGAATGTCTAGGAGTGGTACTTCTGATATACTATAATAGACAATGTGATGTCACTAATTTTTTTCTTCTTTAGCGTTTATGTTTTGGTAGAGTGCGCAAAAGTAATGCACTCTCTTCCGCACATTTGTAGGCATCACGCCGTTTTTCCACACTGCGGGATCCGTAACAATTGTCCCTTGCACATTTGAATAAAGATTATTCAATAAATCGTAGGCGGCCAATCACCCAGTTTTCTGTTCACAGTAAGCGATGCAGGTAAAGTCTCGCTCGAGCTCATTGTCACGTTCAGAGGAACGTTCTACCAGGATCACCAAAGCTGGATGACATTAGGCGTATCTGTACGGGCGGATACTTTGTGCCACTAGTTAAACAAAAGTACTGGAGATCTCTGCAGAGTCTTCTGGGAAAGTGGATATCTGAGGCAATGGTTCATGCGAAGTGTTGACTTCCGAAAACAGTTTTTCTCGGCCTCTGAGAAAAGGACATTCGGTGTAAATTTGGGATTAATGCTTCATCTGCTTCAGTGCAGTGGGCGTGCGTACGTATACACAAAAATGCACACGCAGACACGCCCAGAAATGCGCAAAATAATGCGCGCAATTTCGAATACGGATCGGTGTGCTGGCCAGGCACACCATTCCTCAATGCATTTTACGCTCCAGTTTAGGCGTCGACATTATTTTTTGGCCAAACAGCTGCAACAACCCGAACGCACAAATGAATGAATGAATGAATGAATGAATGAATGAATGAATGAATGAATGAATGAATGAATGAATGAATGAATTGAGGCAGACAGAGCACCAGAAATGGTACTGGAGGTCGGCGGTTGGGTTGAGGGGTATAAAGTGTTAGGGCATACTGACGCTTCGGTGGTTACACCAATCTTACTGTTTGTCTGCAGCAAACGTATAAAACATGCTCTATAGTTTCTACTCCTGTCCCTTCTAACCGCTACACGCATGTCCCACCAGCCTTGGTATGCAAGGACACGATGCACTCAGGCCCCCCTTCATGATCTTCTCTTTGTTGTAGCCGCGCTCACCACTTTGCAATGTTATGAAAGACCTTAAAACCTTAAATAAAAGCATCGGTATTTTCTTCGACACGGTAGAATATTCGTTTTTTTTTTTCAGACGGATATTCTCTTTACCAAGGTCTACTTGACCAAAGCTTCAAAGCAAAATGAATTTTTTTTTATTCCCGTTGATGAGAAGAACCCGACACTCCGTGCACGTTCTCATAACAACATTGCTCTGAAGGTTGAAGTTCCTCTCACAAAATAATTCTTCCCCTCGGGGAACACGCCTGAAATTGTTTCGGCCATGGTTCGAAAATGTAATAACGGAGCAAAAAGGTAGAGATATAGCGGCAGCCGCAGAAGGAGGCGCTGCTTATATCGACAATAAAGAAGCGAGCCAACCCTGTCGCCGGTGACATGCAGCACAAAGCCGGGGGACGTGACCCCTTCCGTACGACCTGCTGCCGCCGCATCGAATGGAGCCGGGCGACCATGCGTGCGCCGGCGTGATTGCGTACGAAGAGCACGCGTGCGCGGTCTCATCGGGAGCGGTTTGTGAGGGCCTCGCCCCTGGACGCTGTAGCGGAGGGGCGGAGGTGGCGCGAACCAGCCGTGGCACCGATAAAGGACGCGCACTGTCGTTGCTATTCCGCGCATACTATGGATGGGGAGCCACCGTTTTGTATGTAGGGCTCAATCTCCTTCACTCCAGCCGGATTTTTTATCTTTAATCGAAAAAACTTCTTGGCTCGCTACTCGGCCCCTTTTGTTCCACAGCTTCTGGCTCCCTGCTGCAGCAAAGTTATACGCCAAGTGAATGAGCAAGATGACTCGGCGCTATGGGATCTTAATACTCTCCGCACTTCTCACGTGAGCGAAGAGTGGGATGATTTACCACTACGGTTATTTTTTTGTAGCTTACTCTGCCTACACCTAGCGTAAGATGCGAAAAGAGGAGCTGATGCGTACTGCGATCCACTGGCTGCAGAACTGAGGGACGCATTAGGCTCATGGTTGTCCTCCAAATCTGCCTCTCGGTCGACAAAATCAACTATGGCATATTTACGAGACGCAAGTCTTGACAGAACCCTGTGAGTAACTAACAGCACACGTGTCCATCATCCTAATCCTTATCATCGTTGTCGTCGTCATGACCATCACCGTCATCCTCGTCGTCACTATCACCATTGCCTCTCCATTTTACATTTATCTGGCGCAGAAAGCTAAGGATCTTCGCTGTATGGTAAAAAATAATTGCTTCCATCCCATTACGCCGCCGGTAACATTGTTCCGTTAGTCCTCCGCATCCAGACGTCCATCTCTAACACCCTTACCTCTATGTCCTCTGGACGCCGGGACATCAGTCCCTGGAAGGGAATGAGGCAGCTCATGCTCGCCCACGCGCACATCTACCGGGCGTTCGCCTCCAACACAACAGCGCCACCGTCGGAAGAGTATCATTCTGTTCCTCAAAAATACAAAGCCATCTTCTAACACTGCCACCTCGAATGGCGCACCCTACCCCTGCCTCACGACAAGTTGTCTAAAGAAGAAGCCACCACCTACTGCCGCCGTCAGCCCAACACATAGCCGCGCGGCATCCTCTTACACGTCATCCAACCCACCTCCTACTACGCCACCTACAAGTGCCCCCAACCCTGCATTCTCTACCGCAGGATATGGCGTGCTTCCACACCCCATGCCCCCCTTTCTTCTCCTCCGCCAACCCTGAGCAGTGGGAAGGCATGCTAACCAGGCTGGACCCTGGCGACCAGCTTCGTCTTGTTCAAGGCGCCCGCCAGGCAGCGACCACCCAGGGACCTCTAGTCTGAGAAGACCACCCATTGCCATGACTCTAGAATTACATACAAAGAAATTTTATTCCTCCTCTGACTCCTACTTCCATCCAGGCAGCATCCTTTCTCAAACAAGCGGGAAAAATACAGGAGGTGGGGGGGGGGGGGGACATCACAAACCTTTCAATGACTGCTCCTGTTAGTGCCTTTTGCCGCATTACATTGAAACACCTTGGGAAGTGAAATGACAGTGTTGACTGGCAATTTCAACAATAAGAGCGCCCATTTTAGGCCCACTACAGTAATGAAGGTGACGAAAGTTGAAGGAACAAAAAAAGGTCTTCTTCATTGCTCTGGTCAAACACAACAGACAGCGAAAAAAGAAATTCTGGTAATAGGTTATTGCCCGGCTGTTGTGCCCTTTCTCCCCATGGCACCTCCACCAGCAACTTTTTTTTTAATTCGTAAAAATTCTGAAATATTTCATAAAGCAATACCGGCTAGTTGTTTACAAGGGCGCCGTATTTTGGAATCAACTAAGAGTGCCGCGCATCATCCAACGAAAAGTAAAGCAACAAGGACGTTTCACGTGCAATGAGAAAATGAGTTTTTATTCTTCTACAAAAAAAGCACCCGAAAGAACTGTTAAATGATTGATCGATTGATTGATTGTAGAGTTTAACGCGCGGACGCAACATAGGCGATGAGGCGTGCCGTAGCGGAGGGCCCCGGATTAATTTTGACCACCTGGGGATCTTTATCGTGCGCCGAAATCTCGTACCCACGGGCGTTTTTGCTTTTCGCCTCCATCAGAAAAGCGGCCGCCGTGGCCGGGAATCGAACCCGCGACCTCGTGCACAGCAGCACAACGGCTTAGCCACTGAGCCACCACGGCTTTTTTTTTTATTGCCTGCTTTGGCACATACAGAACACAGACATTCATAGCAGCCGTCAACCTGACTTTGGTTGACGTCATGTGTTTAAATGTCCCTTTGGTGTACCAACGATTCCATGTCTGCAAGATATTCGAGCGGATTCGACACATATTTTTGATCTTCCACGTATGCACACATTGCCTCTCTAAAATACTGTGTCGCGCTTCGTGCATCGATGTCAGAGTACCTTGCGGCCATTCTTGCTTTCCAAATAGAGCTCCATCCAACAAGCATGATCAAGTCGTAAGGCATACCATCCCCGCTTTCAACAGGCAAGTACCGTATGCCTTGGGCATCCACAGGCAGACCCTTTTTCCGAGTTCGTTGGAGCACATCCCACAGGAACATAACATCCCATCAATTGATGAATACATGCTCAATAGTTTCAGCTTTTTTGAATATTAAACAGACAATTCCCCATGGAACGAACAAGTCTTTTTCGGCCATCCACGTATTAACAGAGAGGGTTCCAGTATGCAGTTTGAAGAAAAACGTCTTTACGCTAGGGGGTACCTGCATACGCTTAACTCTTTTAAGCTCATCTTTACCCCTCCCTGCTCTATAAATCAACCGTACGATGGTTCAAGGAGGACTACATCACACACGTCTTTATACAACTTTCTCCTATTTACTTGACACAAGTATTCCCAAGAAAATCGAACAGCCAAGAAACGACATGACAGTACAACTTCTCTCATAAAACCATGTAGGACGCCAGGTATAACATTGGACGTGACTATAATATCTGGTAACGCTCTACCCAAGCGCAAATGACAGATAGTTCTTAACGTTGGATCCTTAACATCGCGGAGAAACAAGAAACGATTTAAAATTTAACGTACAAACAAGTAGGTTAGTCCCAAACCTTCGCCCCTAGACCCTACGAAACAGGTTTGTCCGGCTGGTCCGTTCCCAGTTTCACCCCATACAAACACAGCGAATACACGATGCAGTCTTTGAACATTTGCTCGGGAAAAGTGAAGAACTTGAAGGACATACCACAGTTCGCTTACAAAAAATAAGTTGCACACAGTCGTTCTTGTAAATATTGATAAGCTGCACCCTTTCCACTCATCGTGCTAGGGGACTTTAATTGCGTGCTAGCCGCCGGTGATAAAACAAGCGCCAGAGCCTAAAGACGCAAGTACTTTAGTACTTGGGGATCTAATAAATGACGTTGCGTTAGAACACGTTGCCGAGTGTCTTGAGGGTGGGCGAGCGGTCACATTCACGCATTTTCAGGCGGCCAGTCATGCCAGAATAGACAGAGCGTACGTCACGCTGGACTTAGTGCCGTTGTGTCAGGATTATTGTGTGCGGCCGGTCACGTTTATTGACCATTGCCTGGTCGCATTTACGATAAGAGGTTCGAACAAGCAAGACAAAAAATTTAATTGGGATCTGTGGAAGATGAATTCTAAATTATTACAGGATGAAGTGTTCAGTAGCAACTTAATGATGCGCTGACAACAAAATAAGGCCCGGTGTGAAATGTTCAAAGAGCAAACTAAAATCGACGCGGTAGAACGATCGGTAGCAATAAAAAGAGAGGTGAGAATTAAAGAAATTATTTTGCGTGAGAATCTAGAAAAATTAACGTGGGAAGAGTGCTGAATGCCAGGTGAGTTCACGGCCGAGATACGAACAGTGAAACAGAAGCTAGATGCACTCGAGACGGAGCGTTATCTTGGAGCGATAGTACGGGCAAGGGCCGAAAGAATTATCGCCGATGAAGCGCCAAAAAAAAGAGCGCTTGGAATCGAAAAGTGGCAGGCGCGTCGAAATCACATTGCTGAAGTTGAATGGCAAGATGTTACAAGTGATAAATACTAAATAGAAAATTGATTGATTGATTGTGTGGTTTAACGCGCCGACGCAACGCAGGCGATGAGGCGCGCCGTAGTGGAGGGCTCCGGATTAATTTTGACCACCTGGGGATCTTTAACGTGCGCCGAAATCTCGTACACACGGGCGTTTTTGCTTTTCGCCTCCATCAGAAAAGCGGCCGCCGCGGCCGGGAATCGAACTCGCGACCTCGTGCTCAGCAGCGCAACGCCTTAGCCACTGAGCCACCGCGGCGGGTGAAAAATAAATTGAAAATTGGTTTCTCCATCACTACAAACAATTGTTCGCGTATAGCCCAGTTGATGTTGAGCGCTTCAAAAAGGATTACCTTCATCTTTTGCCCAGACTTAGTGAGGAAACAAAAGAACTGTTAGAACTTCCAATTTCAATAGAGGAGGTTACAAACGCAATTAAAGATCTGAACCCTGGAAAGTCACCTTGGCCTGACGGCCTCAGTGCAGCCTTTTACAAGGCCTTAAAAATGAATTAGCGTCAATTTTGACAGATGTGTACAATGAGGCTTACGATATTGATGTTGTGCTACAGTCTTTTATGGTTTCACACACAGTTCCTATTCCTAAAGCCGAAGAACCCGCAATGCTGCGTCAGTCCACATCATATAGGCCAATCAGCTTAACCAATGTTGACTATAAAATATTCATGAAGATATTAGCTAAAAGGCTCCAAACAGTAATGACAGAACTTGTGGGACCACACCAAACGTGTGGTATTAGTGGACGCACAATCTCCACGAATATCCATACAGCCTGTTGTGTGTTGGAATGCTGCGAAGCAACAGGAACCAACGTAGCGATGCTTCAACTAGACTTTGTTCCCCGTGAAATATTGCTGTGCATTTTAGACTATGTGAATGTTGGCTCTGTTATTCGAGAAGGCGTGGCTATGACGTGCAGGTGTTGCAAAAGACGCGGCTAATGGTAAATAGGGTTGTGGGAAAAAGCATAGAAGTACAGCGCTCCGTACGCCAGGGATGCCCACGTAGCACCTTACTTTTTTGTCTGTACATTGAATCACTTTGTTTAAGCATTATACGCAGTGACAGCATACACGGATTTCGACTGCATGGGGCAGAGGTTAAACTCTTAGCCTATGCGGACGATATTGCTGTTTTTTGTTCAGACGTCGAAAGCATCAATGCGGTAGTGGAAACCGTCAAACGATCCTGTGAGGCGAATGGGAGTGCCGTAAACTTGAAAAAATGCCTGGGGTTTTGGCATGGAAACTGGCCATCAACCCCTAGCATCTTCGCTAACATGAATTGGGTCAGCACACCGGCAAAGTACTTAGGTGTGCCTTTGGAGGTTTAGGTGGGCCTTTGGAGGTGTGCCTTTGAAGACAGCGATCCGTATTGGAGGAAGGAAGCCGACGTAATGAAAGAAAGAAAGAGCCACCATGGCGGGTGAAAAAGAACTGTTAAAGCGCTCTAGATTACATTTTTCGAGCTGCTTATTGCGGAGTATGGTGTCATGCCAAGTTAATCGCCATATTGTCTACGGCAATAAATGAAAACACCAACCTCAAAGAAGGTCGTGCCAGCATATTTACCTCTTTCTGGCGTGTGAAAAAAACACACGTCTTGGCACCCCTGCGTACCAATAGCACTCGCAATGTTCCAACAGAATGCCCAGAGACATTTTAGCGTTCGTGATCGAGTGTACAAATAGGCTTCGTTTGCATTGAATGTCTTTTCCAGGCCGCCGTCTTTTCATAACCATTCAATGTGCGCAAAATAAATGTTTACATAACTCACACTATAGCACACAAAAAGAAGGTGAAACAAATCTAGCAACCAAGCAAAAGAAGCCTTCGCCAAAGGAGCATTCGACGACTATACGAGGTTACTTTGCCATCCGCGTCAGAATCATTGACGAAACGGCGCCGAAGGAAGCAGTGTGTAAACTTACTTTCTTCGTTCACTTTATCGGTTGATCAACTTCTCGACAGAGTTTTGCAAGATCTTGGAGGTTTTAGACGGGGAAGTAGGACATTTGTGCACTTTCCATCGCTCCATCGCAGACTCAGCTTTGTGAGTCCTTATAGACAAAGTACTCTACGGAGGGAGCAGTAAAAATAGACCGGGGACAGACAAGGCGGCGGCCGCAACTTGTTAGCTTCCTCGGCACGTTCGACGGTAAAAGTCGGTGGGCAGCTGAAATGGCTTTGTTTGGCGTAGCGTGCGCCAAGACTCGGGAATGCCAGGACTGTATATATATTCGTGCGATGTGCGAGAGGAAGCTGGGGTGAAGTGCACTTACAGGCTTAGCTCCCCGGTATTCGCAAAGGGACCATAAATAACGCACCATGCGACGAGCGGCCTCACAAACGTGTCAGTCCTGAAGAGGAATTCAATTAGGCGGCTTATTTGAGGAAGATGGCGAAGTTGTAATATATTGTTGGTGAGCGCAATAGTACAACGAACATTTTATACCTCTGGAGGTTGTGTGCTGTATGAGTAATTTACTATAACTATTAGGCACGTTAAATGATAAGGGAGAATAAAGGGCAACGAAACTGAATATGACGATTTCGATGAGTCAGACGCGTAATGCGCATGTTATGCGAACCACGCGGATTGCTTGTCCGCTGTGGGTGAAGAAATTGATATGGCAGCAAGTTTCAATTTTCGGTAACGGTTGTCAGATCATGGTGGAGTACGGACAATGCCCAATGTCCGTGAGTTAATTATGGCGTTTGCCTCGACTTAGTAATGCAACTGCTTGAAACCTTAAACGAGAGTTATATGCATGCGTGTTGTCATGACGCCTTGGACTAAGGGAAAGTGACAAATAGTGTATATTCGGAGGGAATGGTGGGCATTTAAAGCTCGGATGGGAAGTGGCTGCGTTAGCCTACTGAGACTTTTTTTCGTCCACCATCAGCCGGAAATTCCAGATTAAGCATGCGATATCTGGCACTTACTTTATCTCCTATCAGATGTGAAAGCGAAACATTTTTGGTCTTGCTGATGGCAGTGTCGTAACAGGAACGCACTGAAGAAAGATCGCTCAAAATTTCCTTTGGTTCCAGGTTCAGGCGCTGACTTTAAACTTTGGCCAGGTAGAAGATAACTTCGGCTTTGGACTTCGCAGTTTGAATTCTCGACAACGACGATGGGCTAACTACAAAGGGGGGGGGGGGGGGTCGTTCAGATTTTTTTGGGGGGATTCTTTTGCTGTCGTCTGAGTTAGGACTTTGACTCCAAGGCAGTTTCTAGTTTCGTCGTGGACGCTTAGACTTTGAGTACAGCGACTTTGACTTTGGCACTTCGCCATTTGATTTTGGCACGCAAGAAACCATCAATTTTCAATTATCGTCGGCTTTAGACGGAGGGGCATCTGATGTATATGATAATTTTAATCTCAGCGCGTCCCACGTTTTTACGGTGCAGCTTGTTTCCTGTGGAAGCACACACGTAAAGATTCAGAAAAGCAAAGAAAGTTTTCTCATCTACAAATTTGCTATTAGCTTCAGTCGTTAAGAGTCTTTATGCACTTTTCTTTGACAATAATGGTAAATTAAAACATAAAAGCTACGAACATACTAACTTGAATAAAAATATCAAGTCTATACAAGAAACCAACGGTAAGCTTAAATATGAATAGGCAACCACCACAGAGGACTAAGAATCTCCGTTACGGATAATGCGACAAAACAAAAACCCAGAAGAAATAAAAACGAAACACGCTGAAACCGAAATGTAGCTCACAGCTCAACTAAATGCACTCCTCCTCACCCTCGCCTATTTCGCAACATTTGACACCTGCCTGAATGCCCCAAGTCAGTCATTTGCGTTCCCGTGAGGTTCTAATCTGAATCTCCGCGAATTACCCTCACCATAAACATGGATTTCTGTCCTGGTAATTGGGTGGCCAATCACACCGAAAAAACTACGCCAGGGAAACTACCGGTCAACTAGTTGTGGCTTATGCCGAAATTCCCGCTTTGCTCACTAAACACGCAGCCGAGGACTATTTACATTTGTATAAGCTACTTTAAAAAAGCTTTCAGCCTTACCCGTGCTTAGGTCTTCGAAATACGAGTAAAAAAAAAATCAGCATAAATTCAGAGAATTGTCTACTAATGCGTAGCATTCTTATACCGCTTGTCTGTACCGCTTGACTATATTGTGAGCTCTGTACAGTACAATATGGCTATGAGTAGCGAAAGACGTTTTATTTTCTTCTTTTCAAGTTTTGTTTTGTTTACTCAACATCGCTACTGCAGAAACAGTCCGCTTACATTATATTTATTCGTATTTCTTACGTTCTTTTGCGGACTTTTTTCGTTTATCATTCGACTTTGGGGGAGATGTCTAAGATGCATATTTTTGATTTCTGCTCTTCACCGCGGCCTGTACGAACAGCTTGTGGCCGAGATTCCTCAAGAGTATGACTTCCTAGTAAGACATTAGCACAATATTATTTTTCAATGGCTCCCTAGCTACTGCAGCATTTCTGGCAATGAATGTACAGACGAATAGGCTCATCATGTCCATGGGAGTACCCTATTGGCCGACATCCCGTTATGGCGCTATGATGCGGCAAGGTCACTGCGCTCCATCGCCCGCAAAATCACACTGACTGTTTGGAATACGCCGGAGTTTTCAAACTCCCACCTGTACTTGCTCAACCCTGACCTGCAGCGCCGCTTACCCGTTAACATGCCACGCTCCGATGCCACCCTACTGTGCCGGCTGTGGATTGGAGTTGCTTTCACCAAAGCTTACTCATTCACTATTGGCATGACTGCCAGCCCTGCTTGTGACGTGTGCGCCACGGACGAGACAATAGATCACCTCTTGTGTCACAATAAACGGTTTGCAACGCAGAAACTGCACTAGTCAACCGCACTCCGGAAACTCGACAACCATCCATTAACTGCGCAAACTGTTTTGTGTCACAGGCGTTGCCCATCACAGTCCCAAAATGCCCCAAAAGCATTACATCGTTTCTTGGAGGACACAGGCCTGTCCGAACGATAGTAACGACACTGTGTACCATTGTTCATTTGTCATTTGGTTAGGTTACCGCTTCAGTTTAGGCTTTATTATCACTCATTTTTTGTTTTTGTAGTTATCTTAAATTTTCATTTTCTTGCTCCTCAAGCTGTATTCCCTGTCTTTTCAATGCCCTTTTTTTCTCTCTAAATCCCTCCTTCCCACTTCCCATGCGCAGGGTAGCCAATCGGGCTGTAACCTGATTAACTTCCCTGCCTTTCATGCACTGTATTATCTTTCCTTCCTCGATTTTGTCAGATCATTTTTGTTCAAATTTTCTTCTATTTTCTTATTTTCTGAGTTTTCAAAATTATGTACTTCCAATTATCTCCATTGATGGCATTATATTGATTAAAGTAGAACTTCCGCCAAATCTGCATTTTTGTGTATATGCAGGGCGTTACACGGCTTTCGCCTTTCTTGCTATTTTTTATTTTGTATTTTGAGCGTTCTTTGCGGACTTTTTCGTTTGTTCTCCGGTTGTTGCGATAAGATGGATATTTTTTTATTTTCGTTCGGTCACTTTGTCAAAAAAAAATTCGCGTTTCTTTTTTCTTTTTATTTCTGACTTCTCAAAATTATGTCCATCCGATCGTCTCGCTATTACAAAGATTAAAGGTGGAACATCCGCCAAATCTGCCTTTTTGTGGAAATGCAAGGCGTGTTAGATCGTTTTCGCTTTTCTCGCTATTTGTGGTTCCTATTTACAGCTTTGCTTACCCTTTTTTGTGTATTATTCGGTTTTCCCGGGAGATCTATAGGATGCATTTTTGGGATTTTGGCAGCTCATTCCTGTTGCATTGTTTTCTATTTTTATTTTTAAAAATTTTCAAAATTCTTCTCGGCCAATTATCTTCAATTAAGCTATTATAACGATTAAAGAAGGGGCTTCGGCCAGATCTGCAATTTTGTAGACATTCAGGGCGTCACACGGTCCCTGCCGGTTGGGGGGGGGGGGGGGGGGGGGTACTCGGCAAAGAAAGAATGGTACGCATTAAAACGAATTTGCTTTTTTTTTCAAGGGTGTGTCCGCTCATAGCTCATATCGGTTGATGTTTCAAAGGCTGTTACCAGAAATGAAAATTTTTTCATTGTTTTGTAAATTTCCGGCTTGGGTTGTGCAGTCTACTTGATTATCATTTACTTTCATCCGTTCCGGGCAATGTTCGTAGACAAACTGTCGAGAATTATGACCTGGGTGGCATTTTGACGGAAATACACCAAGTGCGTTCTTACCTTTGTATTCTTTTTATATTCTTGTGGAGTGGTTATCTCATAAAAGAGGCGGTTTCGGCGTGTTGGTTCGACAAAACTAATAAAAATGAACAGTGGAACTACAATGGGGCACCCAAGGCGAAGGCATCAAGCGTCTTATTGTGCAGAAAGTTGCTTTTATTAGTGGCTGTTATTGTCCAGTGAAGGAAATAACCGCCATGTGAGGAGCAAATAAAAAACACGCGTGTTATCTTCCGGGATTTAGACCCTGGTCTCCAGAGTAGCAGTGCAATGCACTGCGCTATCACATTAAAAGCGCGAAACCATAGAATTTTTTCACCAGTTTTTAATATTTGAACCGGTGGCCATATTCTGTGCTAATGTCGGCCGTTTTGTGGGCTATCTCCTTGCCATCACACCGTATTTTTGACCTACCGAGCTACCATATGCATTCACGTCCAAATATTGTCACACACAGGACAATACCTGCGCCGCCATGGTCCACCAACAAAAGACGACAAGCAAGAATCTCGGGGCGGGGCGCAACCAACCCGGCCTCAGTTATGGCTGCATGTATAAAGTGCAAAAAGATAGCTCCTAATCTACCATGGTTCGTCTCATCTCTGTCCTGCCGCCACGCAGCTATATTGTAAGGGTAGCAATTGTCTTAAACGCTGGACCATTGTCAGACACTTTTTTTTTGTTTCGTGCAATTAGAACAAACAGTCGCTAAATTAATAGGGTGTTTAATATTTCATGAAAAGTCAAAATATCCTGTGTTCGAACCAAAGCGAGAGAAACAAATGCAGCTGTATTGCTAGAAACAAAAATGCGGAAAATCGCCTAAAGCTCCCGAAGGTGTTCTACACGGGCCTGGCTTCGCACCCTCATCGTGTACGGTGTGAATTGATATGGTAATCACTTATGTCTTCTGCAGTCTAGCATCACTAAATAAAGGCTTTTAGAGTATCGGCACTCTTCTCTCTCATGGTTATGTGCCGCCAGGATTTTCATTGGTCGGTCGGCACCACGTGATATTTGTTTACATATGGGCGCAGCCACTTTGTTTCTGGGCGCCTCTCTTTCCCTCTCTCTGTCTTTTGCCGCACGGTCGCTAGAGCGGCCGGTCGCACTCTGCCCGTCACAACCGGCGGCGGTTTCGTTGGGAGAAATGGCAACACTGCAAGCCAGACACAAAATGGCCCCCAGACGCTTCCGGGTGCACGAAGTGGCGGTACTCTTTAGCGTAGCTTATTTAGTGACGCTAGTGCAGTCCGATGCTCAGTTCTACGCAATTATATAACGGTGCGCAAATTGTACGGGTGAAGTGAGTGAGTGAAATACTTTATTAAGGACGAGAGGCCATGAGGCCCTGTGGGGAAGTGAGGATGGCGGAGGGGGAGCAGAAAGGGAGAGGTCACAATTCATCACAATTCACACAGTGTACACACTTCTAGTTTTAAGGTCCTATTCACAAGATGCACATTTCACTCAGTCTTCGCTTTCTCCGTCCTATCTGTTATTTCCATGATTCGGCTTTCCATCCGTTCAGGGCATTTTTTTTCGTGCCGCCCCCTGGGCGAATACGCGCAATTACTTGCCACGAACTTCTAGAACTTCGGAGGCGCGCTTATTACTATGTCGACGCATAACGGCTTTCGCGATGTGCGCAACCGCGACCTTACTTAGTGTATCGGGACTTCATAGTTGAAGAGTGACTGGAAACAATGTCTGTGTAAGTTTTGAAGGAGTACGAGTACGAGAGAACAGTGTCCCGTGTCTGCACCCCTCTTTTTTTACTCGGCATTCTATGTGCCCGCGTGGGAAAAGGTGCGACAAGAGGTTGCACTGAAGTTATACGTGTGCGTGTTTTCCTGCTCCGGGAAAAAGGGCACGCCGTAACTTTTTACAGCCAAGTGACTTCACAAGAATGGCGCGAGGACAGCCGTAAACGCTGTGGGCGCCTTATGTACGCTGTACGTACGCTCTATACACGCTGTGTGTACGCTTTATCGGGGAAGTGTGAACTACCGATAAATGATCGGGTAAGTTAGCTGGACGGATTAGTAGCAAAAATCTGCATTATTGTGGAAATGCAGGGAGTTACAGGCTTCGCCATTTTCCGTAATTACTGTATATTTTTCTTTTGTTTAGTTTTTGAAAATGTCTGGCAGAGGCAACACACCACTTCGGCCCCCGCTTCCCGTAGACGGTGCCCCCAGTCTGACCCGACCTGGGGGGAATCAGCCAGTCGCCTTTTCCTGTCCTCTTCTTCATTCTTTTCCTTTCCTATCGTCTTTCCTAACCGTGTCCTGTCATCTTCTCTCTTCCTTATTTCTCCGTTTTTTCTGCAGGCGGCGAGGGTTAACCCTGTGCAAAGACGTCACTCTTGATTTCAAGCATAGGGTTATAGTGGCAAGGTACGGTTAGCGTGTGCTGAAAAAGCCACGTTCCCTTGTTGGGCTCGGTGGTGGGCGACCGGCCTTGCCACCGAACACATACTTGTTGTATGGCATCTTCTAATCCCTTTTCCATGAATCGCTCTCTTAAAAGGGGGCGCACCGAGGCAACCACCTTTGAATTTTTTTCTTTCAAAGAGGCAAGAGTGTTTTCCACGCTTTCACGTGATGCACTCGGAAAATGAGAACACAACAATGAGAAAGATGTCACCATTTCTTGTGTCCAAATGTCTGTCGAACCTCATTGGGGCTGGCTACAAGGCACAAAAAATGTCCAATGGCGACCTGCTGATTGAAGTTAAAGATAAGACTCAATGTGACAAGCTCCTCAAAGTTGACAAAATTGGTGACAACGCTGTTACTGTCAGTCCTCACCGCTCCATGAACACCGTGCGTGGTGTCATAAGTGAAGCAGACCTCCTAGACCTTACTGAAAATGAACTTCTTGAAGGCTTCCATGAGCAAAATGTCATCAAAGTTCAGCGGATAGTCATCCGCCGCGAAAACAAAGAAATCCCCACCAAGCACATTGTTCTCACCTTTGGCACAACGGTTCTCCCGGAGACCGTAGAAGCTGGCTACGTGAAAATCCGAGTCAGACCTTACATCCCCAACCCGCGCCGGTGCTATACTTGTCAGAAATTTGGCCACGGATCACAGAGTTGCAGGGGTAAGCAGACATGTGCAAAATGCAGCAAAACCGACCACGTGTCGAAAAGCTGCACTGCCCCACCACACTGTGTCAACTGCAGCGGTGACCATGCTGCATACTCACGCTCATGCCAGCAATGGAAAAAAGAAAAAGAAATCATTGCGTTGAAAGTAAAAGAAAACATCTCTTACCCCGAAGCACGCAGGCGTCTCGCTATCACGCATAAGATAGCATACGCTGACGTGGCGCGTCAGGGGGCGGCGTCACGTGCGGCAACTGTCCAATCAGGGACCTCGTTGAGAGGGCCTGAGGAGACATCTTCAGCCCCCCAGGTGCAAACAGCGACACCTGCTGCACCTCAAGGAAATGGTGGCCCGAAAACGGCCAATGTGTCAGCTGCAGCCTCGCGGTCTGCACAGCTGACTAACACCACTGAGACGGTCGTAACTTCACAGGAGAACCGGAGGCCAGCCAAGGCCCCAGGTCTCAAACCGTCAACAAAGAAGCCTTCTTTGGAGGCTATGGACACAAGTGAGCCATCCTCTGCGTCAATCACGCCGAAGGATCGCCACAAACCTCTGGAACGTACGAACTCCCAGGAACTGACCAAAAAAGCAGAGCTCCCTAAGGTGTCTCCTACTGGAAAAGGCTCTGGCAGCTAACAAGCTGAGCCTGTCTTTAGTAACAAACGTCTCAATACTAGCAATGGCTTTTTGTAGTGTACTGCAGTGGAACTGCAGGGGGCTTCTGAAAAACTTGGATGATGTTAAAGAGCTGCTCTGGGAGCATGCACCTTTGGCAGTGTGTCTCCAAGAAACCCACTTAAGCAGCAAACACACAGGCTTTTTACCCCAGTACATCACATACAGAAAGGACAGGCAAAACACCAACCAACCATCGGGTGGTGTGGCTATTATCCTTCATAGGTCAACCACAGCTAAGGAAGTTAAACTCAGGACTGAACTAGAGGCTGTAGCCGTGAGAGTTATATGGTTGCAGCGACTAATAACAATTTGCTCCATTTACGTTCCCCCAGACAAGCGACTACAGAAATCTGAATTTGAAAATCTAATAGACCAGCTCCCAGAGCCATACATAATAGCAGGAGACTACAATGCCCATCATCCTCTCTGGGGCTGTGAAAACTACGACTCAAGAGGGCGAATGATAGAAAAATTACTAGTCTCCACTGGAGCTTGCATATTGAACAAAAAGAAGCCCACATACTTCAGTCCCACGCACAAAACATCCTCATCAGTTGACTTAGCTCTCTGCACTGCTACTCTCTTCCCACTACTGGACTGGCATGTCCTGGATGACCCTTATGGAAGCGACCACTTTCCAATCGTGCTGAAAGAAAAGGTAATGTCGACACATGATCAGAACAGTGTACCACGATGGAGGATGGGGTCTGCTGACTGGAAAAAGTTTCGACAGCTCACCTATCTTCCACGTGACTATCTAGATTCACTGGACATTGACAGCGCACTTTCCTTTATCGAAAAGCACATAATTGAAGCCGCTAGTGAATGTATCCCACAAAGTTCTGGTAACCCAAAAAGAAAGCCGATTCCTTGGTGGAATGAGGACTGCCAAAGTGCTAGGAAAAAACAAAATGCAGCATGGCGCCTCTTCCGTAACTCTCCCACGACTGAAAACTACATAAACTTCAAACGCATCAAATCCCAATCGAGAAGAGTGAGACGGATAGCAAAAAGTGAGAGTTGGGAGAAGTACATAGAGGGCATTAACTCTTACACCGACCAAAATAAAGTATGGAATAGGATACGCAAGCTGCAAGGGCAGCAGACTTGCCCCCGCCCTTTAGTTGATAATGCTGGTGGCACTCTGGAAGATCAGGCAGATGCACTGGGAGCATACTTTGAGTCGGTTTCAAGTGCAGCGCAATACTCAGCCAAGTTTCTTAAATTGAAACGTAGGGAAGAAAAACTGCAACTTCATCGTAAATCACCTCCAAGTGAGGCATATAACGCTGAGTTCTCTATTGCTGAGTTCGAAGCTTGCCTAAATGCACTTGGTAAAGCAGCACCTGGACCTGACAATATTCACTATGAAATGGTCAAGAACTTGCACCCAGAAACTCAACTTGCATTACTATCTCTTTTTAATAGGATCTGGAACAATGGATATATTCCTCCAAGGCTGAAAGAGGCCATTGTTGTTCCAGTATTGAAGGAAGGGAAGGACCCAGCAGTTGCATCTAGCTACAGACCTATAGCTCTGACTAGCTGTTTGTGCAAAGTATTTGAAAAAATGATCAACCGAAGATTAATGCATTTTCTAGAATCAAACAGGCTCCTGGATCCATTCCAGTGTGGCTTTCGAGAACAAAAATCCACGCTTGACCAACTTGTGCGCTTGGAGTCCCAAATAAGATATGCGTTCGCGCATAAACAGTACTTTCTGTCTGTATTCTTTGACCTTGAAAAGGCCTATGATACTACTTGGCGGTTTGGTATATTGAGAGATCTTTGTGCCCTTGGGATACAAGGAAACATGCTTAAAACAATCGAAAGCTACCTCTCTGATAGGACATTTCGTGTAAGGATAGGCAGCACTCTGTCTAAACCATTCACGCAAGAGACAGGGGTGCCACAGGGAGGTGTGCTGAGCTGCACACTTTTCATTGTAAAAATGAATTCCCTACGCACTGTACTTCCGCCAACCATGTTTTACTCAGTGTATGTTGACGATGTGCAGATTGGCTTCAAGTCCTGCAATCTCTCCTTTTGTGAACGCCAAATTCAGCTGTCGGTGAATAAGCTGTCCAAATGGGCAGATGAGAATGGCTTCAAGTTTAACCCCTCAAAAAGTGCCTGTGTACTGTTCTCGAAAAAAAGGGGCATTGCCCCTGCACCAGAAATCTACTTAAATGGACAGCTGCTTCCTGTTAAAACAGAACATAAGTTTCTCGGATTGATTTTCGACTCGAGACTCTCGTTCACCCCCCACCTGAAGCATCTGAAACTGAAGTGTTTGAAGGCAATGACTGTGCTTAAGATACTAGCACACATGAAATGGGGCACTGACAAGAAGTGTTTACTACACCTGTACAAAAGTCTTGTTTTGTCCCGCCTAGATTATGGATGTATAGTTTATGGGTCAGCCTCTAGCACTGCACTGAAAATGCTTGATCCTATCCACAATCTGGGCATCAGGTTGGCCACAGGGGCCTTCCGCACTAGTCCAGTACTGAGCCTCTATGCTGAATCAGACTGTTGGTCTCTGGAGTACCAGCGAACTTTTATTGGTATTATTTATGCCCTGAAGGTTACGTCACAGCCCGAGCACCCGTGTGACTCCCTGATTAGAGATAACTCAAAAATGCTGCTCTTTTCAAATCGACCTTCCTTAGCTCAACCGTTTCCACTGCTGATCAATTCCCTCTCTACAAAACTATCGATCTCGTTTGATGACACCCTCAAAATGACCCCAGATGAATGCGTGGCACCCTGGGATACAAGCATCATATCATGCGACACCTCATTTAGACAAGTAGACAGGAAAGGCTCACTATTGGAAGTCAAACAGCACTTCGCATACCTCCAAGACAAGTACAAGGCTGCTCAGTTTTTCACTGATGCATCGAAAACCAAATCGGCTGTGGCCTGTGCAGTTGTTGGACAGCATCTTTCAATAGCAAAAACAATGCATAAAAACACAACCATATTTACAGCAGAAGCACACGGAGTATATCTGGCTGTGGACCACATTATCACAAGCAAAACACAAAAGTCTGTTATCTTCACAGACTCACTCAGTGTTGTCACGGCCCTGTCCACAGGAAAGGGCCCCAAGAATCCCACATTTACTGCCCTTCTTAAAGCTCTGTAAAAAGCACACCAGCTAAATTTAGAAATCATAGTGTGCTGGGTTCCTGGTCATTGTGGCATAGCTGGCAACGAGGAAGCCGACCAGGCTGCTGCCAGAGCAGCTGAAAGAACCAGTATTGACATCACGCAAGTACCTTACCTGGATATGAAACCAGCAGTAAAACACATACTCCTTCAGCTCTGGCAGAAAGAATGGGACGGAGAAGTAAACAACAAGCTCCACTTGGTACAACCTCTAATCGGCCGATCAGCTGCCAGGGAAAAAAACAGGGCCTTTGAGGTCTGGCGATGCAGACTACGAATAGGACACACACATGGCACGCATTCCTACCTCCTGACTGGTGACCAGCCGCCAAACTGTGCCAGATGTGGCGAGGGTCTTTCAGTCCTCCATGTTTTGGTTGAGTGCTCGGCCATGGAACCAGAAAGGAGACGCTATTTCCCGGAAATGCACCGTAAGAATATGCCACGGCACATTGCAATGTTTTTATCAGACTGTCCTGTGTTCGAGTTCAGCAGAGTTTTAGAATACCTTGATGATATCGGTTTTTTAAAGCAGGTTTGTTTTAGAAAGTAGCATTCCCGTCCACCTCATTACCTTGTTCATCCGTAGGGTTCTATTTACCATGGCCCTATACACCGTTAGCTCATTCCATGCCTCATCACACTCCTCACTCATCTTTTGGATCCGGCCTTTTGCACCGAAGTAATTTTATGCACTATTTGCACTCATTTCATTAGCACATTTTTACCTCATCGCAGCAATGGCGCTCTTGGCCTTAGATGCCCTTGCGCCAAAAAACCCCACCAAAGAAGAAGAAGAAGGTTTTTGAAAATTTCATTCGACCAATTATCTAAATTTACGCTATTGTAACGATTACAGGTGGAACTTTCGCGAAATGTGCATTATTGTGGAAAGACCATGCGGTATACGTTTTGACGTTTTATGTAATTTTGTTATGTTTTTCTTGTTTTTTTGTTTTTCAAATTTTTCTTCGGCCAATGAACTGAATTTACATTATTTTACATTTGGCTCTTTCGCGAAATCTGCAATATCGTGGAAATGGAGGGCGTTACACGCTTCGCAATTTCCCGTAATTATCGTACATTTTTCTAATTTTTTTAGTTTTTCAAAATTTAGTTCAACCAATTATCTCCATTTACGCAGTTATAACGATTACACGTGAAACTCTCGCGAAATCTACATTATTGTGGAAATGCCATGCGGTATACATTTGGACATTTTCCGTACTTTTTTCTGTTTTTATTTTTTAGTTTTTAACAGGAAAGGGCACCGGATTATTTTGACCACCTGGGGATCTTTAACGTGCGCCGAAATCTCATAAAAACGGGCGTTTTTGCTTTTCGCGTCCATCAGACAGCGGCCGCTGCGGCCGGGAATCGAACCCGCGACCTCGTGCTCAGCAGCGCAACGCCTTAGCCACTGAACTACCGCGACGGGTTCACAACAAATTTTAAGAAACTAGAAGAAATTACGGGAAAGGGCCTTGTCAGTGATTGGATTATAGACTACTACTCTGACCGATCACAATACATTCGAAGTTATCAAGAAAGATACTGAATAGTGAGAGCCACAGGACCCAAAGGCAGTGTTTTCGCACCTATTCTGTTAATATTCATCAATGATTTACTTGAAAATGTTTGAGTTAACATAAGAATTTTTTTCAGATGACTGTAATAAACTAAGAAAAATATTTCACTTGAATATCATCTATTACTTAACAACGCCTTACAATCCGAATTGCGCTCCCACTGGCAGATGACCCTGAACACAACAAAATCAGCTGTTCTTAGAATAACCTGAAAACGACAGATATCAACTTTTTGTTACAACGTAAATGATGTTACCCTCAAATTCGGGATAGTACACCAATATCTGGGCCAGGGTGTCGGAACGAAACGAAAACCGGAAACGAAAAACGAAAAAAACGAAATTTACGACCGGAATGAAAACGAAAACGTAACTATTTATTATTTCGTTCGAGAGCAAAACCGAAAAAATTTGGTTTCGGTTTTCGGCTTGAGTGGCAATTTCGTGTATTTCAGGATTCATTCAGTTTCCATTCAGCGAAATGGGAAATTGCCGTCGATTTCCTGGCATGAAATTGTCTTTCATCTCTAGGGCACCAAATCTCCTTCGGAAGGCTTGCTGCCTGCTTCCATACTCTTTCTGTTTGTGCCGATAGGCGCGCTCTTGAGGTCCACGCGTTTTTGTCACGGGCATTTGGCTTCGATGCAGATGTCGTGGCCTTATTTTTTTATTAATTGAGTTTAATAAAACACCCACTTTTGCCCTACGGCATCGTCTAGGGGTGTGATACATAAACAAACACGACTATTCTAAAACACGACATAAGAACAAGGACCAAAGAATACAATCTTTTGCATGAGCACCAGCATACACCACTAGCAGCGCAAAAAGCAGATTACAGCCGCACACTCAATGCAAACCGCTACAAGTCATGTTTGCAGTTGTAAGCAAGTGTTGCCAGAGCGCAGCGGAAAATATTTCATAAGGAGTGCGGAAGCAATGTCGGGCTAGCCATTCCTATCCAGTATAGTTTTCAGAAAGGTACGCGTGCACTGCGGAAGTACGCAATAATTATTCACCGATTTTGGGGCTGTTATCCCTTCGTTCGGATATATATATATGGGGGGAGGGGGGCGGTTGCTGATGGTACTGATGTTAATCCATTGCTACATTCTCTCATACAATCTGTTTTAGGATTAAAAACAGGAGTTTTTCAGTGTTCCATGCGACAGACCGTTTTTAACTTTTACAATAACAACACAACTATAAACGACTTAACTATAAACAACTATAAACCTTCCTCTGCGCATCACGTGGTGCTTGGTTCACTGCTGGCATGCGTAAAAAGGACAGCGCAGCCACCATCGCAGTATTGGCAGCGGGGGCAGCGGAAGGAGCGGACGCTTATTGTCTGCCTATCTACATTGCAGGTTTGACTTGCTGTATTTTTTTTCACAATTCCTGTTATTGCTGCCACTGCTGCCAAAATATTGCCTAATTTTGTACAGTGTTCTGTGTGCCGGAGGTGTTGAAAATGGGTACCGACCTTGCTGATCTTAAGCGAGAACTACGAAAAGAAATCAGAGAGCTGAAAAACAGCGTAGAATTCATCAGCAAGGAATACGATGCTATGAAAAAGGAGTGTAGTGATATGAGAAAGGAAAACGCCGATCTAAGGGCTTCGCACGAGGCCTTGGCGCTCGAACTCGCAACTTCGAAGGCGAGGGTGCATGAAGATTCGTTGCGGATCACTGCCCAGGATCAGTACTCACGAAAGAAAAATCTGGAAATTAAGGGCGTTCCCGAGAACGACAAGGAAAGTTTGATTGAAGTGCTGAGCAAGGTTGGAGAGGCGATCGGGGAGCCGATAACCGAACAGGATGTTGAAATCTGCCACCGTGTTCCAGTACGAAATGATTCTTCAGACCCAAACATTGTTGTCGTCTTTCAAAGACAGCAAAAGCGCGACGCTGTCATTCGTAAGGCACAAAAGGCAAGATTTAACACGGAAGACTTGGGTTTTACATCAAAGCAGCCAGTTTATGTAAATGAACACCTCTGCCCGAAAATAAAGAAACTGTTGGGAATGACAATTGCAAAGAAAAGAGAACTAAACTGGCGCTTCGCATGGTCAATAGGCGGCAAGGTCTTTGCTCGGAAAACGGAATCTTCAAGGGCCATTCAAATCACTTGTGAAGCAGATCTGGGAAAGATGCGCGATACCACTCCCGTCCCCTCCCGACCACTCCCGCGCGATACCACTCCCGTCCCGTCCACTCCTTGTGGATAATGTAGTGTTAAGGCGTACGTGAGTTTTTTTTTTTTGACGATGGCGTCACCTGCCGATATCAAGTATCCTAGTGATGGTCGCTATCTTTCCTTCTTGCACTGCAATGCGCAGTCTGCACGCAACAAAGACGACGATCTTACCATTTTTCTAAACGAGTTTCACTTTAATTTCCAAGTAGTCATGCTCACCGAAACTTGGTACACGTGTGAAAACGAAGTGTTCCGTCTACCTGGCTTCAATAGTTTTTTCTTGAATAGATCATCTCGACGCGGCGGGGGTGTCATGCAGCTGGTGTCAAATGAGCTGGCATGCAGCATGCTAGCAGATTTTTCAACCATAACATCAGATTTTGAAGCTCTGACCCTGCAATGCAATAGATTAATTTTGTCGGTCGTTTACCACCCATTCGATGGGAAAACGGATCAATTTTACTCTTTTCTGGAAAAGCTGCTTTCTTTTGTGTCTCTGAACAACCTAGATATAGTAATAGGTGGTGACTGCAATATTGATCTTTTGCAGTGCACAAAAATATCTCGAGATTTCCTGTTGCTACTCGATTCTTTTTCGTGCAAGAATGTGATTACGCAGCCTACGTGTATCACCTGCCACTCTGAAAGCCTGTTGGACTTGTTTGTGACAAATACCATGTCTGATAGCATAGTATCTGGTACTATTATGTCGGACTTGAGCGATCATTTTCCGATCTACATGTTTCATAAGCGCAACGAAACACTCGGAAAAGTAAAAGCTGATCTCCAATTACACAGTGTGCAAGACACCAGTACCAAAAATTTAGTAAAGTTCCGGAGGGAAATAAAAAGAACAAACTGGAACCCAGTATTTCAATTAAACAGTGCAGACGAGGCTTATGCACGTTTATGCATAGTCTTAAGGAAGTTTATCATAACTGCTTTAATCTATAGACAGTACGAACATCTAAAAAAAATAAGGAAAACATGGTTAACAAATGAATGCCTTGAAATTATTAGAAAGAAAAACTCCCTTTTTTCGAAGTTCATCAAAACAAAGAAGCCGGATGATTTCAAAACTTTTAAGAAGTATCGCAATTTTGTGTCGAAGTTCCTGCGTAAGGCGAAGAAAACTTACTTTGAGAATATTTTTTCTCGCTCCCGTAATGACGTCATATGGCGTGAAATAAACAAGCTCCTAAACCGTGGGTCAAGGCAGGCTGAAAAACTTGAATTATTAATCGGTGATAGAACGATACAGGGTGTCGAGCTGGCAAACAGTTTCAATACATATTTTACAACCTTAGTGCCAAGTCTTAATACAAGCGGTTCGAAACAGTTTTTGGGTCCACCAAACAGTAACTCGGCCTTTTTCGAGTCAACTACTCCCTCTGAGGTTTATTCAGTCTTCATGTCCCTAAAGAATAGCACAGCGCGCGATATTGATGGCCTTCAAATTAAACCGCTAAAATTTGTACTTGACCTGTTGGTGCCCGTGCTTTGCCATATTTTCAACCTATCTCTATCCACGGGTGCTTTTCCAAAAAATATGCAGCCCGCCTCAGTTATGGTGTTGTTTAAATCTGGAAACCAAAATGAATTTGGCAATTATCGACCTATTTCTATATTGCCTGTAATGTCCAAAGGAGTGGAAAAAATAATTTGTAACCGCATTGTGTCCTTCTGTGAGAAATATTGCATTATATCACCGAAACAATTTGGCTTCCGAAGAGGTATGTCTACAGAACTCGCCCTGCTAACTCAAAAAGAACACATACTTATCGGATTCGAAAATAAAAAAAATACTTCAGGCATTTTCATCGATTTGTCGAAAGCTTTTGACAGGATAAATCATGAAATTATGTTAACCAAGCTAGAACACTGCGGTTTTCGTGGCGTTACTCTAGAACTTATAAAGTCTTTTCTGAATTTCAGAAAACAATGTGTCAGGATCAAAGAAACTAGATCTTCGCTAAGGAACGTAACAGCGGGAGTTCCGCAAGGTAGCATTCTCGGTCCTATTTTATTTAATATTTTTATAAATGATATATTCAATATTAGTGAAGGTGCCCATTATGTCGTCTACGTTGACGATACCAGCCTCTTTTTTCAGTCTGATGACCTAAATGAACTTTCAAACTCAGCCAATATGACCCTTAAAAATTAGCTGAAGTGGTGTGAGTTAAACGCCCTTGAAATAAACATAAGAAAAACGAAAGCTGTACTATTTTCTACTGCACAAAAAAAACATTAGTTCGGATTTGAACCTATATCTTGGATCCGAGAAAGTAGAGGTTGTAAAAGAAGTCAAAACCCTGGGAGTAACTTTCAATGAACATTTATTTTGGGATACACACGTTCAACGCGTAGGAGGAAGCTTCGCTAAGGCTTGCGGTATTCTTTCCAGACTGCGACATGTTATCCCCACAAAAACGAAACTGCTCCTATACAACGCACTTTTCACCCCCCACCTAAATTACTGCCATCTTGTATGGGGCACCACATCTCAAGCAAACATAACTAAATTATTTTTACTGCAAAAGAAAGCGCTTCGCCATATTGCAAACATTTCATACGACGCCCACACTGCAGAACTTTTTTCAGAATTTGAGGTGTTGCCTCTGCCGAGCTTATATAATTATAATCTTGGGATGAAATACAAACAGGCTGTCCATTACAATAACAAATGTTTCCTCACTTTATCCAACCTTACACCACCTTTGGAAGTTATATATAATATCAGGCATAAAAATCCTTGGATGACTCCTTTCTCACGTACAAACCATGGATTTCGCAGGCTACAGTACTGTATGCCCAGTCTTTTAAATAATTTAGCAAGCAAAAATATCCACATAAATATTATCTCCACCAGAAAATGGAAAGAACATGTCATAGAAATGGGTATTCGCTTATGACACTAATAAATTTGTGACAGCCACGCACACCGCAATTATATTCTTTTGAATGGATTTCTCTCCGAAACATTTCCTATTATGCAATTTTGTTTTCGCTATTCATTCACCGAAAATGTTTTTTTTAGTTTGTTATATGGGCCTATTATTTCTCTGGCTGTATGTTTTTTACTATACTGGCTGTTTGTTTTTCCATTTGGTACGGATGTTCATTAGTACCTACCACTGCAGTACATTAAACAAATATTTGTAATATTTTAATTGGGTGTATGTATATGTATTGTGTGTTTGTATCTACTTTCTTATTATGTATGTATATCCCAGTGTACATATGATTGCTTATGTACATTTTTATTTGTATTCAGATGCATCCACGTGACAATTATTCTTTTGTGTATGCTCTTTTTATCCAAAAAAGTTCAACCATTTGAATTCATTTTTCTGCTGTTCTTTTGCTGTCAAAAACGGGGCAGAAACCCTGTCAAGTTGCTTCTTAGCAGCTTTTTGTTTCTGCCCTTATTATTTCCACTTTGTATGAGAGTACAATGCTGAATAAATGAACTTTGAACTTTGAACTTTTTGAAGAATTATATTTTTCAAAACAACTTTTTAAGCATCACTTCATCTTCTTTAACGTAATTTCACAATTCTCAATCTTTTTTAACAATTTCATAAATATCATTTTTTCTCGCCCAAACACGAACCGTTATGAACCGTTACGAACCATTATTTGTTTTCGTTCCGGAGCTGAAACGAAACGGAACTTTTATTTATGGAACGAAAGAAAAACCGGAGCGAAAAACATTTCGTTCCGACACCCTGATCTGGGCATAAGGAGGGTTGCAAGCTAGGCAAGTTGTAAAGACATTCATGGATGAAACCATCGCGAACTCCAACAAAGACGAAGGACGTGCAACACAAGGACAGCCGCTGATCTAACAACTAAAGTTTAGTATCAAGAAGGGTGAATATAAACACTCAACACAAACATTAAAATCAACAAAAAGACACTGCGTATGAGCGAAACATGTTTATAAAGGTCACGGCGACGGCGCAACTAGATATACACCAGGTACAGTCAAAGCCCACGCAGATTTGCAATCTGTCTAGGATGGAGACACAGGCTTGCTTGGCTGGCACAGATGTTTCCGCGTTCTGCTATGTGGAATGCCTCCATAATTTCTCGGGGTGTTCATCCACGGTGCCTGAATAAAATGTGAGTGGCAGGAAAATTAGCTTTGTATTCGCAGCACTTGGCACAATGCGAAGAAAGATGGGATGATGGAGGGCTCTTTAATGACAATTTATGCTCTCTCAAACGCACGTTGATATAACTGGCCAGTTTGTCGAACATAAGTTCGGCCACACAGTAAAGGAATGCTGTACGCAACACCCGTTGCGCAGGCGACATACCGGTTCTTTACATTGGTAACACCCCAACGAACCCCTTTCTTATCACTTCCCCGCTTTATCTTTCTGTCAAGCCTGCCACATACAGAACGAAACCAGCATAAGTCTAACACATGACCTTAGATGGGATTCACATGTCGCCAACGTCTCATCTGCCGCCTTAAGACGAACGTTTTCCTGAGTAGGCGACTAGGGCAGGCACCACCAGAAACGAAAACACTCGCTTATAATACATTCGTAAAACCAACTGGGGATTGCGCAGACGTCACCTGGTTTCCTTCCACAAACACACTTATACACCGACTTGAAAGAGTAATGAGGGAAGCTATTAGCAGAGACGTTCAACGGAAGCAAGCCGGGGGCGTGGTCAGAGCGCGTTTGGCAGGGAGCGGACCACGGAGTAAGATAAATAGACGCTCGCCGCCTTATCAACAGTGCGCTTTCGCTTTACGTGTCATGGTCAGCTCAAATGGACTTACCATTTTGTGAGTGGCGAAAAAATTCGGTGCGAAGGGGCATGCTGCTACGGCGTTCCCGCATGCCGGTCTGGCTACAGAGCAGCGGCAGCTCCCCGATGCCCTCCGATCTGCAGTGGCACCCCTCGCGGTAGCCTTTGTCCCTGTATGAAACTCTGCCGGAAGTTTCATGACCAGATGAAGGACTCTGCTATTCGGTTCCTTTATAACAAATATAGGATAACCGATTCGCCCACAGAACTCTTAAAAAAAGCAGAAATTTTAATCCTGAAACAGCGAGCAAACTGCCCAGCTGAGACAGTTATACCACTTAGTAAACAAACAGTTAAACGTAGATTGCTTTAAGTGCATATCAACAGCACAAACTAGACCAACACGACACACGCATTTGCTAACTCTTCGAGAATACCAATTGCTTACATTTTTGTTCTTCGCACTAGCCATAAATGAATAGAATAACTTGGCAGGGAATGGAATAAATGAATGGAATAACTTGCCTTCCTGCATAGAAAGCAGTTCAACGTAAGAGTGTTTCGTCTCTCATGGAAAACAACCGGCGCTTCGGTATAAATCAATCGTTGCAGCAGCTGCCTATTAGACACCACGTTCTTGTGGATTTATTGCGCCATTTTACAGATGCATGGTTGTTGCGATGTGTTAAAAGTGTGTTACGCTTATGTGTTACGCTTACGCGCCAAAACTTGCACTGTCTTTATCAAATTTTGTGTGATGTTGTACGTTGTGAAATGTTGTATGGTGTATATTGCTGAAGATTGCAATTTTTTGGCGTCCCTACAGTAATCCCTGATTGGACTGACCAAATAAATAAATAAACAAACAAATAAATAAATAAATAAATAAATAAATAAATAAATAAATAAATAAATAAATAAATAAATAAATAAATAAATAAATAAATAAATAAATAAATAAATAAATAAATAAATAATGTGAGTACAAAGTGGCTAATCGTGTAAAGAATTAAGAATGACCTTGTTTACTGTCAGATGTTTAAACTGTGCCACTGGAAAGATAAAATTGATTTCGTTAAAGCGTAAATACGATAAAGAAAGCCAAGGGAAGTGTCACTCGAATATTATATGTCAGAAAAGGATGAAGTCTTTTAACAAGGGGCAAGTTTCAAAAGTAACAGCGGTACACAAATTTAGTATCAGACCTATCTACTCGCAAAGAAAAAGATAACGCCACCACCAACTCCGAATAGATAGTGGGCGCTAGAGAAAGATCCTTCAGGAGACGGAACTGGCCAACTCGTGGTGAAACGACACTACCATTGGCTAATTAGGAGGCGATTCGGCGGAGCAATTGCCCGCATACCCAGCCAGGCTAACCCCGCCTGACCCCACACAACAACAACCACCACCACCACCACCACCACCACCACCATAAATATCAGTCGATCCCTTCGTTACGAAGTCTTTGAGTGGTTCGAATACAAACTTAGACTTTCTGTGTGAGCAAGAAAGGCAGCAAAAATATTACAAAAAAAACAGTATTAAACTTGACGTGAGAAGGTCCCGCCTTCTTTTATTTCTAGTTTGTCTTTATTAGCTGTTCAGCTTCCCGCGGGGGCAAATCTCTAAAGTGTGTTCATTACAAACCTACAGTACAACGGTGAGCGCAGCTATTTTCGCAGAAAGTGGAATAAAATTGCGGTATGGGCGGACCTTATTACTCCATTTGTTTGTTTTTGCTTCGTAGCGTGTTCGTAACGCATTAAAAAAAATATCTCCACAGTGGGACACGCAAATGAAAGGCGGTTTTTATGCTGTTGTAAAAGCTGGGATAGAAAATTACGTTTTTCCTGCGAGCGACTGCTTTCTTTGCATTTCTATCTGGTATTTCCTTTCCTTCGCCATTTTTTAACCAACCTTACATTGGTTTTCGTTTACACGGCGCCCTACACGATCCCAATGGATAATTACGATTTCAGGTACACAATCACCGGGTCTCTTAGGCTATTTGGAAGCTCGCCAGCATTGAGCCGGGAGCACCAGCGTTCACATGCTGCCGGCTGTCTTCATAGCCGAGTTTTCGATTTCGTCGTATACTTCGCTTCGGCAAGGCTCTCCTAGCTTTGGCGGTGATTTTGTTTCTCTCGTTATCGCCACGTTAGAGCAAAGAGCTTTCACGAGCACTGGCGCTGGAAAAGAAACCGATATTCGACTTTCCCAGGATCAATTTCCTCGAATTCACTTTCAAATTCTTGTTCTCGGGGCTCTCTTTTAGAAATGTACAGAGCTGCGACCAACCCGGCAAAACGTGTACAGTCAAAACGCGGTTGTTATAGAGAACGCCCACGAGTCGGTTTCAACGCTTTTTTGAAACTGCGGGGTTTCCACAAGAATAGGCGGGGAGGGAGGGGGTTGTATGGGCGATGTATGTATGTATGTGGGCGTACCTTATTCGTGAACACATCGTTTCAACATTTCCTTGTCCGTTCAGTCCCGGGAGGTAATGGACCACTTTTTTATATGTAGAACCGGTGGGTATTTAATACGACGTACATCTCTTATGTAATACACCCATACCTGATCTTCTTCCTCCTTTTCGAGCGCTGTTGCTAGGGGCGGTAATTCACCGAATGTGCAGAACATATTCGTGTATCTCAACTGCATGGGTTTATCTTAGAAAGCGGGGACGCATTAAACCACACATAAATTCTGCGCTGTTTGTGAATGCGGAGTCACTCGATGGTGGACATTATTCCGAGGGAAAAGCGTGCAGTGATAACGGAAATTAATACCCCGATAACCAAGAGGAGCCATACGGCGAAAGTAAGTATTGGGGCATTTCTTCCGTAAAAGAAATAGAACGTTTGCGAGTATTCCGCACATACTCCATGCGTGTGCCTCCGCTTCGCCGGATTAAACTACAGTCGATGAAACCGACCTACCGCCTGCGTTGTTTCGCTCGTCTTGCGCCCAGCGGGTCTGGCACTGATGCTGCCTTCGACCACGACTGTGTCTCCTTTGAGTTCGCGGCATCCCACAGCGGTTTAGAAAAGACCGCGGGAACAGACCACGTAATTTAAATGTTACCTTTTGGGTGCGCATGGCAGCGTTCCAGAAAATGACCTGCGTGTATGAGCGCAAATTTATTTCGTTTTCAACACATTGTGGCATAGCAAAGTAATGCTGAGTGACATATCTGTATTTTGTAACCTCCCTCCCTCCCTCCCTCCCTCCCTCCCTCCCTCCCTCACTCACTCACTCACTCACTCACTCACTCACTCACTCACTCACTCACTCACTCACTCACTCACTCACTCACTCACTCACTCACTCACTCACTCACTCACTCACTCACTCACTCACTCACTCCACTCACTCACTCACTCACTCACTCACTCACTCACTCACTCACTCACTCACTCACTCACTCACTCACTCACTCACTCACTCACTCACTCACTCACTCACTCAACCACCCCCGTTTTTCCCACAACACCCAACCTTATATTCTGGGCATAAAGGAGGTAAAAACACGTACAAGAGTGAATTTCTTTTCACACGCTGGATTTCTGAATAACCTCCCGTTTATCTTGGGCGATGCCCCTGAACTAGTCTCCTTCCTTCCGGCATAGCAAAGAACACGTCGTACTGGCGTTCCCGAAACGAGGAAGCGCCCTCGGGGGGCCCCGAGTCTTCTTTGTCCCGCGTGGGAAGCGCGCAGGTGGCCTCCGCAGGTTATTACGCGTCCTCGACCTGCGCCCTCCTCTCGGCGTTCCCGGTGCTCTGGCGTTGTAGCGACCTGCCGACACTTGGTCGCAATTGCTCGGGAACTGAAGCGGCGAACCGGGTAGCGCTTGTCCTTGGTCGTACGGTGGCGTCATTGTCTGCACAGGAATAACTATCCAACTGTTCAACTCTATGGAACAATATATAGTTGTTAGTGTGAAAAAAATGGCGTAGAACTGAAATTAGCTCGTGTTTTGTATTTATTTCTTCAAGGGCTTCCGAAACGACGTTTTGGCGTGCATGTTTCACATCTAAGCACGCGCACATCGCTGGTTGCCCAAATTTGCGTATGCGGGTTGCTGGTGGACGCGCAGGTGGCGAAGGGCGCTTACGTGCAGCCAGAATTCATGCGCTCACCGATGACACGCCCATTGTGCTAACGAGAGATATTAACGTGCTCTGACGTCTCAAGGTCCGATATGATGTGATTGCCGTCCTCAGTGGCTGAGTGGTTTGGGTTAGTGCGTTATACAGACACTGAGAAGCCTTCGACGAGGGAATGAAACGGACAGCCCATGTTAGTCTGATAAAATAAAACTAGTGCCCTTCCCTATTCATTGAGCTAATTAGCTAAGAAGTACGCTCAATCGCCAATTACAAACCAACGTGTTTTGTTGCGTGCACTCCTCGGACTGCACCAAGACTCGCTGGTAATCCTCCTTCACAGAGTGGGTGGGGAGTGCTTTGTTTTTATTTGTTATCACGGACATAGAGAAAGCGAATTTTCTTTTTCAGAAGTATCATGATCATCATAATTCGACCCATAATGATGACCTCTGGCGCATGAAGGCGCTTTTCTTTGGAAACAATTTTGCGATTCCTGTGGTCCACTTGTTATCTGTCCGTCGCAACCCATGGCCAACTAAACTTCACTTTTTTATGACATAATTTTGGTCGGAATGCCTCTTTTTCGAGCTTTTTAACCCAATTGGTTGTGCAACATTGGCCAATGCTTTGCTACTAGGCTCCAAAGCGTTGGCTTAGACGCGGTGGAGTCCATAAGATTCGCTTGTAATTCCATACTGCAGGCGTTTTAATATTTATGACGAGGTTGAAGGAGGTTGAGTTGGGCTGAAATATTCAGGATTTACCCACAGCTCTTGATCAGAGTGTACGTCATAGCTGGAAAACCACACGCGCGTCTTAAAACTGCAAGCGCTATGCAAGGTATGCGGTTGCCACACGAGAAGGAACAACGGAAAGTACGTGATCAAGAAAATGATATCCTTCTTCGCCGCTTGAAACAGTTGAAGGGTTTATGAAGAGAAAATATAGCTATGTTCAGATTAAGAGGACTAGCATTTAGTTACTCACTCACGTTCATTCGTGCCACGAGAGTTGTTTTTAACAAAAACAAAACGGTAAAAATATTACGAAACTTGAGATTTCGCTCTTCAGTGACGTAATATGTGCAGGAGTGATGTATTCTAGGCAAGCACTAACAACGAGCCATCACTGTGTTAACTACATTAAAGATCGAGTAGTACCATCAAAGGGCACCCTACAAAAATTACACAGGAAAGTTAGACATCCACCTAAATGCAGCCATACGGCTACAAAGAACATACGGCTACAAAGGAGTTGTTGCTCAATTCGCTCTCGCGCTACTAACGACTGGCCTCCTGGTTAGCTCAGTTGGTAGAGCGACTGCTCCGGTTAAGCAGTGGTTCTGGGTTCGAATCCTGGACCAGGACGAATTTTTCTTCAACTGCGAAGTTTCTGAGAAAGCTGTATAGCTTTCCTTTGAAGCCGTATGGCTGCATTTAGGTGGATGTCCAACTTTCCTTCGCAGAAAGTTCGCAGAAATGGCAAACACGCAACGGCCTCCAGCCGACGACGGCAGAGACTTTTTCACACGAGTGTTCCACAGCATTTCCTCTCCTGCAAGAGTCGTCTTCCCGGTAGGGGCCCCACGCCGACGTATAAAAGGTCAGGCTAACAGCGGGGCGGCGTGGTCACCTACCTCTGACAATACGGCTATCTGGGTCATGTAAAGGGTGTGATTGACAGAGGTCGGCGGACTCACTCATGAGTCCACTCACTCAGACTCATATGGACTCAAACTTACTCGTGAGTTTGAGTTTTAGTGAGCGCGAGGCTAGTCTGGCACGGTGAGTTTGAGCTTGAGGGAGTTTGAGCCCGACAGAGTTTGAGTACGCCTGAGACCGAGGGAGTTCTGAGTCCATTTTGAGTTTGAGTACATTTTGAGTTCTGAGTACATTTTGAGTCCGAGTGAGTTCTGAGTTTTGCACTCACTGTGAGTTTGAGTTTGAGTGAGCGCAGATGTGCTGCTCAGCAATGAGTGAGTTTGAGTGAGTGGTGATTCGAAAATAAGTTTGTGAGTGAGTTTGAGTGAGCCACGCTGACTTTGCCGAGGTATGGTGATGGACGACTAGGCGGTCACCGCATGGCACTACTTGATGCCTATACGAGAAGAGCCCGACGCACGACGACGCATCGCGTACGCCCTTCGGAGCCCCCGCTCGAGCTCTAAGCCTCTCTGCGTTTTGTGAAATTCATCTGTTCGAAGACTCATTAACCAGCGCTACTACGTTGAAACAAACACACGTTCTTCTCTCAAGCCGCAGAGCCCTTCCAATGGGACACACGGAGAAGCACACACACACGCATATACGCTGTACCATACTGCATCGTCATATTTATAGCTGCAATTTTTAAAGACGATAGTCTTTCTTGGGCCACTTAAACCCAGAAAGTTTGGTGTGTCTGTATGTCTGTTTGTATGTCTGTCTATCTGTTTATCTATCCGTGACTCGATTCAGCCAACCGGCCAAAGTAAAATTGTTATTGCGCAATAGTCTTATATACTCACAGCCAAATGTAAACGTCTAAGCCTGGTTTATGTCTTCATACTTGTCGACTTTGTTGAACAAGAACAAGACATTACGCAAATATAAGACAGGAAATTAGTACACAAGGGATATTTACAGTGTTCCTTTATTTATAGTCATGGATGCTTGGTTTTTCGATAAAAAATGATATTTTACATCAACTGAAGAAAACCTCCCCCTCCTGGCGGCATATGAAAAATCAAGCGGCAACAGCATCGAAAGGTTCCACTAGCTAGGTTCCACGTTATGATTGGAACGCACGTGGGGCACGGCCACGCGGTTCTATAAACCTTGAAGTCGGCCGCCTCGAATCACGTGCGGGTCCGCCGTAATGCAGCGTTGGCACCGAGGAACCCGGCCCGTAGCAGTGGAACGCGGTAAATTCAAATCGCCTTGAGCAAACCTATAGTGTGTTTACCTTGGGATGAGCGCGAAGGTACCGGAACAGCATGAGAGGTGAGCGGGAAAGCAAAGGGGGGAATTTCTTTGGCAAATGTCTACAAAGACTATCGTCTTTTGACGACATTTTCAACGAAAGGAGGAGATACACGGCCAATTTTTCTGAGGCATTCAACCGCCCTATTGTTCGCGTCAAAACTTACAAGCCCGACCTACTTTACTGAGTCCTGTCACGGCTCGTCTGGTTCTAAGAAAACTGTCGAATTTTTGGCGATTCCGACGTGTTCTTGACCCCAAACGGTAATTCCCGCAGCTGCTTTGCACGGTTGGGCTTCGTCGCCCAACCGTTCAGCAAAGAGGCCGAGATAAAGGAGAAAAAATATCTTAGCTTTCTCTTCTGTACCCGCGTGAGTTGCTCAGTGCGTTTCGGTGTCGGGCCTACCTACCCACTGACCTACACGGCTGTATATTTTGGTCCGCCCTTCTATGAAAGGCCCCGAATTACGAAGAGAAATGTAGCGAAAGGAGGCCGGCTCTTTTTCCGAGTGGGCAGCCCCTGCCCTATTTCCGCCTGTGCTTTGTATGGGCCAATTGAGCTTTTTATTCTGGGTTGGTCTCGCTAACAAGCACGAGTACGTATCTAGATCCGGATACAGTTAATCCCGGCTTACAACGACCGAGCTTCTTTCCATCGAGACGAGTGCTCCCTGATTTGGTTTGTTAGCTACCTAATTAACATGTTAGTCAAGGCGTGGGAAGGTTACCTCTCTGATTTTTCGTTGATCATTTTTTTTGTTTCCGCATAGTTGGAAGCCATGTGTTTGCGAATGTCGGGTAAAGAAGTGTTTACTCGCGAGGATTTGGTGAAAACATACAGCAAAGTTCAGAGACGATTACGCTAATGGGGATGTGACCAAAAGTGACAATTGTTTGTGTACAGGTGCATAATTACAATGATACCCTAGAAGCGATATTTCATGCCTTACATGATGAAGTTATAGCTCTCAAGCGAGAACGAAACATCCGAAGCTTTGTCATGGGCCTTGTGTTTAGATTTACGTATTCGGTGAATGCTTGAGGCCCTCCAGATATACTAGCGTGGTGGCGGGGCTGTCATTTCCAGTCATTCTCATCATAATATCAGCGCTATGCCACGTGTGCTTGGGTGAGGAGCAGCAGCAGCATGTATTTCTGGTTTTCCTGTTTTCAATTTGCCCAAAATAGTTTCTCAAAAATTTTTCTTTTGTTCTGCGTGTTGAAAATGGCCTCACAACTTGAGCGTAAAATCCGCTACTATAACGAAGTATGAGGATTCAGTCGTGGATAAGAAGCTCGTCACAGACATTCTGATAGCTCCCAGCCTTCAAAAAAAGTGTTTTTACATCGCACCCTCCTTAATTTGTTTTTTTTGTACCTGTTATTCGGCGTGAGCATACACAGTAGAAACTTTAGGTTCTTTTTGGCATGGAAAGGTTAATTAGATGCCCAACCATCGACTGAAACAGTGTCCCGCGAGCGCACGCTGTGCGATATTATTAATGAGTGTAATTTGTCCCCGTCCGCGACAGACACCCATGAGTGTTGAGGAGATCAACATAACTGGTTTGCCTATCTGGGTACGCTGCTTACCATTAAGTTTCCATAATTTACACCGAATGGATGAGTTGTGCTTAGTCATGTTGTCAGCATTGTGAGCTTGCGATCCATCGGACATACTTTCCATGTTGGACCGAGATTGTTGGACCGATGGATATAATTCGCATCCCAGAAAGAGAAGGACCTAGGTTCGATTGTTTGAAGTTAAGAAGCGGGGGTAGCACTTTTTTTAAGCCATCGGCAGGGAATGCACCGGGAAATCGCCTTTAAACACACACGTTCGATCTGACAAAAAGTGTCTGCTCTAATACCAAGCCACATTTTATTATTTCGAGAGCTTTCAAAAGCAAAGGAACAAAGAAAGCGGCATAGAAAAAAAAAAAAAGATCCGATCCATCTTTTAAGGTGGGAGAATGCTCGTCTCGAAATTGCTTGAAAACTTCGGTGATGTATTCGCACCGGTTCTCATTCCGTGTTATAAAAATGTCTTCATTAGGGGAACTCCCTATCTTTCGCTTCATACCTCATATTGTTTTATATGACAAGTTGTTCATTTCAATACCACGCTTAGCAGGAATACATTTACTAGTTTACGGCCCCAATTATCAAACACATAAAAAAACCTATTGACCAACTGAACGACATGCTTGCGGAGATGTATCTTTCGGCCTAATTGATATCAGACGTGTCTTCCTGCTCTGAGTTGATGTCCTGATCACCTTTCGGACGGGATTCCCCTAATATTTCTGATTTTTCCAGGGAACGCGTTTTAGTCTTGCGTGCCATTTAAGTAGTAGAACGAAAAGGTGTTCTAATCGACGGCGTAAAGATTCGGTGTTTTTGTGCGCGGTGCCAAAGCTGTGTAGGCATTGACAGTCATTCGTTTACGGCGAGATGTTCCTTCTGCTTTTGACTAAGAATAGTTCCTTTCTGATGAGGGAAGTTCAGGTAAGTATGATTTGGAAGCGGCCATCTTAATAGGTCCTCTGTCGCCCCAAAGTTCACGCGACACGCGTAGCACACAATTTTCAACCTGTTTTCTAAATTTTAAAAATATCGTCTGATCGGCATACAGTCTAGTCGCAACGGGCTCTAGGAAGAGAGGCTCAACTCCATATTTTACAATTTTACTGGAGAAATGCCCTAAAATTTATGAGCCCCTCTTTCGATCTTTCAGTTGTGCCTAACCACAAGTAACGAGTTGAGCGAACGCACCTTCTCCCGGGAATATTTGCGTCCATTTCTTCTTCATCTTTTCAGTTGATTTCCTCGCATTTTGTAGTGCTGTTACATGGCCTCGTCCGTGCTCACGCGGGAACTCCCACGCTTCGAAAAAGGAGCCATCACAAGTTCCCAAACAGCGAATGAATCCCCAAATGAAAGTTCCCAAGCAGCGTGAGTGAGGCTAATAGGCGGATAAGACGGCGGGACATCGACTTTTCGAAGGGAATTTTGTGTGGATTTTTCTACGGCAACAGCTTCTAGAGTTTCCGACTGCTACGGTATATCATTTTTCGTTAACAGGATAACTTCTTGTTTGAGTTCACAGGGCCCTCTCTTTCGTACATAAATAATCTGTCGCAGGCGTTAGTGGCGTAGATAACTAAGTAATAAATGTCTCCGCATATTCCATCAGACAAAATATGAGCAACTCTTGAAATATACTGCCGCCGTTTATTTTCCAAGGAAGGCTTCAGGGGGAAATATGTATTCGCGAGGAACCGCAAGTCATTGCAGATTCGGGTTGGGCTCGTGGCGAATATTCGCCTGCGGGAAGACAGTCCGACAGGGGCGAGCTATTTTCATCCTGACTATTTTTCTTGTTTTGGGGGGTCCCGCGTCTCAGAAAACTGCGTTCAGGTTCTGGGGCTTTTTGGCTGATGAGGTGGCCTGTGGCGCTGCCTTGCTGCATTTTGGGAGACAGCTGAGGTGGGATCACGACGCTTGCTACAACTTGATTGAGTCTCTCTTGTGTATTCAAGCCTATCAAGTTTCCCTGTCGCCTCTCCTTCGTCCTGTGTACTTTACGTGATGAAAATGAGGGTGGCTTGACTATACCATGGCTGTGTATGCTTTCTCGTCCTTTAAGGGTACGTTTAACTATATTGCTTATGCCTTGTCGCTGAGTGGATCTGTTTTGTTTCCAGAATGCATATAGTCGCTCGGGTTTTCTAGCCCTTACACCTAGACATACAACGAGAACCCTGGCAGCAAGGGAGTTGGTCCAGTTTGGCTTATATTACTATCTCAGGAATCCTGCTGTCGAGAAAAGGTTCGTTTTTGCTTCCGCCTTGATGCGAGTTGACCCCTTTCTTCCCAGAATACATCCGAGGCATGGTTTATGTAACGTTGCAATAGCTCTCACCGAGTTAGCCGTCACCCTGTCTCCTTCACATTGGGTAAATCCCGTTTTATATTTTAGAAGAGCTAGGGAAGTGTAGGCATGATATATAGAGCTAAATTTTTCTGTGCTGGCTTTGAAAACTTTTCATATTCAAACAGAGAGCAAAGACTCTTTAAGCCTGTGTTAGGGTATAGATCCGCTAGCCAATTACTTCGGGTGACTATCCGTGAGAATAAGGGGTAATACTTGAAGTAATTGGCCACAACGCATGCAGGTTTACACTCTATGAGGCCCGTCATGGTCATTTTATACCCAAGACTGCAACAGGACCATTGTTAAGCTAATACATTGTTATGTTCAAATGCCCAGAACGCCGGCCGCCCACAATGCAGGTAATTGCATACATTGGAACAGGTGTTAATATGGAGTAGACTACATTAAAGGTATCTCCGCTATAGCGCCGCGTTGGCACCTGTCGACGTATTCGCAGAAAAGCAGCATGAGCCCCAGTCCCCCCGTGGCCTTCGCCACAGCTGCTACGCGTTGAAGTTTCCCAGGATATATCAGCTTTTATCGACCCGTTGTTGCATAACTGTGCGCTGACTTACACTGCCAGAATTAGACCTGAGCCAGTGATATACAACGCCAAAATTACACGGTTGTCATCATTCCCGCATTCTGTGCATTGCTAGGATCACGTACTAACTTTTTAACAATATACAGCAGCTGCCTGCTCTTCATTACTACCTTGAGGCCGTAGCCGTTTCATGTAAGAAAGTTTCTCGCGAACCTAAGACGACGCCAGCTTTTTCATATCAAGCCCCAACAGCAACGGACGACAAAGTCACAAAATATAAAAGAGATTCATTTGTTTCACCGTACGTGTCACACTGAAGTAGCACGTTTAGGATCAGGCGATCGCACTTCGTGCGTTCGTGCGTGTGTGTGTGTATGCGTGGGCGTGTGCGTGAGTGTTGTGTGAGTGTGTGTGTGCGTGTGCATGTGCATGGGCGTGTGCGTGTGCGCGTGCGCGTGCGTGCATGCTGGCGAGCATGCGTGTTTGAGTGTGTGCGTGTGCATTCGTATGTGCGTGCGTGTGTGTGTGTGTGTTTGCGTGTGCGTGCGTGTGTGCGGGTGTGTGTGCTTGCGTGTGTGTGCGTGTGTGCGTGAGTGCGTGTGTGCGTGTGTGTGTATACGTGTGTCTGTGTCTGTGTGTGTGTTTGCGTGTGTGTGTGCGTGTGTTTGCGCGCGTATGTGCGTGCATGTGTGTGTGTTTACGTGTGTGTGTGCGTGTGTGTCTGTGTGTGTGCGTGCGTGTGTGTGTGTGTATGTGTGTGTGTTTGTGTGTGTGTTTGCGTGTGTGTTTGCGTGTGTGTGCGCGCGTGTCTGTGTGTGTGCGTGCGTGCGTGCGTGCGTGAGTGCGTGCGTGCGTGAGTGCTTGCGTGCGTGTGTGTGTGCGTGTGTCTGTGTGTGTGCGTGCGTGTGTGCGTGCGGGCGCGTATGTCTGTGTGTGTGTGTGCGCGCGTATGTCTGTGTGTGCGTGTGTACATGTGTGTGCATGTGTCTCTGTCGGTGTGTGTGTGTGTGTTTGCGCGTGTGTGTGTGCGTGGGTGTGTGCGTGTGTGTGGGTGTGTCTGTGTCTGTGTGCGTGCATGCATGTGTGCGTGCGTGTGTGTGTGCGTGTGTCTGTGTCTGTGCGTGCGTGTATATGCGTGCGTGCGTGTGTGTGTTTGTGTGTGCGTGTGTGTGCGTGCGTGCGTGCGTGTGTGTGCGTGTGTCTGTGTCTGTGTGTGTTTGCGTGTGTGTGTGTGCGCGTGTGTCTGTCTGTGTGTGTGCGTGTGTGTGCGTGTGTGTTTGTGTGTTTGCGTGCGTGTGTGTTTGCGTGCGTGTGCGTGTGTGTGTGTGTGTGTGTGTGTGTGTGTGTGTGTGTGTGTGTGTGTGTGTGCGTATGCGTGTGCGTGCGCGTGCGTGTGCGCGTGCGCGTGAACCGGAGACTGGCTCTCCACTGAAGCAACATAGAAAAAGAAGCTCTGAAAGGAGCCACAAATTGGACGGCTCAGGGGTCATGGGCGGAATGGTCAGCAGTCGAAGCGGGAAAGCTCTCTGAAAATATCCTGATTTCGACTTCGCCTGAGTTGGCAATCAATGCGGTGGCTAGTGAGCAGCGAAAAAAATTGCGGCAAGCCAACGACGCCGACGAACCGACGAAACCACCCATTACGCATCGTCTCCGCTAACCTTTATTGTCTTATTGCGAAGTTCGCTGTATATTCTTAGCGTGTACAAACAGAAATCGATTGTTAAGGTTGCAGTTGTTTCATTGACCCACCTATTTTGGCGAATATTTGTCTCTCCATGTTTATGCTTCACTGCACGGGGAAAGTTGTTACGAGTAAGTATGACGATTAGCATTGAACAGTTTTTGTATATCCTAATGATTACGCTATTTACTAAGACACCCGCGCCTAGAATGGAGAAATATTGGGTTATTCGGTGAAATTATTTATAATCAGGCTGAATTTATCCTGTATTATATAATATATTTATATATGTTATGTACTTGAAACAATAAATTTTGCTTAAAGGCAATATGCAATGTATAACTGTTGTATATAAAATTTATTATGAACATTACATATTTGGGCTAGGCGACGGAACAAAGATGATACGTTGGTATGAATTGATAGTGAAGTGATCCATTTAAAGAGAGACGAAAATGATGTATTTACAGTACGTAGATTGGCGGCCATGACAGAGCCCGCGCAGACTGACCTTTGTCGTCGGAGGCTGGGGCGGCACACCTACACTCCACTGCTCTTTTCATCGTCTTCTCGTGGCGGTGTTATAAATATATTACAAAAAATATATTTCGGAGAAAAAAAAGAGTCGTTCTGGAAACACATTTTGGGAGCCGAGAAAATAATTTGAATTTATTTTAAACGATTTAGTTTACTTTAAGAAGAAGAAGAAGAAGACTATTTTTCAGCGGACGTTGTTGAAATGCCTGCTGACGGGGCAGGAGCTAAAGGCATTGTGTGCCTGACGAGAGCTTCTGACCCTCTGGAGTTCACAACAGAGGAGTTCACAGCAGAGGACATGTTCAAATAAAATATGCGTGCTTAGCAATAAGGTTTGAAGTCTGCACAAGAAAAAGCGGAAACAGAAATAAAAATATATTAGCACGCGAAAAAGTTTGACACAATTTTAATGCCGATTGTCAACAAACAAGCATTCTCACAAGGCCCTAAATACAGTTTGATTGACTACTTTTTTAGTTTGATATTTACACCCTGTGGATGTCGGGAGAACCAGAAGCTTGTTTTTATTTCATTGCTTCCGCTCAGTAATGTCTCAAAAATACTCATGCATTTTGTAGGACCAATCCTAAGTAGCTATTTCGGTTGCTGTAGTTCTTTTTTGTGTTCTCCACCGCAGAGTCATATCTCGCACTTTAAAACAACGCGTTGTTGAAACGTATGACTGTGGTTGCAGCAGCGATGCTAATACAACCAGAGATAAAGCTAAGAACATAATATTAAAATACATCAATTTCTGGTGGCTGGAAGGTTCCCCTCAATGCGACTCTCTGTCATCGATTCTAACAAAATCTCGTAGCGTTAATTAAGCCGGAAAATGAATGACTGGCTCATTTTGCATAGAAATGAGCACACGCCTCTTAAAAAACAAGGCACTGCGGATAATAAATCGGCGAGAATTTTTTTTTCGTCGAAGCACGGCCGCTCGACGTTAAATCTCCTTTAAGCTGTCATGTGCGCCCTTTGTCTCAGCCGAAATCAATTAGTCTGGATTCTAATGGTGTCCCGGAGGGTAATCAAGAAATAAAATAATTGGAAAGTTCACTCGAGCGGTGATAGTTGAAAGGGAGCCGTAGCCTGGTTATATTATACGCCGTGCGGTGGCTTTATAAGGTGTTGTGGAGTTTTTTTTGTTTTTTTTTTGTAGTTTTCTATCTTGGTTCTTCCTTCACCTACGTGCTGGCGATGATGAGTGCATATAGAGAACTCGACCTCCATCGTTAAGCGGGGAGAAAAATCGTCGTTTCGGCTTAGTAGACCGACGTAAGCAGTTGCCGACTAATTAAACGAGACAATGAGCTCGGAAAATCTCCGATGACACGTGCGAGTTAAATTTGTTATGTGCCCGCGAACTTCGGTTTTTAGGTCATCATGTGTATACTGTGTCACAAAGGCTTTTTCCGCGAACGCCTTTGGCAGCAATGGGAGGTTAGCGCTGTTATCCGCGCGCCTAACTTGCGCAACGAGTCGTCAGTTATCCCAAATACCATTTCTTACAGCGATATCATCGCAGTAACTAGAATAAACGGGGATGTGGCTCCATCAAAATTAGCACTTATATGCCTACACTGCTTGCCACCATTTCTCACCTTCCTGATTGATAATAACCCGGCTACCCAATCTTTGGCTACTCCTTAACTATGCAGGGCACCTGTAGTATGACCATTTTCTCGAAATTTATTTTTTACGATTGTGATGTACTCTCCCCCGTTCAGCCACGAAGGTTTTACGGCGTTTGGTAATAAGCAAAATAAGCATGACAGAACCTTCTGGTCTGCCATCTTGTGTGCGGAGTACGATAACTTCGCTCTATTCAGAAGAGACTGTATAATTATTGTGTACTGACAATATATCCTTCATAGTCTGCCGCCCAAACTAAGTTGATATCCGGGCCCGACATCTTAATGTGCAATGCCAAACAACAACTCTTCCATGACCAACAATGCCTTGAAGGCAACGCGAGCAGTTCAATACTGCTGAACAGAACTCGAAAAGCCGTCGTGGTTATCTATCGCACATTCGCATCTCAGTTATATGTAAAGGACGTTAGGGCTTTTTAAATTTAGCTGAGAAGAACTTCTTGCTGGGGTAGTTGGTGAATAGATGCCATGATTTGAAGCTCGACAAAAACACACGGACGAAGAACAGTGTAGACGGGACAGCGCCTGTCCCGTCTACACTGTTCTGCGTCCGTGTGTTTTTAAATTTATATTCGATTTTTTTTGTTTAGTGTCCAAATACTATGCTTCTGACAGCTGTAACAACACGGTGGAAGCCATAAAAAGTGATATCAATATCCACAACAAGCAGGCAAGCAGAGATGACCATATAAGGTCTAACTAGATTTGCCTTGTGGAACTAGTAGCTGTTTAGTTGCTTGTTTTGTGTGCTTTCATGCACCTACGGACACGTGCATGAAGTAATTATCAGTACGGAAATAAACCAAAGACGCCATCAGGTAAAACTGTGCTAAAAAATAAATGAAACTTGTGCAGACAAGAAAAGAACACCAGCCTACTTATTTCCTTAAATGATCTGCTATACTGTTACGGCGGGTAATCAAAAAATTCTCTCCATCTTCCCGCGAGGGGAACCTTGGGGTGATGCAAGGCATCTCACGGGGTTCAATTCGCTGGAGCTGGTTACGATTGCGTAAGCCAACGCGGTAGCAGGCATGTTAGTGTCCATTTCAACTCATCGGAGCGGCAGGTGGAGCAGCAGTCGCAGCAGTAGCAGCGAGAGCGACTGAGGAGCGCAACGCAGATACTGCGGTTATATCCGCTCCGCGAGAGAGAGTGATGAGAGAGAGACGCGCATGCGCGCTAACGCACATCCGGCATGGTGAGGAGAACGAGAGAGAGTGTAGCATGCGCGCGCTAACGGCGCGCTGACGCACAGCTGGCATGGCGAGGAGAACGCGCTAGCGCAGCTGGCAGGCGAAGGGAAGGGAGGAGGGTTGCGGACACATGCACGCCGGATGGAAGGGCAGGCCGAGTGTAAGAGATGCCTTGCATCTAAAAAATAAAATGATTGGAAAGTTCACCCGACCGTGATCGTAGAAACGAGGCCTCATCCTGCCTATAATATACGCCGTGCGGAGGCTCTTGGGAGTGTTCTTTTCTTTTTCTATCGGGTTTCCAGCTTCCCCTATGCGCGGCGAATGTCAAAGACGCACAGTGAAACCTCAATCGGCATCGCTAAGCGGTGAAGGAAATTGTCGTTTTGGATTCGTAGAGCGTCGTTTGCAGTTTCCGACTAATTAAACTTGACAATGAGCTCCCCAAAACTCCATGGACACGTGCGAGCTAAATATGCCACGTCTCCGCCGGGTGTATTTTGCGGTCATAGCGTACGCGATCGCTCGTAACGACATTTACTGCGGTATTCCTTACCTACAGTGTGAGGTTCGCACTCTGAAATGTGAGCTAATCTTTTCAAGTTAGTAATCTGTTATTCGTAAAACAAAATCCTCTGAAAGAAACAAAAGCTGCGCATTGTTTAAATGTGATTTGCTGAAAAGGTACTTACGTATAGTAGACAATCTGCCTATTTTCAATTAGAGTGCGTACTACCAAGTCATTCACTCAATATACCCTGTAATTTTCCTATACACCGAGAAGGAAATTCCCATGACCTCATCCCGGTTAACCAGAAAAGAAGCCACCACTCTTCGGTGATTGCAGGAAAATTCCTATGCCCAAAGAACCCTCCTCCATTCTATCTACCCCATTCAGTATCCCTCCCTTTGCAATTTCTGTCCAACGCTTGGCACCCGGTACTACCAGGTATGGGACTGCGAACAAACTCCAAACCACCCCCTATTCCCCTCCCATCTTTGAGAAGTGGATGACTCGTCTGGTCGATCCGGACCTTGGATACCAGCAAGAACTGGTCAAGAGGGCCTGGACGGCAAGTCGCACACTAGGTATCCCGGAATAAGGATATCCTCCACCGGGCGAGTGCCCTGCCGTCAGCACTTACGCTCAATAAATGTTTATTCTCCTCCTGCTCCTACACATCGACACTTACTAGGGAACCTTCGATTTTGAGCGGCTTGAGTGTAATGCGCATGCTTAACTCGTTTATCCTTTTGGTACGTACCACGAACTTGCGCAAAAATGACGTGAGGTAAACGAGTATTTTAAAGCTACGGGGCACCATAGTACACCCTGGCGCAAACCACCTATAACTATAAACACGTAATAGGAAGCTTTTGGTTGGTGTATTTGAAACGCCTACCGAGTAACTAGTGGTTCTTTTGAACCCTAGATCAAGCCATTACGTACGCGTGTATGAACTTATTGAAAGTGAGTGAAGGAACAAAAGGCGTCATCGGGTAAAACTATGCAAAAGCTAAGATAAAACTTACACAGGCAAGAAAAAGAACTTCAGCCTGTTTATTAAGGCGAAAGTCTTAAGAAGTCCATTTTGCGAAAAGCCGTCGTTCTCCGGTGAAACAAGGGCCACCGCTGTAAACAATCAATAAAAAAACACGTCTGATGCCGCGGGATTGGAACGCAGGTGTCCACAGGAGAAGCCAATCGCGCTACCACTGCGCTATCTCAGAACGTTGCTAGGAATTGAACAACGGCTAAAGCAGCGTGCGCTGCGCGACAAGTGAACTTGCCTGCACGTGAGTAGAATAGGTGCATACAAGCTTCGAAGATGTAGCGTGCCTTTTGAAGTACTTCAGGGCAACAGACAATAAAACTAAAGCAAAGAAAGAGATGGAAAAACGGAGTCGCCGAAAAGAAGCCCGTCGAAATAATTCACGCCAAAAACGAAGAAACAAAAGCCAAGATTGGTACGCAAATACGATGTAGCAGTAAAGAGGATGTTAATAAGTATCGCGAGACTTTCTGCTTGAAAGCGCGCAAGCAGACGTACGAGGTTCTAGGTAATGGTTCCGTATAATGCCCTGCGAATTTATTGGAACCCTAAAAGTAGAGGCTCACATTTTTCAACTTTTCCCGCCATTCATCACGTACGTTTCAGTGAATAATGTGTACCGTGAAAAAAGATGTCTAATGTCTTGAGCCAGTCAGTATAAATTGCGGCCTACAGGATTTGTCCAAAAGCGTATAATAACGAAGGAGCGAAGCATTGTGGCCAGTATTTTTGAACGCACGTGTCGTTAAACTGCGAATAAGAATACAAAACGCAGTGTATGCTTAAACTGGCCTGTCTTGAGCGATAGGTAAGTCGGATTCCTTGAAGGAAGAAACAAAAGACGTACAAAATGCCAAAAATTAAAATGAAAATATTTTTTTGTTTAAATCAAGTAGAGAAATCTGACTACAAAAAAATTTATTCTTGGAGTTAAAAGGGAAAAAATACACATGTACAATACACCGGTTACTGCCTATGGGATACTCAAAAGACTGCTTTGCGTAATAAACGCCTTCACCCGAGAACCGACCGGGAGGGCTGTCACTGTGGGCTCCGGTGTCTGCGACAGTTGTCAGTCGAGCGCCACCAGACCGGGATAGAAGTGGAGTAAAAAAAAAAAACTGCGAGAAGCACTGAATGAAATCATGACCGGACGGGACGATTTTGTAGAGAAGGGGGTCGCACCCTATTATTCGTCGGTGAAGACGAAAGAGTGGAACTCGTTACGGACGGGACCGCGCGGTGATGCAAGCCATACAAGCCTTGCGATTTCATTGCATGACCATTGTTTTTGTGCTTGCTCCAGTACTTCATGGTCTACTTTTTTTTCATTAATCGTATGTGTATGTGCGTGCCATGTATGTATAAGGCTAACTGCATTTACTGTTAAGGCTTCGTGTTCACCGTTGCTTACGGAAAAAGTAATGACGCAACTAGCCCAGCAAGGTTTCTTTTTTTTCTGCGCCAAACAGAAAAGAAGACATGTAAATAGACAAGAAAAAGGGAAAGGGAAATGACCTAACATGGGTGCAGAAAGAGAATCAAAGAAAGCGAAAACGAGAAAGAAAGGAACACAAAGAACAGAAGTTTTTTTGTCTGCGCTTCTGTGATAACGTATGGTCATGAGTGCAGAAAAACTAGGCGAGACATATTGCACCTACTTTTCCAATTTTCAAAAGACACAAACATTGTAACCGTTGGGAATTCGTCGCGGATAATTTTAAAGAAGTACTACTCGGTCGGAGCAATAGCGGTGAAATTTTCATGAATACGTCCGCCGGTTCCCTAACAACAACGCTCCCGAGTTTACTACGACCGACAAGATAAAGATACAGCGAATGAACGCGTATTGTAAAACTGAAAAGTGAACGAGGCGTTTCAAACAATTTCTTTAAAATATGAATGACTTTCCGTATTGATATTGTCTTTAAAGTAAATATTGCCGGTTGACACCACTCACCGGGAGCATTTGGGGTAAGAAAGCTTTGAAATATAGACAACTGTAATAATGCAGTAGAAAGAACATCAAATGCGTTTACAAGCATTGCAACACAGTGAGCCAGCGGTGTTAGACAATGTAGTTTAATTGGGTTAAGTTTCCCCCGCTACGCTTGCACCTCATCGTTCCTGCGCGCAAAGCACGTCATATATTTCAGCTTCCCCAATCTTTCACGTTTGTGGGCAGAACAAACGAACCAACAGAAAGCTGTGCTAACTCGTTTTTACTGGGGTAGTACTATTATGAGCAATATGAAAGGGAACACAGGAACGCGTGGCAAGCAGCCTCGAAACAGACTCGGAGCGATGCGCGGATGGCGCTGTGATAACCAAAGGGGGAAAGGAGGGCGCTCTTCCATTAACTGTTGGCACTCCCACCACGCTGGCATTTCTACAAAGCAGCAGCTTACGTCATTTCGCCGATAGTATGGTATCGTCCGACAGCTGATAAGACGAACGGCGGGAATGGGAACAGTTGTTAGAACAGCATCCCCCTTACCACTTTGTCTCTGACGGCGGCCGCTGCGTATCACTTACAGCTGGGTCTGAGGGTGTTTTTGGCGCGTTCCTGTGTTCCCTTTCATATTGCTCTTAATAGTACATCCGCAGGCAATGATGCAGCGTAGGCTCCAACATAATTTCCTTCTCATTTTGTAGCAAAATATTCCCATGATGTATGGCGTCCTGTCAAAAATGTGAAGCAAGCTGACACTAACGCGTACAACGTGAAGTTAGCGAAGCTGTACGCAACCTTCTCGACCATCACGAATGTTAAGTCCACGATTTCAGCCTACTTGCATCTTCTTCGCCGCCGAAACGACCTTTACTCAATCGTTGTTGCTATAAGTGTGAGCTCCCTTCATTTCCTTGGAAGTGATAGTCATTGGAGATCACCTTGGAGGGGCGTAGGCTATGATTGGCTTTCTCGTTCCGAGCAAGTGTTGCCGTGATTACGGCGTACGCTGGAATCTTTCTGGTTCCAAGGAGATGTTGCCACGATTTCGGAGAACGCTGGAGTTTATTTTTTTTTGTCAATCTATTGGTCAATCTTCTGTAGTGGGTATGTTTAGCTTGGCAAAGGTGCGCCAGGGACGTTGGGCGGTCGCCATGAGGCACGCACCCATGAGCGCTAGGCAGTTTTTGTAGCGTGAGCTACACTGGCCGAGGTTGAGCAGTTTCGCGTGGCTCCTGGAGAGCCGTGCTGCGCATGCGCGAGAAGCAGTGACGTCTTACGGCGCACAGAACGTTGCTCACTGCCCGGCGTCTCTCACCCACCCCACGCGCCCAGCGTCTTCGCCGACCTCCGTTCCGCACGTGGCGGCCCGGTCCACTTGATGATCATGCGAGGGGTGGCCGGGTGTGGAACCGATGGCTCGTGTGTTGCAGCAACACTGGCGTGCGCCTGTGGAACCAGCTTAGCTCTGGGGCGATTGGTGACGCTGCGCCGCAGCCGCTTGATAAATATACATGTGTCACATAATGCGTGTACCGCGTTTGTGTCATTGAAGCAGCAGTAAGCGTGATAATCAAGCTAATCCTACACAACCAGGAAAGCTAAGAATAACCAGCTGAACCTTAGCTCACGCTACGTGTGTCAACCTGGCATAGCCGAGGTAAGCCACTGGTAATTTGTTTTTGTTTTATTAATTGCCGGGTGGTCGCCACGAGGCCCGCGCTTACGTGCGCGTGCTCACGTTGCCCGATTGGCAATTTCTTGGTATATTTAACTGTGGACACGAAAAATACGATTTGCTAAACAGTTTCACTGATAAAAACTAATGCATCCCCCCATAGACCGGTATGTCAACCGAAGAGCTCCTGTACGATATCTCGATACACGGCGCGTGCGTGATACCTGGCTTTCATTGTTTCGAAACGGTTAGTCGTAAATCACGAAAAAGTAACGGTTCTAGATGACACAATACAAGCATCGACTATGAAGAAGGAGCTTAGTTGTATACCGTTATCTCATATACCACGTATATCGGTATACGTTTCTATCGTTCATAGATTCGTTTACTCAGTGCGCGAAAACTCGTCGCATTGCTTCGTCTTCGTGTGCGATTTGGGTTTTCAATGTGTGATATCAAGAAGATGTCTCGCAAACCCGGAGGGTGGTCTCAAACTAACGATCATCAAACCGATGCCCCGTCGCACCGATGACGTACGCAAGAAGAACTCACCGACGCATTACGATCATTTGGACCAATGCTAAACACGGCATTGGCGCAGCGTATCGTAAGGACTGTAGTCTTTGGATTTAAAATCATAGTTTTTTTTATGTTCAGATGCGAAAAGAAGTATTGGGCATCCAACCCTCTTATCGGAGCATCCAATGCTGTTAACGGATGGCAGTGGGCTGCTATCCGATAACAGCGGGAGTTCACGGTGCCTGTTTAATGGTTTGCTACCTCACACGTGCAGCCCTTACCATTGTCCTATGTTTTTGCTAGAAAAGCATCGTAATTAGAAGAGCAGTACTTTGCATAGTAGTTCACGGCTATCATATTACAGTAACACATAATACAAGTTGGATGGAAATATTTCTTTAAGATCGCAACAAATGCAATAAGGATTTTGCTGTTTTTGCTAAACTTGATATGTGAACATTATTCACCCTGATATGCAGATGACATGTGTATCTGGTGTGCCTCACGTTCTCGAACGATAAACGCAGCAGCGCCTACAGAAAGCCCTCCATAACATCTCCAGCTACCTCGCAGCCCGTGGCCTTAAGCTGTCCCCCGATAAGAGTGTAGCCATGGCCTTCACACGAAAAAAGATGGATTGTTATCCTCTGATTCTAGGCGGCCGCGCACTCTCATATGCACGAGTTCAGAGATTTCTGGGAATTCTAATAGATCGCAACTTGACCTGGTCACCCGAGGTTAAACGGTTACGGGCCCGCATTTCTTCGGCCACTCAGGTTTTGAAATGTTTTGCGGGTTTGCGCTGGGGCAGCGATTGTCATTCCATGGTCATGCTGCACAACGGTTATGGGGATGGTGTGCTGAGGTACAGCCTCCCAGTCCTACAACGAATATCAGACACAAGCAAGAAGAGTCTTGAGGCAGCAAGGAACAACAATTTACGCATCTGTCTTGGGCTTCCGAAGGGATCTTCGAGCGTCGGAACCCTTGCGGAGGCACGTTGCTTGCCTTTTGACGTGATTAGAAAACAGGAGACACTCCGTGTGCACCTGAGGCATCGGCTTCACTCAAGAAATCACTTTTTAAGTCGCGTATCCTCAAGCTGCTCGAGCTCTGGATTCGCCCAAGCAGTTGGCAGAATACCCCTGTTAATTCCAAACCAGCCGAAACAAATGATGCCTCGAAATTTCCCTCCTTGGAACGTTACTCCTTTACAGATTCAATGTCGTATCCCTGGAATTGGCCCCAAGAAGACAATGTCCCATACTGAAATACTACATATCATGCTAGAACTCATGTATAAAATGCATTCGGCTAGAACACACATATTTACGGATGGATCATCATCCCCGCAAAGCTCTTCATCTGGAATGTACGTGCCACGTATGGGTGAAATGTTTTCATTTCATCTGGAGCGACCAACATCACCTACAGCGGCTGAGCTATATGCCCTTAAAGAAGCAATTGTTTACGTCCTACGCCACCAGCCGCGTCAGTGGAGCATCTTTACAGACTCCAAGGCAGCTCTGCAAATTCTGTCAAGGAGGAGCAGGTCTTCCCCTCACCATACCGCAGCCGCCGATATCTCCTACCTTCACCACCTCGCTTGCATTGCTGGACACACTATAAAATGGCAATGGATACCTGGCCACAGTAGTATTATTGTAAACCAAAAAGCCGATGAAGCGGCCCGTATGGGCCTTAACCAGCGGAAATACCGCAAAGTGTACTTTACAAAAACACACGCTTCCACCATGGCCCATCGCTTTGCAGTAAGTGAAAGAAACAGGCTATGGCGCAGCAACAAACCCAATAATGAAGTATTTTTGCACGCGATTGACCCTGAATTGACATCAAAACTTCCAAGAGAGCTCCCTCGTAGGCTGGAGACATTATATCATCGCCTACGACTGAACTCGGCCTACACCAACAGTTACCTCTTTCTCCTCGGACTGAAGACCAACCCGTACTGCGATAACTGTTCTTCCATAGAAACCGTCGAACATATTTTGTTACAATGTGTGGCCTGCTTGGCACCAAGATCCCGTTTTTTTTAAGATACTCAACGCCTAGATCAAGGGCCGGTAACTTTGAAGACCATCTTAGGACCATGGACTTGCCCATCGAAGCAGCGTCAGGCCCTAAAAAGTTTGTTTTCATATTTGGAGGACATTGGCCACATTTCAAAATTGTAAATTCTGTGACACAATCTAAAAAATAGTCCGCCAAGCCCGCCAAACCACGCCAGTGTTTTTTGTTTGCTTTCGTTTTCTTTTTTCTGCCCACCTCTCTCTAGGGCCTGTTTTCCCTACATCCCCGACCCCTAGCAGAGAAGCATGTAGGCGATCGCAAACGCCGGCAAAACTCTCTGCTTTTTCAATAAAGAGCCTTCTCTCTCTCTCTGATATGGGAACCTGATATGTGAAAGGTGTATTCACTCGTGTTTCTTAAATGCTTTTCCAAGTACGTTAGAGGGCTTATGTGGAAGATCGAACCGCTAAATCTTCTTTTGCTATTGTCGGTGTCCGCATTTGTGGTTGCTCTGGTAAGAATATATGTATTTGCTGAAGGATAGGTTGAATTGCCTACTGCCCTGCCGCTGATTGAAATTACTTACAAGCACCAAACACACAAAAGTCCTTACCGTGGGCTATCGGGCGGGTGAGCTTTCGTATCTGCTAGATGATGAGAGGAAGTGAAAGCGTGAGTTGACCGGCTTCTGAGTGCGAAAGCCGAAGTTCCTTTGCTATGGCGGCTCCGAAGCGGGGCTCGCCTCTACGCTCACGAATTCACGAACGAAGCGACGTCACGGTAGGCAGACGATCTTGTGAAGTTGGCTCATTCAAGGTTCAGTGGAAAGGTGACCAACTACAGTCACTACCTCCGTCAACTGATAAACCCAGTCGCCTAAGCTAAAATATAACGCTTTACAGGTACTGTTACACGTTCCTAAGAATCTGTCTGCGTATACGTCCGACTATTCCTCTTTTCCTAATATACATTTATGATTATTACACCAATCATCAGCATAAATTGCTTCACATACGTCCATCAGCCGACTGACAGAAGGAGCAACTAGGAAGGAGCCTTTGTTCAAACTCAGTACGGCGATTGCAGGACAGTGCAGGAATGTGCGCGACGACTGCAGGTGTAACAGGCTGATCGCTTGCCAGAGTTATAACTAAAGATAGTAGGGCATATTCGGGGCAGTGGAGGAAATTTCGGCACAGACTGTACTGTTAACGTCCCGTCTCATCGCCATTTTCAATGAATAGCAAAAGAGACAGAATTGTATTTTTTTTATTGTAACGCTTACCGGGCTACTTGTTGGAGATAAGTTTTGTATGCTCGTGCAAGTGCGTCTGCGTCTCTGTAAGGCAAGAGGAAAGTGCCTTCCCATTCGCCGTTCAGCTTTGACCTTAGGGATTTGAGAAATGAACGTTCACTGTGAATCCTTGGGTACTGCTGGCAACGTTGCGCAGTCGTAAGGTTGCTAGGAAGAAAAACCTGCCTGTTTTAATGCGTAGGTTACGTCCCTCGAAGAATCGCTGAACGCATTGCGACCCACGGAAGTACGTTTTGATCCAACATCTAATTCCTTCTAATTCTAAAACATCTAATTCCTTAGCATTTTATTACGAATTCTCTTTCGCGACAAAATTGTCTTCTCATGAATGCTTCAGCGTATATTTGTAAAGCCAACTTTAAAGGTCAATAGTGTATCGCAGTCAGACACACTACAGAGTGACTTGGCCTTTGTAAGGTTGGCCCTCACATTGTTCTTGTGCAATGCAGTGACGTCTTATGAAAGTAAATGAGTCATGTTAAAAATCAGGTAAAGACTGGGTATGTGCGAGCATTGTAGCCAGTATACTCGGTTGAAGAATTCCTCATAACACTTTCCTTAATAATTTCGCTACAAACTGGACGCTAATTTTTTTCTGACGCTTTCCGCCGTTTCATATGATAAGATATATTGCCGTATGCTGCAAAGCGCGTCTGCAATCGGGTTTTTAAGGTTCCAGTGCCCCGCATAGTCCCTGCTCTTTCACAATCTTTAGTTTACCTGCTGCTCATGACGCGTTTTGTAGTAGGCACTTTGCATTATTTACGCCATGGATGCAGGGAAACTCTTGCAAATTTAAAGTGCAACAAAGTAGAAATGAATATAAGTTTAATTATCGCCGTGTTTGCGAACCCCCAAGTTCCAAGTCTTGACTGCTGCGCTGATAAATTGGAAGTTCCAAACGCGTCATTTTTCGTCCGATGGGGCTTGCCCAGTAACACGCTTGCCTCTCTTCTGTTGGGAAAACGAGGTATTCAGTTGAACTGTCCTCTTTTTTGCGTAGTATTGGTGCACGAGACCCACCGTCACCAGGGGGCGAAGCTTTGAAGGGAGCACCCGTCTTCGCTTGCCATTAATCATGAGTGTTCTCTTTCTAGGTGGGATTGCATTCGACCACAGTACTTTCAGATAAACCCACATCGAAAAGATATGAACGAAGGTTGGTTCTTTAATTTTTCTAGTCACAGATTGAGTGACATCCAATTTACTGCTCATGGAACTATGATGTTTTGCTCATAACGAGAGGTTGGTCAGCGCAAAATATTGGGGTTAACAATAGACAGACATTTGGACGCCTAAGCTATGGAAATAGTAATCTCGAATTCATAAAAGAAGGGACTATAGAGTTCAGTCGCATAGGCATATTCCCTGAAAGATTCTGTTTCATTTTTTTCCTCTGATGAACTTATGGAAGAAAATATAATGAGTGTGTGCGGCCCGTGATGCAGAACACATGCCTTACCCGTTTTGGCAAGTTGGCTTAACCGGATTGATTAGTGTCGCCCCAAACAGCTTTGATGTTAAAATGCAACACAGTTGAATCTCCCTGCATCGGAAGGGCATATGCATTTCTTAAGTATTTGAAACGCAAGAAACAGTACAGCTAAGTAATAACAAAAAATTGTCCTTCTTTTCCTCAAGCTTCTGTCGTCGTAAGCCACTTCGCCTGGACGGGCTGCTGTGCCAGACTAATGACGTTTTCGGTTAGGAAAGGTTTGGTAGCGCCTGTCTCGTCTGCCACCCACCTCGTCTTCTTTTCGGTAAGCCTCCCATTAGGTACTCACGTCCTTCCGATTCACAAAGTTTCGTTTGCCTGCGACGTCGACATACCCACCCACAATTTATGAGTTCGAAGTCAGGGGTACTGGACAATGGCGATGGCAGCTCCCATGAGAAGCTCGGTGTCTGTTTACAGCTGATAGTTTGGCTACAACATCAACACACCAACTCCGGTTGTCAAGTATCCACTGAGGTCAATTGGTCAGGGACGCTGACAGCTGTCGCCAGTGACTCATGGCCAATTCATCAATTCCCGTTGACAGGGGCGCCATTATACGCACCATACACACATGTTTTCACACCTCAACCAGAATTTATGCTCACGCGTTTCGATATCACAAGAGGGAGCTTTTTAATGCTCTTGCTCGACGTACTTCAAGTCTTTGTCGCATCTGTAACAATTGTAGCAATTACTACGTGCTAATCCGAAGCTGTGCAGTGCCTTTTGGTTCTCGGAGACCTGTTGCTGTGGTGATTATTAAATCTTATGTGGATGCACTTGCATTCCCACAAGACCCCTAGTGACGGTATGCTACCAAGCACATTTCAAACCTTGATTGTTTTTTGACATTTTATGGGGGTATTATTTGTCTGCACACGAGGCTGTGCGAGGCTTTGCACTGCGCGCAGAGACAAATAAACGACAAAATGCCAAAACACGGCATGAGCGCCTATCAATAACTCAGCTGCCTGTACACGCCGCGCCAAAGCGGCAGAAATCCGTGCAGCAGTCGCGAACTTTTTTAATACCGTCCAAACTACTACTGTTACTGCTACTGGGTGCTGTAACTACTACTACGACTTCATGCATTGACTGGTCACCTGCCTTCGAAGGTGGAAAAAGCATGACAGCGCCAAGACAACATTCGTTTTCATGCGTGACGCGTCTCTCGACACAGCTCTTGGGGATCGAATCAATTTTGCTCCATGTTTTTCGTAACTAGGGAGCAGCGAAAAAGAGTTTGTGTACCTACAGAGACAACATAGGAAGCTGCGCCCACGCGAAATGGTTGTAGAGTCTTGGGCATTGATTTCCGATGACCCTAGGGCAGGTTGCGTGACCTGCTGGGGAACTAGAAAATAGAAGGGAAGAGACTGCGGTTAACTCGCTGCCTTCGTGAACATTTTCCCGATAAGCGCCCCATAGCCACAACAACAAAAAAATCCAATGACACTGCCAGCAAGCTGTGTGTGAGAAGTTAAAAGTGTTTTCTGCGCAGTTTAGTTTACCTGGAGTCGGCTAGGCGTGTTTAATTATATTTCGTTAATCTAAATTTTAATATGCTCAGCTGCTTGCGATATTCTGCAAGATTCAGAAGTTTTTTCGTCAGTGCTGTAGTAAATTGTCAGGTTCTAAACCAGGGACCCTCTTCTGTTTAGACAGCATTAAACTAATTTTCTTACCAATGACAAAATTTGCATATTAAACTAGATAGGTTGCACAGACCAGCAGACAAGTGCAGTGCAGAATCACTCTTGAAATCCGTCCAGCGTTTTGTGTCCCATATTACAATTTCAGATTGGACATGGTTTGTACTGTAGGGAGTGCAGTCAAAGTAAAACTAACTTTTTTTGTTGTGATGTTACCAAGACTTTGCGCTTTCTATGACCTTATATTGGGGGCTATTATTTCTTGATCTGGCATGTTTTCTTTTTCTAAACGATATCGCCGTACCTCTCAACTGGTACTTTCACGCAGCCGGTGTTCATTATCAGGATCCACAGCCCCGCTCATCCGGTATACTGACGGAGGGCACGATGTGGATCGCGAAACAACGGACGGCGTATTGATGCCGAAAATAACGGTACGCAGGACGTGGGCTGCTGCTTTATGTGTGCTGCCTCGTTATGGTGCCAGGTGGAAAGAGTGTGAGGGGCTTGGGATAAGATATATCTAATGCTTCTCGGTTGAACCTTTATGACGTCTCATGCCCCATATTCACGTGCGTGGAAGAGGATTGTACACAATTAATGCACCACGGCCGCGCCAGTATCGTAGCCGCATGATACGCGAACGTAGTTTATTGTGTACGAAGACAGACGTGAACTGAACTTAAAAATCCTTGAGCAGGAGCTCTGAACGTTTGATTCGGGAAGACGGCGGCAGAGCGTCAAGACAGTTTGCATATTTTTCAGGCTCTGATCTCGTAATACGCAGAGAGAAAAGCACGATAGAGATTCAAATCTGGAGCAAATAAACTTAGAAGTCCTGTGAAGGTTCTCATATCATTGTTACACATAGCCACTGTAAGGTCCACTTATGAGATTAGCGGCCAGGCGACCGGGCTGCGCGTGAGAACCCGCCGCTCTGTCTAGCGACGTAGCACTGCCAACACTGCGCTGCAGTCGTCGCCAATTCGCCACGGCGTGCACAGGAGACGGATTGTCGGGCCCACCGCATACCTCAAGGATAATCCCCCATTGAGAAAGCAGACAGCGCCGCCGTATTCCAGGAACGTCTGCTCGACGCGCGGAGGTGGTGGGATTACCGGCGTCGGAACGAGCGTCGCACGAGTCTCTATTGTTGACACGCCCGGTCAGCATGACCCACAGTCGCGTCTTTCGCTCTCACTCCTCGGGGTCGTACGCGCCTGCTGGCCCGCGGGCGGTCCGTTGACCCAGAGATGGCGGCGACTCATTGAATATTCCGTGGCGTGCTGAGTGACAGCTGTCTACGTGAATTTTGGCACTCCCATACGTGTGTACGAATGCTACAGGGGCGTTCCCGAGAGAGGGTGATCTCGAGGTTTTATAAGGCCGAACTTGGCCGTTTGAAATGGTTCTTGTCTGAGCGCTGAGCTGGCAGTTCCCGGCGGGACAAGGAGTCTCGACCGTTAAAGCTAGGTTGGGATTTGTGAGCCCCCTAGTCGAGGTTAAGATCGCGTCGGAGGTTTAGGGTGCAGCGCCGTACCGGGCAACTAGACGGATCTTGCGGCGGGACAGGGACTCGGCCGTTGTTTCTCGAGCGGTTTGTGTACGCTCCGAGAATAGGAGAGTTAGACGAAGTTGAGCAGCTCGAGTGATTTGTGCGCACTCGGAGCTAGCGTCTAGCTGAAGTTGCAGTTTTTCCTTTTATTGCTCATGTATCCAGTTTTCCTACTGTAAATAACTGTATATAAACTCTTCGCTTCATTTAATCAACCCCAACGCCTCGAGTTCGTCAATTCGACCGCCGTCTCCAAGAACTTAAACGCCATCGCCCTGCCAGCCTCCTGCCAAATCAACCGGAGCCCGGGTGATTGGGTTCCTGATCGACACTGGACTTCGGGGAAACGATCATTATTGCCACTATCGGTGAGCAATCTGAGGAGGAGAAAGAGTAGTAACAAAAGTTTACTAAAGAAGTGTGAGCTGTATAACCAGAGCAACTAAAAACGCGTTCCATTTTGGTGTCACTTTTTTTCCGAAATAGACAGTTGAGCAAAAACATTTCCTAGGGCACTGCTACAAAAATAGAGATAATAACCTGAAAAGATACCGTAACTAGTAACTGAGTGACCAATGTAGCCATGAATCATTGGTATTGTTATGTTGAAAATAATTTCAATTACACCATATTATATATTTTACGCATTTTAGGCTGGGTAATTTGATCTGCGTGAGCATGACTCCCATATTTAAATGTACTGGTTTCGTATTGGGCTTCAGAATTTTAATTCTATGGTGTGAAAAAACGAGCCTGTCCCTCTTTTGGTCGTCAACGTATAACGATGCCCACAGCAATTGCAAAATTACCCAAATTTTACCTTACCTCTTTCCGATATCATAGCAACATTCAGTAACGCTCGAGAAAGCGCAGCGATAAAATTCTAGTTCTGAGAAATGCCAAACGTTCGCGCGCATAGTCTCATTTGAAACAAAAATAGGTCAGACAAGACTGCTCTACCCAGCTGCACTAAGTATTCCCGACGTACGTGAGGAGTACGGTGTTTCTTCGTCAAACAATGCCACGCAAGCCGCATTGATTTTCCGCGTGCATCTGTGCGGTATTTTGTCAACTCTTTTCTAGTCAATTTTTCGAACAGGCTCCAGACAGGGAGGACATGAATCGATGCTTTTCGCGGAAACAGCGGGAGTGCGGAACAAAGCCAGCGAATACTGCTGCAGCGTCTTCAAGATCGAATTTTCTTCCCCCCAGCCATTCAAGGAATTCAGAGAGACCTGTCAACTGAAATTTGACTATTTGCAGACTGAATGCCTTAAACTCAGTCACGTCTTTTCTTTTTTCTCGTTTCACAGTTAAAGGCGTCCCATAACCGTATTTACGAAGGCCGGCAGCACAAAAGGTAAACGTTCAGTCGGCCCGGTTTTGTATGATATTCCAATAATGGAATAGATTACTTTATTCCAGCATATGGGAGCAAAGGTAGGGAAGATGGTTGAAAATGAAGCTTGTTCACGGCGCTTAGAGAGCTGACTTGAGCGCTTACGCCTACAGGTGTAGCACATACACACTGGAAAAAGTAGTGAAGACATTTGTTCCAGTCAGGTCCATGGCCACCTCGTCAAGGCCGAAGTGGTTGTCAAGTCCGGGATTACCCGAACCCCGAGTGTGTGGTGGTTGGACACCGGGCTCAGTTGGCCCGGCGCTCCTGACACTGTCGTACTCTAGTTCCCACACATGGCCACGTAGGCCAGTTTCTACGCACCCCTTTAGCCGCCGGACTCGTGAGTGCGGACGTTGCCCGTGGGACACCACACGGAGGCTGGTGCGGGCAGGGGGGGAGTGTACGCCAACTCCTACTCCTGCCCCCGGAGCAGATGGTCAATGCTCCTGGTCCCACGAGATAATAATGATTCATCGAGGGATCCAAAATGAGCTGTTAGGCAGCCACAAAAGATGGGGTTCAGGACCGTTGTCCAGAGAGGGGCTGACAATCCGCCATCATACCACTTTTCAGAGACCTGCTTTTAGAACCATTTCCGGGAGAAAAAAAAAAAGCAATTACAGAAAGCATTTGTAGCTGCAGTTAGTATCTGCCCGGTGTTCTTATGTTATGGCCTCCTTTGCTACAATTTAGCTATTGAAAAAGCAGAGTACTAATGACCGAAAACTCAAACAAACATACAAAACTATCAAGTTCTATAGGTTGTTTTAAGGGCACTCATGTTTACGATGGGCGTGAACCGCTGCCATTAATCTTTGTCAAACAAATATTTTTTCCTTATGCTCTCTCTAGCTCACTGCAGAAACAAATATAAAGGCATTCAATACTACGAAAATGAATCTTACAAGTGCCTCGTTTTTTTTTACTTTTTACAGATACGCCCAACGGAGATTGATAAGCTGCAAGAACAAAAGATGAAACCAAGTGCTCACCTTGAGAAAAACGGTTTCTTTTCTTAACGCTGTTGGCTGTCAAAAATGGTTCCGAGGGTAAATGGATGTTGAAATCTAGTAAATTGGAAACATATAACATTGCAGATGCGATGATTTTTAATTGTGACGGATTTAACCGACCTGGCACTACTGTTTTACTGCAGTTACGCGTCACCTTTCAAACCTGAATTTTCGCAAGAACTTCATTTTCTGTTTTCGTTTTTCACCCGCGGCTCCCATTTTAAAAGTTATTCAAGAGCGTACCTTGCGTCCATGCAGGCTTTATTGGTTTGCCTCCACTACGGGGCGAGTTATTAAGCAAAGGAGTGGCTTTTCTGCCCGTACTGAATATGTTCGGGCTGACTGGATATACTCGTTTCCTGCTTGTTCCGTTGCAGCGTCGACACCATTATGGGAAAGATGTCCGCTGTTCCTAATCTCCGGGCTAGTATCATCATCAACGTCGTCGTCGTCATCGCGTCGTAGGTCATCGTCATTGTCGTCGCCGAAACTTGCCGTTAACAGGTGCGCCACAACAAGGCTCTGTCGAGGGTAACAAAATCGGGTTTCAAGCCAGGAAAGCATTGCAATTTCTGCTGGCAATTAGTTTCATCACCATCACAAAATGTCCTAGGACATCTGCAGCACTTCATATGCGGGTGAATGCGACGGCATGAATGCACAGTCGAGCGCTTTTCTGCCTGGCGTTATCGAAAAGCTTTGTAACCTTGCCGCTGGCGATGCTTTGCTTTGGGATCAGCCTTAACGCTTTAGAATGGCTTCGTGCTGTCTCCTACCCGTTATGCCGCTGCTCGTTTTTGCCGTCGTGTAGTGGAAGAGTTGAAGATGTTTAATTCAATATCTCTGCTTGTCTGTTCGCTCGTTAGACTGCGATCTTCCACTCTTTTCACCCGAAGTTGGTTGGCGCGGACGGCGGCCTATCGCTACTTCCGAAAAAAAAGAAGGAAAGAAATGAAGGAAGAAAAGAAGAAAGGAAGAAAAAAAGAAGGGGAAGGAAGGAAGGATGGCAGGATGAAGCCAGAAAGGGAGGAACCAAAAAAACGCAAAAAGGAAGGATGGCAGAAGGTAGCAAGAAAAAAAAAGGAAGGATGTAAAGAAGGAAGGAATGAAGAATGGCAGAAGGAAAGAAGAAATGAAGGAAGGAACTAAAACAGGAAGGAATGAAGGAAGCATAGCGGGAAGGTGCACGAAAAAAGGTAAGATAAAAGGAAGGAGCGAAGAAAGGAGTAAAAGAAATAAGGAATGAAAAAAAGGAAATAATCCCGTTTTAGAAATCTCCCACCTGTTATCCTCCTTTTTTCGAAACTTTCTGAAAGCGGTTATTAGGAGCCAAATACGCACGTTTCCACTTCCATCAGCTAAAAAATCTTTGCTGAAGAGGTTTCTACACACTTGGTTTTTCCAGTTCACGTTTGATTTCATAGTTTCCATTCTTAGTTGCGTACCGTGGAGCGCCCATTGTTTCCCTGTATTTTATACGTTGTTGCTCCTTCGCGGTCGAATAACCGTGAAGCCGGCATAGCATTCTTTGGGTTGGCGTAGGTGCGGCAGTGTGACGCGTCAGAGCTTTTTGTCAGGATGCCATTCGAAGTAGTGTTTGACTCAGAAATTCCCAAATTAATACTCACCATTGAAAGAGTTGCTATTCCTTGCTTTCAAGTCTGTTGGCGGCCTTGCTCTGCGTTAAAACACACCCGTCACACGGTAGACTTACTAAACAGCACAAGGAGTGCATGTGAGCAGTCGCGCCAAAGCAGATCCTATTATTTTCTCTTTAATCACATGCTTGGCCTTGTGTTTCACCAAATCAGCTTAATCGATCCTGATAATTGGTCGTTTGCGTCATCGGGCAGAAGCCCACATTCGGCGAGTTGTTAGAGTTAAGTTGGTATTGGTTTAAAATTTTGAAGTGACAACGCAAAAGACGACACGCGGGGCAGGAAGGTGGGAAGTGTAGATGATGGCACTGAATTCGCTAATTTGCTGAAGCGCAACAGCACACATTAGTGCTACCACCAACATCCACGGGATCTGACGCCGACGATTACCGCCGCGGTGGCTCAGTGGCTAAGGCGTTCTGCTACTGAGCACGAGGACGCGGGTGCGATTCCCGGACGCGGTGGCCCTTTTCTGATGGAGGCCCAAACCAAGAACGCCCGTGCGTACGAGGTTTCAGCCAACGTTAAAGATCCCCAGGTGATCAAAATTAATCCGGAGACCTCCACTAGGGCGCACCTCGTCGCCTGCGTTGCGTCGTCGCGTGAAACACTACAATCAATTAATCAATGACGCCGAATTATTGCAGGCTGAAAGCTGATAACGACAGCCCATAATTCTCAAACAAGTGGAAACTGATAATAATATATTAGAAAGAACTAAACAATGGAAAATTCACGGTCATGCAGATCGATCGAGGGCACGCCCGCGGGAGATCTCGTTCCGTTGTGGGTACAAGCCTGCCACTTCGTGTATGCACGCAGCGCCACCTACATTTTCACTCCTTCAAATATTTCGAGCAGTTGCTACAAGAGCCCTGCCATGCGGCCTCAGTAGCCTAATGTGTAAAACCACGAGTTTTAGCGCAAACGGCTAGGTTTTGAGCCTCCAAATTGCGAAAATGTTTGAAAATGTTTGCGTGATTTTTTACTTTTAAATATTATCTTGGATCAATTCTACGTAAATAAGAGAGGTTTTGGTATATTTTAGGTCGGTTTAGTTGCCCTAATATGAGCCCTCATATGAGCACGTCTAATTAACGTTATGCCTTACACCGGAAATGACGGGCTTGTACCCATCTAAGAACAAATATCACTGCGCTCACAAGCAGCATATCTCCTTTTTTTTTGAGATAGGATGTGACTTCACAGTTTTTCAAAACAGTGAGGTGCGAGTTCAGTGCTGTCCCGTGTTTTTCCTACCTCCCGTATTAGTTAGTCTCTTGCGCCTCCTCTCCGATGTGTTAAAGATGCGTAGCCCATTTTCAATGAAATCTTAGTATTACCACAGGATGACTCAATTTTTTCACGGACGTTCATCCGAAAATGTGCGTTGTTACAGTGAGCGTCAAGAAGTACGGGGCAGGCAAAGCATACAACCTCCGCGATTATTAGAGCCCAACGAAGATGCTCGACGGCGAGAACTGTCAATAGTGAAGCATAAGGAGCCCTTTTATTGATATTATAATTCTTGGCTTGGTTTAGTTGCCGATTGCGCGTGGCCGTGCTTACATCACCATGTGGGCGTCACCAGGGTTTGTCACTGACATCATTGAGTACGTGCTGCCAACAATAACAGATCTGAAATACATCGTTTCGGGACTATTAAAGCTTTTGGAATCAAACCTGGGATACTGTAGTTCTGATGCTGGTGTCACAACCATTCAACAATGAAAGCATGCTGATAACAAGGGTTGATTAGAGGTTATGTACTCAAGTTTTGTGGCCCATTCTACGGCCTGTGATGCAAAAGATCTCCACAGCTCGCTGGTTTCGACGTAGTTGTAACTAGGCACATAAGAAGCAGGTGCATTTCTTTCTTCAGACCAGTTCCGAAGCATACACTGCACATGGTACATAACACGAAGATTGTGCTAAATAAAGCGTACAGTATAATATGCGAGACCATCTGCCTCAAATAATAGCAGCCTATAAACACATGAGACGTGCCCATGCTAGTTTTTTTTATCCTCTAAAAGCTTTAAAAACATGAGATGTTTTGCTTTCAGAATGATTGAAATCGGGGGGACGGCCAATCAGACAGGTTAATCCCACCTGTTATCCTGTTGTTTGGAGGCGTATAGCCTATGGTAAAGTATGTATGTTGTGGCGGAAAGCTTGTGGTGTAAAGCGCCCTCGCCGTAACATCGGGATTTTGGTTGTTTTCCTCTGCTTGTCCTTCCTCCTGTGTTGCCATTTCCTCCCAATGAATCGTGCTTGCCAATTAACTTTGGACAACATCTGTCGGTGGGTGTCGCAAGCTCGCCTATTAGACGCTTTGCATCATTACCTTCGGGGCTGGGCAACCGCCCGAAATGCGTGAAGGGTCACAGCGCTTGCTCTGGCCTAACGAGCCACCGACGCTACGCGCGCAAGCTCCCCATCGTTGCGGAAACTTCACCGGCCGTGAGTAGCTGTCCGCCTCTTCCGTGTCGGAAGCCTTAACCCCTGAAATGTCACCGAGCTGGCAGCTATCTAGGTAGGAGCCGTACTTTCGCCGCGTAGCTGTCATGATGGCGCGGTCGACGGCTCAAAATAAATCATCTCCCGGAACCACTTTTCCCTCGTGCTGTGAAACCGGGTAAGAGGGTAGCAGATAGTCTCAAGGAATGTCGGAAAATTTTGCGTATACGTGGCTAACTCTTTTATTAAAAGTTTGCGACAGTTTGACAACATGTCGCAAGACAAGTTCGAAGTTTACGTACATCCTGGGGCTTGTTTGCAGCGCTTAAGTATGTAAACAATGTAAGTGTTGACAGGAAAGAGCACTAACTTTGTTGATAGGCCGCGCCTATCGAAAATAACGTTTGTGTCGAAATAATATCCGTCGATAAATTAGAGCAGTTGTCGTTCTGTGAATTCATCTTTCATCTTAGATGAATATATGTACACTAAAATAAAAACTGGACTGACGTGATTGATGGTTATTACGCTGTATTTCGCACTTTAATAGCTGCATCATATACTAATACGGTATACCTGATCTAGGAGTACTTGAAGAAAGTCGGGAGTGTCAATGGCTGAAAATTGCTTCTTTTAATACACAAATACGTTTTTTTTCTGGCATCATTTATCAATAAGCAGAAAGAAGACTCTGCAGCAGTACAGAGTAAATAAAAGAAACCGGATGGGGCATGGGGATGGGGATAAAATGTATCTTTTGTCCTTTACAAATCTCTATACTTCCCTGCTCAGCGGGGTTCTAATAAAGCCCAATTACTTCGCTAGGCAATCTAAAACACTCTTATTCGTGGCGGAGCTTTGGGTGAAATGAAAGGCTCCACCGAATGCTGAAATAGGCCCTCCTTCAGGGGTGTTCTGAATGACATCAAACACTCCGCTAAATGCCCGAAAAAACTTTCATCTTCGGTCATGCAATGGACAGCAAAAACACTCCTCTAAATGCCTAAAAAAACTCTATTTCTTATGGAAGTTTATAAAATGCTCCCTTTTAGCGGATTAAATAAAACTCCGTATGCGGAGTGTGCAAGAGGAAAAGCCATTTATTACCCATCCGGAGTATCACGTTTAGTGTATAGCAATATTTTATGCCGGAAAAGGAGGACCAGTTCTGCATAGAAGCCCGGTGAGAAGAATTCCGTTCAGCACGGCTTCATGTATATTTTAAGGTTCCAAAGAGTGACCGACACACTCACACCATTCATCCCCCTCCCGTGCTCGCTGTATCACTGATAGCGCAGTTTCAGCCTTCAAACAGGTGTGGTCAAGTAAGTGCATTGAAATCCTTTGCCACGCTGGTAAATGGGGAATATTTGCATATAAACTGATCCACGTCATGCCACCTCGAACCACTGAACGATCCCAAAGAGGTGAGCTGCAACTTTTACCTGCGCTTTTTCTCCCCCTTCCTCCTTTCTAAAAAATATCCTCTCTTTCACTGACCTTTCGACTCCCCCTGGAGCTTATTTTCATCTTGGCGAATTCGTGCCTAGGGAAAGCAATCACAACCTTTGAGAGTTTCGCCCTCTTCCTTACGTTACTAATAACAGTGAAATTTTCTTCTTAACTAAATAAGTGTACTGAGAAATTTCGGAGTAAATAGCAATCTTCTGACCACATAAATTTTAGGAGACTGCTAGGCATGGGTAAGACGACAAAGCCTTTAGAGGAAGGCAGCGACAAAATAGCAACCAAAATGCCTACATCAAGACCAAAAAAAGAAAAAAAAAAACATGTAGAAGGCATCCTCAGGCAGGAAGCGGGATATTAGGATCACAGCGAACGCCTAAGTGATGCGCAGGGCACTCTTGGTGGGGATTACCTATATTCAATAGGCGTGTGGCCACCGCTAATTCGATGCAGCGTGCCTAAGGCGGCTGCCGTGCGTGTACACGCCGGCGGAACAAGTACGCGTCACACAGTAGCTTTCATAGGTGCTCGTTGCCGCAAATGACCTCATAAAATCCCAACGCATCATTAGGGTTCGAGATTTGTTCGCAGTCTGGTTCGACCACAGTGTAGGCGAGGCTTCCAATCAGATATTTGTCAGTTCCCTTCCCTTCAATTTGCTTGTTATTGGGGTCTGCCTCACAGTCAGTAGCTGTCAGTCGGGGAGCTCCATCATCGGGTAGGGCTTATAATCTCTTTCGATTATTCGTCCCGGTGCACGTTGTGGACTGCTGGAACACCTTGGCGGAAGTCCCGCGACGGAATTTATCTCGCCGCTACAGGACCCAGACAGGAGCGCAAATCAGGGAGGCCTTCTTGGATGGCCGACAGGTCTGCATAAGCTTTTCCAAATTATGGTCTGGGTAACGTTACGCTGGTTCACAGAAACAAGAAATAACTAAAAAAAACTAGGATATATTTCTTCGGGTGTTCATTAAGAGACGTGAAGCATAAAATGGCGCAATCATTTCATGCTTATCTAGTTTCAAATATAACGGATCTAGTCTATAGTCATTTACACTACCCTACTATAGTATATTATACTATACTGTACTGTACCATACTATGTGCACTGTACTATTCTATAACATACTATACAATTCAATAGTATACTATACTATACTATACTACCCTATGATGCACTATACTATACTATAGTATGCTGTACTGTACTATACTGTACTCTACAGCACTGCACTGCGCTAAACAGGAAAGAGCCCACCTGCTTTTTGTTTGCATGTCCAATAAAGCGTATACGTTCACCTCTACCCGCCGCAATTCTCCGGCGTGAAATGAGTATCTTTTTTAAACGTAGACCTACTGAATGGGTTCATTATAAGGGTAGTTACTGCTATTGCCTACAATCGAACTCTGATGGTCTCCGACAATTCCGGTGAAAACCAGAACGGGAACATAGCTTTCTAAACAGATGTTATGTCCTGCATCCGACGTTTACATTAACAAACAGCCATCTAAATAACGCCCTCAAGATAACATTGCGATAAAGAGAACCATTTTTCTAGGGGTTCTGCCAGGTTATTTGGATATTTGTTAGGTGCGGTGAAATTTATGTGTTACGTCATGAGGCACATGAACGTTTTTACGATAGTAAGTGAACAGCCAATTATGTCTTAAATTACCGCAATCTCTTAACTTAATGATAACCATTTCCGGAATTCTTGATGGGCGTTGATATGTACAGAACCTCGTTCCCGCTACAATACATGGAACAGGGCACAGGTCAACCGGAGTACCATCTAACGATGAACGCGTCGAAAAGGGGGCAGTGAGCAGTATACCTTTATTACCGCTAACCAAATAAGGCAGATGTCACGCAAATGAGAAGGCACAACAAAGTTGAATTCACAAATTATAGCCGAGTTTTTGGAGGATGATAGAGCTGAACAAACCGATAGGGAGTCAGTTACTACAGCTGATGTTTAGGCAGTGCAATAAAAAATATATCATGCCTACTTGAAGGTACTGGCCAAGAAAAGGCTGCTAAAGAAAGGAAACTATATACAAACATATTAAATAATACGAAATAAAAATACGCAAGAAAAATTAAAGTAAAAATAGAGCAATGCAGTTATGCTGGCCGTTAAAACTTCTGATTAAGATTTTTCTCACACACTACAGCAAAGCCCGCTTATATCGAACAGCGCCAGGATTGTAAATAGTTCGATATAACAAACATTAGATATAGAAAGTGAAGCAAAAAAAAACGTACATGAGAGCAATCCTGCCGACTGTGTCATGGGCTAACGCTGAGCTCTTACTACCCTGCAGTTCACTATTGATACGACACTTTCTCGGAAAGAAAACAATAATTTATTGGGGCGGAAGGACTGCGTGAGTGTAGCCTGCTTCTTGGAGCGCAGCGCGTTGCTGGTGACTGCTTGCTCCACGGTATCTAAATAGTCGACAAGCACAAGACCGCTGCCCTCAATGACACTGCAGTATCGCCGTAGCCGGGCTACGGCAGCGACGGCTCGTGCTCGGACGGCTCGTGCTCGCTCGGGCTCGGAAGCCGTGCGGAGTCCTCGGCGTCATCGACAGAGCGGAGACAAGCATGGATACAAGCGAATAACGGTGAACCCAGCGAACCGAGCTAGTGCGGGCAGCGAGGGGCGCGGACTTGAATATCGGTGACACCGCAGCCCGTAGCCCCCAATGTGGCGCTTTCGGCGCCAACGGCATGCATGCGTGGAGCTGGTCCACTCTGCCACGGCCGGTGTGGACGTGGTCGAGCTAGCAAGCGACCCCCGTGCCACCGCTGCGCACCGATGTATTGCGGGAAAGCCTGCCGGAGGCATAAGGAGAGCGAAAGATTTGGCGCGGGAGAGTTCGATATACCCATTGTGAGCAAAATCGCGGTCGATATAAGAAATTTAAAGTGCATGTAATTTTTATCAGAATTATACAAGGGTTCGATATAGGCAATAATTCGATATATCCGTGTTCGAAAAAAGCGGGCTTTACTGTATTAGGGGTGTAAAAGAAGAAATCCCTCTGACCCTTTAAGCGGCGCCCTAAAATTGTTAAATTTTTTGGCGTATATGAATGGGTAGCATTTGCTAGCAAAATCAATTCGAAATATCGAGATGTAAAATTTATATTTACTAGCTCATAAAAACACCCAATTTACTCCCAAGTCTAGATTTGTCACATAGTTGTTGATTAGAGCAAAACCATGAAACTACTTTTCAGACATTTCCACAGTTTACATTTATCAGCAAAAACCATTTTTATATTGTCTACAGGCAATCAAGGTTATCAGAAATTTAATAAAAACCCGTCTTTTTCCTCTGGATGCACTTCTAAAATTTTAATTTGCTAGATCCAGCAGTTATCGCAGACTTTTGACCGATCAATCAATCAATCAATCAATCAATCAATCAATCAATCAATCAATCAATCAATCAATCAATCAATCAATCAATCAATCAATCAATCAATCAATCAACCAACCAATCAATCAATCAATCAATCAATCAATCAATCAATCAATCAATCAATCAATCCTGTACTTTAAAGATTCAAAGATTTATGTCGGTGGACGCCGCAATAATCCGCCATCCTGAACAACATGTGCCATGCATTTCAGGACAATAAAGTTAGTAATATCGCGACACGCAACGGGAAAACACACAAATTAAAAACGCTTGAAGTAGAACTATTGGCAAGCTCACTGCTGCCTACGCGAACAGCGTTCTCAAGCTACGGCTCAATCGCGTTTGTCGCTTCCATCGGTTGCAAATGAATTACTCTTTCTCCACCGAAAGGAACACCACGGGAGCCTACCTCCCAATCCTATCTCCTATTCAGTGTCTGCCCTTTTCGTTGGAAACGGCATTGCGCAAGCCGCCGTTAGCCACTTTCCAAGAAAACCCAGCTCGCACGTGTGCCTCGCGCTGTGCTTGGAGCATTCCTCACCGCTGGCTTAAATTACTGCCTCCCAAACTCGGAGGATGAGCGGCAACGTGACTTTGGGGAGACAATTATACATGAGAAAAAGAAGCCCGGAGTCGAGGGTCCGGATACTAGGGAAAGAAGCGATGGCCAGCGTTGTTCTCTTTGTTCTTGATAGCACAGCAGCGAAGAAGAGCACGTTTATGCCAGTAGTGGAAGAAGAGGGAACAAAATCCGGGTAATTCGTTAACGAGGCAATCAGTTCGACGATAAAGTGTTTCATATTTCTGCTGTGGCAAGCATGACTGGCTTATGGGACCTTCAGAATCAAAACAATAAGTACTGGGACCAAATGAAGTATCTTAAGTATCTTAAAGCAAGTTCTGAAGTTGCACATGTAAAAGTGCGTAATTTGCGTAGGAGGAAAATCAAACGTTACAAACACAGGCAGAAATATAATTTCACAAATACCTTAAGAGCGCAGTGCCTGGCCTGATTATTGTACACGTGGCACTGTGTTGTTGGTGCGTAGCCACTGATGTGCAGGTTTTGACCGATCGGCCAGTCCCCCTTTTTTTTTCTTTTTTATCCTCGCCCGGCTGTTACTAAATACAGAGGGTAATGGGGGAACGTTTCGAGCGTTGCTCTGGGTGGTAAGGTTGAACGCATTTCGCTTTGGTATTGGTAGCTTCGGGTGAAAGGACGAACAGGATGCGGAGTCGTTCGTTCCTTTAACTGTCAGCGTGGACGCTGCGCTGTTGCTTTCGACGTTACGCAGCCGCTGTGTATGCTTCCACGTCACTCGGTTTTTGCTGGCGTCAGAAACTTCATTCGGGGCGATCGCGAGATCACCTGGGCGGCGAAATATAGCATGGCGGGAATGAGAGCCGGCGTGTTAGAAGAAATATAGGTGTCTTACGAAATCAGCACACGAAGGGTGCGTTCAGGGAGGCGTGTTCGCTCACTGGCGGAGGGGGAATCCGAGTTCGAAAGGCGAACGGGGCGGGGCTGAGCGACGACAGCGGCAGAGCGGGTGGAGGAACCGTACGCCTATTTACCGGTCGCCGAAAAATGCTGGGCTCAATTTATTAAGGCGGTGCCCCATCAGTCGCGAAAAGCGACGGTAGTGGTCGTCGTCGTCACGAATGTTACACTGTGGCCGCCGCTCTAAACAGAACATAAGCAAATAAAAAATTCACAGCATATCCACGGGGTGAATGATGATGAGTGGGCGAAGCTCCTGAGGGGAAATCATCGGTAAAACCGTGACTCTTCAGTGAAAGTTCGCCCACTACATCTGTGTCCGAACGTAACGTCTAGAAAGTCTCGCTTAAACCGCGCGTCGGCACCTTGGGGCTGAGCTCGCCTGATGCGTTTTGCAGACGCCTCACGAGCTCTCACTGCATCGGGGTCTGCCTGCCGATACGCGCGCTTTCTCGCCGCTTCCCGTTCTCTGACGTTTTGGAGATCCTCTTCGCGCCGCAGCCGTGCCGCTTCGCGTACGGCAGGGTCCTCGCGCCGTTGCCGTGACGCTTGGGCCTCTCGTTCTCGAACGCTGGGATCTTGGCGGCGTCGTCGCGCAGCCAGACGACACGCTTCGGCCTCCCGCTCTCGTACGGCAGGATCTTGGCGGCGGCCGCCTTGCGCGCTCGCCGCTCTGCAGCCTTATCCATCGGGCGACTCCGAGCGCGCGCCAACAGCGAACGGATTTTATTACAACGCTCCCCACCATCTAGTAAACAATCCAAGAACTAAACTAGAGGTAGCCACGCCATCTAGTAAACAATCCAAGCGCATCTTTTCATCATATACAAGTACCGCCATCTAGTAAACAATCCAAGAACTAAACTAGAGGTAGCCACGCCATCTAGTAAACAATCCAAGAACTAAACTAGAGGTGGCTACATACATACGTCGAGGATGGACAGACCCACGTCTTAAGGAGCTTCGCCCCTAAAACTCCAATTTCCTTCGTACTCATTGTTAATTAGAGAAACTGTAACACGCTGCAGGTGTTTTACGGACGAAGCGAGGTTTACCCATTTCAAAGTAACCTGCCAGCGGTGTTTCCCATTGACACATTCACGCTGCTCCGCCCGTAAGCCGCCCCTGCCCGCCGCTGTCGCTTGAGCTGTGCTCTGCGAAGTAGCTCGCTCCGCTCGCAATCTGCTCCAAAAGCAGTCATGGGCACGTTACCAGTAAAAAGTAACAGTGTTATAGTTTCAGTTACCTAAGCGAAAAAGGTAACCCTGTTACAGTTACAGCGTTTCCAAAAGTAACTTGTTACAGTTACACTTATTGCGAAAAAGTAACGTCGTTACTTTCCCATTACTCTATAAAATTAAGTTATATATCACAAAACCAAACGATAGCCTTCATTTAAATGAAAAGTAAAGACACGCGGGTAGTCAAAAGTGCACGTCAAAAACCCTCAGAACCCGTGAAAAACCCTCACGTCAAAAAAACCTCACGTCAAAAACCCTCGTTCAAAACCCTTGCAGTCAAAAACCCTTAAAGTGGAAAAACCTAAAGGAGGCACACTCAAGCCCGACAAAAACAATCGTCCCAGACGTCTCATTTTGCTGCATCAACTTTTTTGTTGATCCAATCTTGGTGTCATTATGGGTTTCTTGTTCTCCGTGGGGCCCTCTGCGGTGGTCTTCCTTACAAGCATAAACCACCTTCCTCTTCGGCGGAGGTCTAATTGCCCGTTTCGTTTTCTCTTGTTCTAGCTGGACTCAAGACGAAGGAAAAGTTTCAGAAATAATCTCGGCCTTCTGCAGCGAAGATAATCATTTCAGAGACCTTTTCTCCTAAACTGCGAAGGAAGCCGTGTAGTGAAAATGGGAAATGTGGAAAGGATAAGGCGAAGAACGAAGTCCAGTTTTGCTGTTGGATATTTTGGATACCGGATGTTTAACGAGTGTTGCTGTTGGATTATTTTTATAAGAAGGGAAGTAACTGTAACTCTATTTTTTGTTACAGTTACTGTGTAAAAAAGCATCTGTGTTACAGGTTGCCCTAACCTAACAGTAACTACAGGTTTTCCCTCTCAATATAATCCTCTCGCCATCTAGATTACTCCAGACACCAGCCAATATAACCCAAACGCCATCTAATTTATTCCAGGTGCCATCTACTTTAATCCAGGGTTCAGCGAATTTAATCCAAGTGCCAACCAATCTATTCCGGGCGCCAACCAAATTAATCCACCTGTCAAAAAGAAAACGTTTTTTCAGGGGTGTTTTGTGTGAAATGAGGCACAGATTGGCGGACTTTCGGTCGCGTGGTGTGGTGAAAACGTGGTTTTCTTGACTCATTATGTACAAAATATCTTGTGCACACAGCCAAATTGACATTTACTAACAAGCGCAGATCAAGAGAGCGGTCCTTTTGAAGCGCTGGGGCCTCGTGCTGTGAGCTTATCCGAGAGACCACTGTCGATAACTCATGTCAGAATCATCGGGCCTCCTCTTTTTAGGAGTCCTGGATGGTCAATGGGAAGTCCAAGGACTGCTTTCGGAAAGGAAGTCCTGTAGGAATAAATACATAGGAAAATCGAGCACCGGATCGCGTCTGGGCCAGTCCGCGGACGTTCCGGACTGATAATTGAGGAGGCCCATCGTCTGCTCCTTGCATAACAAGGCCTTCAGAAGTTCCTTTGATAAAAAACACATTGCTTAAATGCCCTTTGCATTCTGATTTTTAATCAATGAATGCTTTTCTGCCATGTTAAGTATTATTTCCATATTAAAATATCGTCTGCTCGCGTAAGAAATCAATCTTAGGCCGGGTCGGACTTTTGTCGCAACTGTCGTGATGTCTTTAAATAATGACGTCATTTCACGTCTCACGCAACCGAACTGCGTGAAACAACGTTTTTTACGTCCATAGCGCAGGAGATGGCTGTTACGTCGGTTGTCTAAGCATAGGCTAATCCACCTGCTGAGCTAATAGCCTCGTTTCAGCTGACTAACCTCCACCCGACAGCAGCCAGGCGCTGGGCCATGGACATAGTTAAGATGACCATCAGCAATTAGGGCCTCACATGAAATGCAGTTGATGATTTTGAATAATTGCAAAGCCTTCGATTTCCCTTTCAAGCAGCGCTCATAATAGGACGAAGCAAGGTACTGAAACGGCAAAGTGCTGATTGTTGTGAGCTCCTCCTTCGTCCTGTTTTTTGCCCTCCTTGGTCACGAAAGCACATACCATAAAGCAGCTCACAAAAATTACCGTCCTAACCTTAAAATATCCCGCCAATACCCACTGTTGATTGCCTTCATCTGTGCGTTAATTAAGCGATTTGCATTCGTCATAGATTTCGCGCTCGTGCGGAGCAACATTTCGGCGACACAGCATCTTACCCCACAGAGGGACTGTGAGCATATGCTTGTGGATATTCACTCACGCTCAACCAAGGAAACGACTAACATATTTATTCTCAACATCTATTACCGCCCCTCGCGCAAGCAACCAGGAGTGCAGGAAACCGTTCAGGAAGCCCTAGCGTTACCAAGGAACAACCCCACACTTATACTGGGTGGTTGTAATGCCCCACACCAGATGTGGGGGTACAGAAACAGCACCAAGACAGGACAGGCGATAGTGAACGTACTCAACCAAAACCACCTTCTCCTACTAAATGAGCCTGAGACCCCAACCACACTTGGCACCAGTACGTCAAGAGACACGAGCCCAGACCTCTCGTTGCTCGCAGGTTCGCTCGATGTCTCGTGGATGACTACGGAAACTAACCTCGGATCAGACCACTATATTATCAGTGTTGTAGTTAAAGGCAGAAATTATAAAGCCCAAATCGTTGTAACCCGCATTACCGACAGGGACTGATTTAGCAAGACCAGAATATCTCGGGAGGAATGCACAGAACTCTCGTACCAGGATTGGGTGCGGCAGACCGTCTCAGACGTGAATACGCATACCCATGTCATTGCCACTACACACAAGAATCCCTGTGTAGACCCGAAACTTAACCACCCCTGGGAGGCCCGTCACAGTCTCACCAGAAGATGGAAAAAGCAGAGGCATAACCGCAAGCTCCGCAAGAAAATAGCTGAGATAAAAAGCAAGCAGCAGGGTACGCAGCAGCCATTTGCAAAGAAAATTGGAGCTAGTTGTGTGATGAACCCAGGGCACTCTATCCACGAGGAAGACCTGGAAGCTGCTGCGCCACTTACTCGGCCCGCTGAAGAGCAAAGGCGAATCAGAACGTAGCATGACCCGCACACTCAGCGCATACCAGGGAACAACGGACCAACTTCTGGAAGATCTGAAACGCAAATACCCGAAGACGGAACGTAACTTCACCCCCCTTCAAACACTGGGAAACCGAACGCGAAATTGACAAAAAGATAGAGCTCTACGAAGTTAAGGCAGCCATCGCCGAAAGCAGAAAAAGCAGCACCCCAGGTCTCGACCAGGTCATTTACAAAGTTCTGGCAAACTTAGATGACCAAGCCCTTGAAACTCTCACGGGCCATTTTAACAATTTTTCGACTGAGGGGAAAGTTACAGCACAATGGAAGACGGCGGAAATCCGCTTTATACCAAAACCATGGAAGTCACCACACATCGAAAACATGCGGAGAATTTCTCTTACGTCCTGCGTAGGCAAAATTATTGAAAAGATAATACTAAAGCGCCTCCAGAAACACCTGGACGAGACCAAGCAGATGCCGGACACCATGTCCGGATTCAGAAGACACCTCGGGACCCAGGATATTCTAATTCAACTGAAGGAGGAGATCCTCGTCCCCGCCACTCGTCACTCCCCGGGGATAATCCTCGCACTTGATCAGAAGGGGACCTGCGACAACGTGGCACACAAGGCAATCCTCCGGAACCTGAACAACACAGGCTGCGGAAAGAAAACATACGACGTTATTGTCGACTTCCTGTCCAACCGAAAAGCCATAATTAAGATCAGGGACGTCACCTCGGAGCCCATCACCCTTCGCTGTCGGGGACCCCTCAAGGCTCACTCCTGTCTCCGCTATTGTTCGACATCGCGCTCTTGGGTCTCCCGGGGCGTCTGGAGACTATATCGAACCTAAGACACGCTCTCTATGCAGGCGATGTAACCCTGTGGACGGGGAACGATTCATTAGGGGGACTGCAGGACACTCTGCAACTCACCGCCGATACGGCCAACCAGTATTCCAAGGAATGCGGATTGGCTTGCTCACCCCAAAAGTCGGAACTTCTTGTGGTTCGACGCTGCCGCCGCAAACGAGAAGAAGATAACATCCAGGTGACCCCTGAGAAACAGGTCATCAAACCCTGCACATCACTAAAAATTCTAGGCCTTGTGATACAATCGGAGGCGAAGAACGACCAAATGATACAACGGCTCAAAAGCATCCGAACAAATTCTACACATGATCAGAAGAGTCACCAACCGACACAGAGGCATGAAAGAGAAAGACACACTTCGTCTCGTCCAGGCTTTAATCCTCTCAAGAATAACTTACTCAGTGCCGTATGCAGTTCTAAACAAGAGAGAAACCGACAAACTTAAAACCATCATCAGGAAAGCAACAAAACAAGCTTTGGGCCTTCCAATGAGCGTGTCCAAAGACAGGCTATTTAGCATTGGGCTACACAACACAGTCGATGAGCTAATTGAAGGTCACATGTCCACCAAAATGCTTGCCTCGCACAAACCCAAATGGACCGGAAGGTCCTAGCCCAATTAAAATTGATGCCAGTAAGGGACGCTGTCTCAACAAAGGGAATGCCGGAGAAATGGCGGGAGCACATCATAATCCGTCCACTACCGAAGCATATGCATCCTGTTCACCCTCAGGGTAGGCGAGAAGCAAGAGCCAAAGCTCCGGACAAAAGATATGGATCTCTGCCCACAGTGGTCAACGCAGATGCAGCCACATACCCCAAAAGAGAAGCCAAAGTAGCGGGGGTGACAACGAAGACAGTCCTCCTCATCGGGGGAACCCTGCCACAAGCCTCAACAAAAGAAGCGGAAGAACTAGCCGTAGCAGTATGAGGGAGTCTCACGTCGGGCTGGGTGGCTCCAATGACACCGCGTACTTTCGGAAATGAGCGAGCACACGCTACAGCCCGAGCATGCGCCCTCCGGGCACCGCACCAGTCGCTCCGTGACCCAGAGCCTGTCCAGCAGCAGTACCGTACACTTCTGCAACACCACCGCCTTGCCAGATGTGCCTACCCACCATCGCACCAGAAGCTCACCCGAGAGGAGGCTGTAGCCTGGCGGCAACTACAGACAAACACATACCCCCACCTTAGCTTCCTGCACATCATACACCCCACAATGTATCCACCAACATGCCCACACTGCAGCGAACATCCAACACTGTACCACACCACGTGGGCTTGCCAAAACACACCAGCAGTCCCCATTATTCGCACACCCACCTTCGAGCAGTGGGAGGCCGCGCTGTGCAGTTCGGACCCTGAGGACCAGCGACAGTTGGTGGACCGGGCACGCAGAACCGCAGCCGCCGCAGGGGCCCTGGACTGAGGGCTTCTCCCGCTTTCAAGCGCTAACCTCTTTCGCTTGAATAAATGTTTCTCCACCACCACCACTTTCAAGCAAGCCACCAGACAGGGTAGTCGAAGTGGTGTGGGCGCCGGCCCGCTCCTGCATGGAGGGCAATGATCAAGCCCACTTCAAGGCCCGAGGTTTCGTCGACCAGGCCGCGGAGGACTCACATGAACCTATGCTACTCACGACGTACCAGGTAATTACTCGGTCGCAGAACACTTCCATTGCCCCACCCACAACTAACAAAGACACAAGAAAATACACTCAGACTTGGGCAAACAAACACTCATCCCCACCTAACACTGATGCACCTGATATTTCCAAATCAACACGAAGTCCAATGCAAATTCTGTTCGCAATCAGGAACACTTAGGCACATTATTCTTGATTGCACCCAGAACCCTGATTTTCCACCTCCACCCACTCCCCATTCCCCCGAGCAGTGGGGGACGCTGCTGTCCAGCTCCCTTTTTTGCGATCAGCTCCTGCTGGTTGAAGGAGCGGTAGCATTAAGGACGGCACATGGCTACCTGTAAGAAGGCTCCGCTCCCACAAGGCTCTGCCAAATAAAGAAGTTTTTGTACCTAAAATGTATCAGAGTACCTAAATCAGATTACCTAAAATAAAATGGAAAGAAAGACAGAGATACGACTCTGACGAATCCGCAGTCGCAATTTTGCTATATGTTCGACCTAATGTACAAAAAGCAGTGGTAAAGAAGGCGGAAGTGAATTTAACAGCACAAGATCCCACACCCTAAAGTGCAAAAACAACTAACAGGAGTACGGAGCCAAAAGCTGAAGAACTTGGTATTCTACCGAAATAAAAATGTCTTCATTTTGTTTCAGGCCTAAAAGTTGGTACGGGAGTGTTAACACTGACAAAATACCTGTGAGTCATATTTAACAAACAGTCATGATGGCGCGCCTGGATCCGGGGAAGAGGAGGAAGAGCAGGGGTGCATCATCACCTACCAAGGAGGCGGAGAGGTTTCTGAGATGAGAAAATTCGCACTACCACTTTTTCTTTCGTGGGCGCCGCTACACCAAAAAACCTCGTCTTCTTGCGGAAAAAACTGAGGAGCGTACCAGGCCTCACCACTGCTACCGGAATGCCGTTAGGTTCTCTTCGATTGGACAACGTGACCAGCTGATGTTTGCGACAGACTATGTAGAAAGGCTTAGACGCTGGATTTAAATTTACAAACATATTTGGTTGATTTTTCCGAGATTGAAATTATTCCTTAATGTTCGTATATGCTTTGTCAACCTCGTACTGGTGAACACGAAGAAACTTCGTAAGAAATGCGTGATCCGTGGGGCTGTGGAATGAATAATCATCTGAAAGACGTGGAACAAAACGTTTGATGACTTAATATTGCCTGAAGATCAAAGAATATCAGCGCCGCAGTAAACAAGACAATGCTACAAGAGTGGACTATCATCATATTGGGGTAAAGTGAAAGCAATCGAATGTGCGATTGAAGCGCAGTTAAGGCTGAAACACGCGCTTAAAATGATAGCATTACAGGAATCAGGCAGGACATTTGTTAAAGCTAAAAAGAAAAATCTCGGGAAATCTCCACTTTTTTATTTATTGAAAATACTTTCAAGGCCCATAGAGCATAACAGACAGGAGTGGTGAGATGCACATATAAGGTGCAGTTGTTTTGCGAAAACAGCATACAAACATAAATCAAGAACAAATTACAAAATTAGCAGTGGCTATGCCAGGATATACGTAGCGTGAGCTAAGCTTCAGCTGGTTATTCTTAGGTTTCCTGGCTGTCTAGGATTAGCTTATTATCATGCTTACTGCTGCTAAAACGATTTTCAATCCAATCCAGACGCGGCGGTGGCTTTTCCGGCGCGCCAGCTGTGCGCCTTGAGACGTCAGTGCTCCTCGCGCATGCGCAGCACACCTCTCCAGGAGCCACGCGAAACTGCTCAACCTCGGCTAGTGTAGCTCACCCTACAAAACCCAAAGCGATGGCTCAGTGGCAAAGGCGCTGCGATGCTCAGCCCAAGTTCCTGGGTTCTATCCCAACCACGGTGGCCGCTTTCCAGATGGAGGCGATCGAAAAAAAGACAACAGTTTCACGATATTTCGGCAATAATTATAGATTCCCATGTGGTCGAAACAATTCAAAGCACTCCACTATGGCACGCCCCATTACTCAGGTGTAGGATCGGCAGGTTCAAGGCAAAAATTCTGATTGTTTTTTTAATTGTGTGGTAGAAAAGCAGCGAGAGGAGGGGTGGGTGGGGGATTGTGTTGAAAGCGGACCCATGCCTATGTGTGCACACGGAGTCCTACCTCTCAAGTCCTAAATGCCAGCTCATCTAAGAATTGTGATGAATGATTGCGCCAGCACCAGCAACAACAACCACCGCACAGAAGTTATCCTCAATTGGACTCTGTTAAAAAAAACACAAAAAACGGAAGCTAGTCTCCCTCGCACGTTTCGGGACAAGAAGATCTGCTTCTCCCAGAATAGCAACATTGGGGCCCGCTCCACGACGTTTTCTCGCCTATTGACGTACAGCAAATAAAGTGGAGGGTCCCCAAAATGAAAATGAAGCAAGCAGTGCCAGAAGAAAGGGCGCCTCAGTGCAATCTTCAAGGTGAATTTGAGGGAACAAGGCTTGGCCGGGGGCTTTTTCCCCCCACTAAAATCAAATCACTGGAACATTGCAGTTGCTGCCGGGCAGATAGTTTTCAGATTTCTTATTTTATCGGAAGGGTATTTTATCTGAAAATTTTGGGATGTTCGTAAAGGAGCAATAAACCATAAGCGAAAGATTCCTGCCCGTATTTTCACCTGGTTTTGATAGAAGGGTTGGTTTGCTCCATCAGAAGCGAACCATTGCAATCGACTGGATCAATTTGAGAAATGATTTTTGCGTATTGCAAAGCCCGTAATCCCAGCTCGAAAGGTCAGGCTTTAAGATACTTCGAGAAAATTCGAGCAATATTTCGAGCAATTTCGTCAAGGCGTTTGATTTGTTAGATACTTTCGCAGCTGCGTCTAACCTGCGGCGCGTCTAAATATCCGCACCACCTGGTAAAAGAATTACTCGGGTGCTCGGGGCTGCCCGTAAAGATTGAACTTTTTTACGTGGTTTTAAGGGTTACTTTACTTACAATCTGATGACAAAGCTGCTAATTTGAGGCGGAAACTAACAAAGTAAAACAAATATCGGAGCGACCGGTCCCAGAGTAGTAACGCCGCCAGCCATTCAAAAGACTTTTGGAGCAGCGCATTCCATCAATTCGGCCTACAATACTACAATATAAACTACAATATAAACGCCTGGTCAATATTGTATGGCTGGGATAACCCTTCAAGCAAGTGACTTCATAAATACAGCCGATCCCGTTCCCTTTCAGTTTTAGAGGAGAATGTCCGGTTGTGCCTCCGTGGAACGGTTTGCCCGTTATCACATTACGAAAGAATAAAAAAAATATTTTATTTCTTGAAACAGCTGTTGAGACACCAACCGATACGAGCAAACATATCCTTGAAAAAAAAAACAAGTTTGTTTGAATGCGCAGCATTCTTTGATGAGTACCCGCAGAGCAGGAACCGTGTAACGCACTGAATTTCCATAAAAATGCAGAGTTGGCCGAAGTTACGCCTTTAATGGTTATAATAGCGTAAATGAAGTTAATTATTTGAACAGAATTTTGAAATCAAAAATAAAAAAGAAAGAAACCCCAACAAAGAACACCTGACAAAATCAAAAATATGCATCTCACACATCTCCCGCGAAAACTGCACATTAAAGAAAAAAGTAACGCATAGAACCCTCAAAATACAAAATAAAGAAATAGCGGGAAGGTGCAAACCATGTGACTCTCTGTAAAAATGCAGATTTGTGGAAATTCAACATTTACGATACAGTAACGTAAATCGACATAAATTGGCCATAGAAAATTTTGAAAACCTAAAAAATCAGAAGAAAGAATAGAAAAAAAGCAGATTTTAACACAATGATATGACAAAATCATAAATATGTATCTTCTTCATCACCCCCCCCCCCCCGCCACACACACACACACACACACAAACCAAAGAATAAACAAAAAGTCCGCAAAAGAACGTCCAAAATTCGAAATAAAAATGGCGAAATTCCGAACCCATGTAACGTTTTGCATTTACGCAAAAATATATATTTGGTGGAAGTTCCACACTTAATCCCTATAATAGCGTATATAGAGATGAGTGCTGGGTTGAGTTGGTAATAACCGAAAAAAAAACACGGGAAAAATAAAATTTCAGCAAAACTGATCTGACAAAATCAAAAATATGAATCTAAAAGCGAGCAAAAAGTCCCCTAAAGAAGGTTGGAAATCCTTTTTAAATGACATATATGATCCCATCTACCCATTGAGCACTTCGTGTCACGCGTTACCGATACCCGCCCGGATTTCGAAGGAAGTACACAAAATGCGCACGCATTAACAAAAATCTGTGGTTACGCACCTTTAACAGGTCAGCTTCAGGTCGTTTCAAATTACCCAATTGATCATTTTATTACGATAGCCATTTTCCTAGATAGGTTAACGTTAAGGGAGTCATGTCGCATCACCTTAAATAATTTACGGAGCTATAAATGACAGATACTGTGTTAGCACTGCTTTTGCAGTAATAACCGAGGCCGGGCGCCATGCTTACAGAGTGAGCTGTCATGCCTGGGTGTTTTCCTCGGATTGTGCCTGCGGCATCTGCATTACAATGAATCCATTGCCATACGTCCGTCGCCGCTTTAACGGCGCATATACTAATGTGCACAGATCCTGATTACTTTAGTATAAATAGCAGAACAATCTCCTTCTTGGGTGTGTAATAAACGGAATGTCAACATCGTGCGATACCCCTGTTGAGGGTGCGTGCCATGTGCGGTAGGCACTCTTTCAGTCCTTTCGATTGGAGAAGAAGGGGTTAACGCACCCGCATACTGCGCTCGTGTGACTGAGGCAGTCATCCGCCTTAGCTGAGACCCACCGTTCTAGTACCTCTGCTGCCTGGCCTTTCTAGTTATGCCCCCCACCTAAGAAATTGGTGCATCGGCGTCATGCTTTCAAAGCGAAGTTTTAATAACCTGACTGATACCGCTGTACGCCAATACGCCCGGCAGGAAAGCCGACTTTCTCTGAAGATGATGATTATTGATCGTGGTATAATTAAACAAAAAATGTATGCAGAAATTTAGATAATTGTCTACTAATCCGTAGCATTCTTATGCCGCTTGTCTACAGTGTGAGTTATTTAAAACCAAATGCTTCGGTTTTTCTAAATTCTGTTCGACCAATTATTTTTGTTGCGCTATTATAACTATTACGTTGGAATTTCCGTCAAACCTGGATTTTCTTTGAAATACAGGGAGTTACACGGTTCGCCAAAATTCGCAAATATTTTCGTTTTTTTTTTAATTTATAAAGTTTCGTTCGGTCAATTTTCTCCATTTATGCAATTATAACAATTGCAGGTGCAAGTTTCGCCAAATCAGCATTTTTGTCGAAATGCAGGGCGTTACACGGCTCGCCATCCTTGTTATTTTTTAGGTTTTTCTTATTTTTGTTTTTCAAACTTGTATTCGGCCAATTATCTTCATTCAGCGCTATTATAACGGTTGCAGGTGGAAATTTCCCACATATACATTTTTCTTGAAAGGCAGGGCGTTATATGGTCCCTGCTGTGGGTACACTCAGCAACAAATGCTAGGCATTAAAAAACGCTTCCTGTGGCCGGAATCCAACCTGGGCCCTTCGCGTAATGAAGCCGGCGTCAATCCTCCGATTTGTCCATTTCGACATGGTCGAAGCGAACGCCAAGTAGCCGAACCGATTCGTGCGGTACACCCCAAGGTCAAATACTAGGCCTACGGAGTGCACATCCCAGAGTTGGTGTGGGTATTCTAGGAAAGTGGTGAGTACCTCCAGAGTAGACACATACTCGATGTGTGGGGTTGGCCAACCATAGCATCCATCGCGAGAAAGCTCGAGTTCTATCGTCGTTGTCGTTAGGCAGAGGGATGCGTGATTTTTACGCCTGCGTCTACCAGGACGTAACAATGCAAAATTAATTTGCTGCTTCAAAACTTACGTGGATAGAGCTATGTTCCTCTAATTTTAAGACGGGAGTCAGCGCTGTCTATTGTAGTCTCCTCCTTAGGTGCTTCATGGGCAGTGTTTTTGTTTCTTCATTGATGATTAGGTGTCCCCAATGATGAGTTGTAATTTCGGGTTTTTTATTCTTGTTTTCGGTCGCGTTAAGACGCAAGAAGCAAGGCACAAACTATCATGTCTGGTGCATTTCTGCGCAGGTGGATACACAAACACAAGAAATTCAGCCGTTGGTGCTTGAAACTTATGCCCATGCACACATGACACTTATCCAAATGGGCGATTGACCAGAAATGGCATGTAGTATATCGGTAGTTCCTCTGCCTCATCGAGTACTACCATATACGAAACCATGGCACATGCCCATGTTCGGGCATTTTGTAGAGCAAGCTACACTACGCTATCTCGGGCAGTCTTCGCGTGGTGACCAGTTTTTCCCTTGAGCGTTGGAGGTCAAACCACACTCCCTTCCGCAAGCGCCCGGCAATGAACAGTGGCCTATAACGGGGAGAGATAGGCGGCGCAGAACCGTGTGTGATAGAGGAAGACGAACGTGCAGCTGTGGTTCCTCGTACAGCTAAGAGGCTTAAACAACGCCGTAAGGTGAAAAAGAGGAAAAATGCTACTGTCGTGCACAGCTTCGCTACCTTCGAGTCTTATGCATTAGTGTGTGCTTCCTTCATTTTTTTGTTCCCTTGGCACTACCCCATTAGGACGTGAAGGATTAGGATTGTATTCAGAATGGCACTGTGTTTAACTCTATCGCGGCATACAGTGGCATTCTAAGGTGAATGTTTTATGCTGTACGCCCTAAACAACATATCTTCCTCCACTACACGCATTCCCAGGAGACTATGACCTCTTCGCACCCTTCCCTATCCCCCTACAAGTCATACATATGGTACAAATTCGAAACCGGCACCTATTATAACCCCGCCATCTTTAGTCGCATTCCCCCTTCCCTCTATAACCCCTTATAACAGCGCTGGGGCCTCCTCCTCACCACATGCCGCTTAGTCTTATCTTACCTCCACAACTCCCCAGCTTCACCACACCCCTTCCTTGAGTAATGGGAGACGGGGCTGACCAAGTCATCGTCGGAGTAACCGAAATCCCTAAGGGCTAGAGCCCTAGGAGCAGCGTGGCCTCGCGACCCTTTCGTCTAAGGAGACTGAACTTGCACCCCTACCCTATAACTTGCTCCAATTAAGGATCATTACTACTGCTTAGAAAAGCACTGTAATCCCAAAGCTCTACGTCAACGTATGCTGCGTTAGGTTGCATCACCTAAAATCCCGAATTACGGGCAGGAGTTACCTGTTTGCTGTGGGTAGAAGGGTGATAGGAATCTGCCCTTACACAATGACAGGTAAAATAAATGAAAACATACTTTTTCGTCCTAGCTTGTTCAAAAACTGTCAGTCATGGCGATTCTATCCCGGAGAGAGAACTTAACTGGTTATTTTTTAAAAATTACTGCTACGTTTTTCATATTCTTTTTCAGCGCACTCTCCTCTATTCGCGAAAGATAGATTCCTTGGTGAGAAGCCGGCATCTCTTCAGAGCTCTAGATGCAGGGGCACGGAAGCAGAAGGCACAAGCAGAAGAGCAACAGCCCCAAACGTCCATACAAAAGCGCCAAAACAATGAGCAAAGGAGTCTCGGGCCAGACAGCACGGGCCACAGAAAGGCATGAAGCAGGAATGCGGGCCGATGGAAACGAGCGCGGCGTCAAATGATCCGAGTGACGATACGTGCCTCCGCCTAACTGGCTCGCTCAGGAATGACACGCATGTGAAGACTAGCCCTTATCTGGCGTGGGGCGGCTTGTTAGTGCGCCAGCTTCGGTCATTGTGGCTATACACTGTACACTGCTTATACAACGGTTGCTGCGGAATTGATGGGGCTCATTTGTCTTTCTTGCTCCTTCTCCTGGCTTTTTTTTTTTTTGACAAAGGTTTCTGCCAGACGAATGTGACGTCTTCTGATTGCTACCTGCCTCTGTGAGTCCCACTTTTGTTTGGGGTTTCCAATTAGGTCACCCACTGTTACCGAGGCTATCACTTTCGCCGAGCGCCCTTATAAAGGGGCCACTGCAAGGGAGGTAGGGTCGCTTCCAAAGGTAGGGAATCAGGTATAAGAAGCACCATGCGCGCAGTCGCTCGTGCCCCATCTCAGGCCTCGTGTAGAAGTTAGCGAGTAGTTTTGTTTCCAGAAACGTATTTGTTTTACTACTACATTTGGCCGTAACATTGACTTCCTAGCAATATAAAAGCTCCAATGGGTTCGAAAAGGAAATTTGGGGCTGTGTAATCTACAGGATACAAGATATTTTATTCTTCATAACGAAATAAGATCATTGCAATAAGGTAATCATGAGTGTAGCACTTGAGTAAGGGGAGCGCCACTTTGTTTTCAATTGCCTCGTCATTTTTTAGAAATAATTTAGCCACCATTAAAGGACCAACCTATGCACGTTGAGCTTGGCATCGTTTACATTTGTGTTCAGCACGACGACCGCGACGTCGAGCATCAGTATCTGCTGGAGTACTGGGCCCGTTCACTCTCTAAAGCTATTCCGAGTTGATAATACGCTGCACAAACACTAGGCAATACGCTGCACAAACACGAAAAGATAAGGCCACTATAATCCGGCCCCAGCTATTTATAAGCTCACCACCTTTTTATATTTTATACTGTCGTCTTTTGGGCATCCTGGGCATCGACCGCTGTTTCCTCTTCTATCTCGTACACACTAGCACATTCTCGCCGCTCCTGGGTGTTGTCTAGCAACACTGCTTCTCGCTCATGGGGCATCCTTTCCATTTGCAACCTTGGTGGACAGGCTTAACACTTCCACAGGATGACCCACGTGATGTTATACGGTGGGGAACCTACTATCCTCGTTATAAAGAGATACTTAGGATGTCATTGTATTCACATGAGACCCAAAAACCCCAGACAAAGCAGCCGAAGGGACTGCCGTTTGTGTCATAAAGTAACAACCAAGCGGCCATCTTAGTTCATTGCTACTAGTGACCGTTTGACACACACCGCCTGCACCCGCTCCCCCCCAAAAAAAGTGAGAAAGGAAGCGCAAGGTCTTGAAATCAAAAACGCAGAAAAAGTGTTGAACAGGAATCACACGGGAACACAAAGAGTGAACCAACTGAAAAGAAAAAAGCATGCCAAAGCTTTCCCGCACTTATCATTTAATATGACTAAAAAATAAAAAATATATAATAAAGGTGTTTACTATCAATTATCGCGTACTAACAAGGCAGTGGTGAAACGACACTGCGAGAAGATGACCTAGTATAGTAATAAGAAGCGAGCAGAATTTTGTAGGACTCTTATAATTTGAGGACGCTGATTTGAGTGGTTTTTAGCGAAGCATGAGAATGGAAACGCCCCATATTTAGTCCGACCACTTGTTCTTGAAGCTGAATATGGGATAACCTTGTGTTACGCAATTTCTAACGATGCTCGAGTTCGATGGCATGAGATCAAATGTCATTGTTTAGTATTAATGCGTAAGCACTCTTCGGCAAGAGCCCCGGAAAATTTTGCCCATAATGTGGAAAGTGTACAGCCTTGCATCTGCAGAAACATGCTTAATTTGCGAAGTTAAGAGATTTGATCGATCGTTATATTATTCCAATACATAGAATTCGTGTCCTTGCGATCGATAATGAACAACTGGAATAAACAAGAATGCTCGGACCCCACAAATCTGCTCACGTGTTTGATTGCGAGAGCATTATGGCTTCCCATGGGGATACGTAAGCAGGACTAAGGGATTTGAAGAACTTTTTATGTTTTATTTTATTGAGAGTTATATGAAACTCCGTCACCTACACTTCCCTCCACTTTCTCCCCAGATTCAGCGTTCTCCCTGGCTGGATACACCTGTTTTCTATACAGGTTGTCACATGTTCTCCAAACGCGCGGAGAACACGTGACATCACGTGATTTCGCTAAGCTTTTGGTAAGAGCCGTTTGCGGCAGTCAACCATGCCGGATTTGTCGAGTGGAGAGACATAAAAAGCTTTCGGCTTTAAAAAATTCAACGCCATAATTCCCAGCAAAGGTGGTTGGCCAGCGAAGCTGCTTCGTGGACACCCCCATTTAGCCTTTGGTGTGCATGCTACAGACGTCACCGCAGTCAACGTCGCTGTGCTCTAGCAAGTCCTGGACATACGAACTCGCACACATTTTGTCCCTTACTTGCACCGCGACGCCACCCACTCTTCAGTTCACGAAGTTCCTACACATTGCTTCAGTGTAACAATCAGCGGGCAACAATGCGTCGGTCCATGTCTCCAGGGAACGGCATCCTACCTAGGATCGGCACCATGACGTCCATCTGTCATCCCGGAGCGCGCCGAGCGCTAGCAACCAGCGAAACCTGGTTTATGCGCAACTAAGAATACGTGCACTGCGCTGGGAGATTGTGGCCACGGCTACAAAATACTACGGCACCCTAGCCATACACAGATTTACTGTAAAACTTTATCACGCAGGTAACTCTCCTCGTCAGGCTGCCGTAAAAGCTTGATTTCCCTTCTTTCCCACGATATAGGCGAGTGTAGAGCAACAAGCAAGTAGACTGAAATCGTCAGGGTTAGCACACCACGTGACGCAACTAGTAGCCGCGAAGTTGCTCAAAGAGCAAGAAAGGTCGAGTAGGGCATCATCGGGAAACAAGGCTTCATCGGGAAACAAGGCTGGCATTGTTGTCATGCCTTATGTGCATAAACGTTCGCACACTATCAAAAAGGTGGCGAATAAATACGGCATACGCTTGGCGCTCTCGGCCCCGGGAAAGTTGGGAGGTCTTTTCAGTCGCACCAACCGGCATACCCGAAAAAGGGTTACGTGTGTTACTAATCATGATTCCAATTTTGTGCCTTGCGCTACACGTGTGATTTATCACATCCCCTTACCCCCGCGTGGCAAAGCTTACATCGGCCGAACAGGCCGTTGTATTATTGATCGCCTCAGAGAGAACACGGCTTCCCTTTCCCTTAGGGACGGTGCTCATCTGCTGAAGCATTGTAGGGAGTTCGGGGGCACCCCTGCCTTTGGCAATGTTAGCCAAGGAAGTACTTAAACCCAAAGGGAAATTTTGGAGGCTTTCTATGTATTGAAAAGGGGGAACAATGGCGTCAGTGACACGTCATTGCTCCTGTATTGTAAAGATATGAGCTTTCTAAACGCTGTGGTTGCTTGTTAAGATTTCGTTCATGTGACGAATGGCTATTCACGCATGCGCCATGCTGTGACCGGAAGGTATTTTTAGACGTTCAAGTGCCTTGTTCGTTCAGTTGTTAGTGCCAGCTTGTCCCGTGGTTACCCTATAACTATGTCCTGTGTTTACCGCTGGTTTTTTATCCAATCAAACATGTACCAACTAGCCCAATCCAACGCCTTGGTATCATCGTTTCTGGTTGGCGTGGATGACGCCCGTCTGCCGGCGCTTGATGAGCATGGCAGCTGCGGACGGCTAGATTGCACCAAAAACCACTGAACGCTCTCGCATTAAAAACAACTGAAGCCAGGAGCGCAGCACAGTAGCGGTGAGCGCAGTGTTCGTAGGAAATTTCGCCCCCCCCCCCTGGATTCATTCCCTTGATTAGAGGGGGTGCGAATAGCCTGTAAGGCACAGTTAGAGTGTCGTTATCAGGCTTCGCGTAGGTATCAAACTCCGGTCAGAGTCGTGCACTGCGATGGGGAAGTGCATGGTTAGCGCAAGAAAATCAGCAACCCTTGAAGGAGTGGCCTATGAGGTGTTCGAAACTTGTAAAGAAGAAACATAAAGCAGTACGTGTTCACTAGAACGACTTAAGAGTACAGCAACAAAAGTCAGAGATATTACTCATAAATTATGATTAGTTAGGTTAATTTGGTTAAGTAAAAGTACACATGATAGCATATAGCGTAGCTTTCAATGATTTTAAATTATGTGTGCTCCTGGAACTCTCTAGCACTAAAATGACTGAGATTTGGTTTGTATTGCGTGCCCAGATAACACTAATTTTATTTAAAGCTCCTCGGCCGTTAATTTCAATTCCACTGAAATATGGAGAATCAAAATATTCCCGTGTTAAAACGAAAGCGCTGGCTGCAGGGCTGTCATATGGAGAATTTACAATATTTATGACGGTGTTGTTTATGCGACCAAAAATAATGCTAGCTGAAGCGTGGATTTGCAAGTTCAATACTAGTCGCCTATCTTGCTCCCAGGTAAGCCTCTACAACACCGTTCTAAGGAAAAAAGTCTTAAAAAGCATGGTTCACTCAATGCTTTACGGGTCACTGGGAGTCAATGTGGCATTGCTCACGCTGTATCACAACCTCGATGAAATATTCCTGAAAGCAAAATAAAAAAAAAATGCATCATTTCCCCCACATCCTCGCTTCGCCATGAAAGGAGAGTTACCCGCGCAGTGTGCAAATAAGCTTATGTGGGCTTGAAAGTTTCCGTCGTATCAGCCAACACTCCCGAGGTTCCTGAACTTCCCTAATGGCTAGGGGGCTATGGATAGACTGCTTGAAACGCTGTACCAATACTGTGCCCACGCTAATGCAACCCTCTGCAAAGAAACACAGGTCCCTCCATCAAAGCAAATGACCCCTCATCGCTCAAGTAGGCGAAAATTTAGATGCTGACACTCCTATATCGTCCCGCTGCTATCGCATAGTTGCGCCTGGACGTCGCCTTGCCAAAGATAGTGAACGCGGAAACATTTTTAGTTATCAGTAGCGTGAACCGCGGCTCTCTTTTTGCCGTGGAGACGAATACTGCTTGCATCGGGCGACTGTCGGTTTCCCGTAATGGTGCAACAGCCGGATTAAAGGGGAGCCGGCGACCTGTTCGTCCCCCTCAAAAGTAGGCGGCAGTCGACAGCTGCTTGCCCTCTTTCGTGGCGAGTAAGGACAGTCGGCCACTCAACTCAACTCGACCCCTGGTCCAGCAAGCACGACGATGGGAGGAGCGGCTGTTGCCACGATGATGATTCTACTTACGATTTCATCGGTTGACGCCGGAGCAAGGGGTAAGTGCACGGCATTTTCACGTGGTAAATAAGGCAATTTTTAACCCCAAAGCATTGTTTGCCGAGTCCCCTAGCTGCAAAAAATGCGATGCCTCGTACCTGTGCAATAATATGCGATCCAAAAACGAACAAACAAACATGTATTTGTTTGAATGGTGTGAATGTAGAATATTTATCGAAGAAAAAAAACAAGAAAAACAGCAGGAAATCAACATAAGCATGGACTACGAAATGACAAAGGTCTATCCAATCCACCGCCTGCACGCGTTTAAGGCAAATCGAAACCTGAAAAGATACACCAGCAATAAAAATTCGCCAAGGCGAACCACTTTAAACCTTCTAATCGCAGAAAAAAATTATTGTGGGTGAAGTTGAGTCACTAAATTGCTATAAAGGCATGAATTTGGAGTTATTGTTATGAAATATCAACATAAATTACCACCACCACCATCATCATCATCATAATCATCTGATTGCTCTGGTTCACTGCAGAGAGAGAGAGAGAGAGAGAGAGAGAGAGAGAGAGAGAGAGAGAGAGAGAGAGAGAGAGATTAAATGTTTATTTGAAATGAAAGGGCTTGATTGGGCTAGGGTAGGTTCCCTCCTTCCAGGGCCGCTGTTTCTTTTGCACCAGTCTTGGATATACAGATCACATGCAGGACGAAGGCCTCTCCCATTGTACTCCAACCGCTCCTGTCCTGCAATACTCGAGTCTACAGTTTTTCCCCGATGTTCTGTATTTCCCCCCTCAATTGTGGTATGGTCTATCCTCTTCTGTATCCATATTGTACACCGGTTGTCAGTTCGTCCCGCTACAAGGCCAGCCCAAGTCCATTTATTTTTCTTTATTTGAACTATGATATCGTCAACTTTAGTTTGTTCTCTGATGCAGGTAGCTCATTTCTTATCCCTGAGTGTTATTCCTAACATTATTCGTTCCATGGTCTGTTGGGCCGACCTAAGTTTGCTTTCTAATTGTTTAGTAAGGCCCCAAGTTTGAGCTGTGTATGTCATTACCAGCAGTACGCACCAGTTGTAGATTTTTCTATTTTGAGTATACTTTTGATTATTTGGGAGCGCTTGCCGAGTGTTCACCAGCCTAAACCTATTCTGCACCGGATTCCTCTCTCGCGGTTTTGGGTAAGCCCTAACCATCTGTCTGAGGAAGTTATAATCTGTTACTTCTTCTGGCATTTCGTTTCCTAATCTGAAAAAGACGTTCTTGGCATGCGCATTCCTCATTACTTTAGATCTATTCATATTTAGTTTTAGCCACAGGGGCGGTCTTTATGAGTGTAGTTCCTCAAGCATTGTTTGCAACGTTTGCAGTGGTCTGCAGTCTCACTCAGCAACACTATGTCGTCCGCAAACATTAAATAGCTCAAGTATTCCCCGTTTATACCTAATCCTATGTTTTCCCATTCACATCTTCTAAATGCCCCTTCCAGACATGCTGTGATTAGTTTTGTAGAGATGGTAAATCCCTGTCTTACTCCCTTTCGGATCGTAAATTTATAGCTTTGCTTGTGGAGGGTTATCCTGGCCGTGCATTCCTTTATATGTCTACTTGTAGGTTTCCTCTATTTCCTGGTATTTTAGTACTTTCAAAATGGCTGTGTTCAGTACAGAATCAAACGCTTTCTCGTAACCTATAAATGTCATGTATCGGGCTTAGATTACTCTGTGGATTTTTCTATCCCTTGTTTGACGATATGGATGTGGTCCATGGTTGAGTACCGTTTCTTAAACCCAGCCTGCTCTCGGGGTTCATGGGAATCCAGGCTGTCACCTATGCTGCTAGCTATAATTTCGGACAAGAGCTTGCAAACAACTGAGAGTAGGCTGATGGGTATGTAGTTCCTGAGATCCACGGGAACTCCCTTTTTATGAATGAGAATAACGTTGGTGTTTTTCCAGGCTATGGGCACTTTTTGAGAATTCAAGCATCCTAAAAATAGTACAGCAAGTTTTTCCACTGCAATATCTCCTCTCTCCTTCGAAGGATCCACGGTGGTGCCGTCGTCACATGCGGCTCTTCTAGTTTTCATCCATTTGAGAGCATTTCCAACTACCTCTTGGTTACTAGTGGAATATCGCAAGTTGAGTTTGTATTCTCAGTAGTATCCCCTGGTCTAACGTCGCTGGCATACAGCCTGGTGTAGCATCGTTCTGCTACATTAATCATTTCGCCCAAGTTGTGCGTAATGTTTCCCTGCTCATCTCTGAGTGCGTATACCCTGTCTTCGCCGATGGCTAGCTTTCTTCTAGTTTCTTTCAAGCTTCTCCTTATTCGCAGTGTTTCCTCGATCACTGTCATGTTATATACACGAATGTCGTTTGTTTCGCTTCTGTTAATCAGTTTTGAAACCTCATCTAATTCAACCTGATCCGCCGTTCTCGACATTGACACGTTCGTACGTTTGGCAATGAGGTCCTTCGTTTTCTTAGTTAGCTTTCCAGTTTGTTCACTACATGTTTTTTCTCCTACAGGTGCTGCTGATTCACGAAGTGCAGATGTCAGGTTGTCATTTAGACTGTCTAAACTGACCTTTTTCTGCTCGTTGAGAAGCTCGAATTTCTTTTAAATAGTTATTTTAAACTCTTGCGATATGGCTCTGACTTACTCCAAGCGGGGCTACTCAGTTTTCACGGCTTTCTTCCTTTCTCCTTTGACATTAAGTCTTAGCTTGCATCTAACCATCCTATGATCGCTACTCCTAATGTTACTTAGCACACCGACGTCTTGCACGATACTTAGGTTGTCACTTAAAATGAAGCTAATTTCATTTTTGTTGTACCATCGCGACTTGTTCATGTCTGTTTCCTCTTCTTTCGTTTGTAGAAGAATGCGTTCATCAGCCTCAGGGTATTTGTCAGTGCAAATCCTACCAGTGTATCTCCTAAACTGCTGTGATTGTCTATTCCGAAGTTTTCCACTGACTATCTCAGTTGCTTTTACCGACTTTTGCGTTGAAGTCTCCGATCACGATCGGGAACCACGTTCTTGCCTTCTTCATTGCAGATTCGAAGTCCTCGTAGAAGCTCTATATGGTTTCGTCATCATAGGTGGTTGTTTGCGCATAGGCCTGTAGTATCTTTAACCTGTATCACTTGCATAGCTTGATCACAACAGCCACGACTCTCTCGCTAACGCTAAAAAACACATCCGCGTTTCCTGCTATTTCTCTGTAAGTTAAAAATGCCACCCCGTGTTTATTCTCTCCGTGTGCCGTGGAGCGCAGAATAGGCTCGCTAGTGAGCTGAATGACGCCTTCTTCTTTCCTTCTAATTTCGCTTAACCCCATGATATCCCACTTAGTGTACGAGACATCCTCTAGCAGTATAGCAAAGCTTCCCTCGCTAGAGAGGGTGCAAGCGTGGAATGTTGCCAGGGTTAAGTTCCCAAGGCGGCCTGTCCAGACACAGGGATTCCGGGACCCTCTGCTGTATCGCGGTTCTGACCACTAACGCGGACAGGTGACCTCCTACGAATGACCAGTTCAAAAACCATGCAACCTAAAAATATCGAAGTACCTACGCAAAAAGAACGCGGTGTTTAATATCCAGTTGGCGTCAGGATTGATTTTTACGGAAGGGCTGAGAAGATTTTCCAGCACCGACGAAAAACTTTGATACGTTGGACAGCTTGCTATGAGGAAAGGCTAGTTATTTCATTCATTTATGGCTGGTGGGAAGAGCAAAAATTTAAAGCAATATGTGCGGCATTTGTATTCTCGAAGTGGTATTTAGTCACGGCGCATATCTTGTGCGTCTCAGGAAGTGATCGCGGGATCAGCAAACGCACGGCAGTGCGCTACCCTGCCGTTATCGTGCAGTGATTCACCGCCATCGGCGAGCGTATATTTGCAAATCGTGTTTGAACCTCCCACGAAAATGTCACGTGGTTCGAATGGGCCACGCACGGAGGAGTACCGTCTGGCGGCGGAAGCAGTGAGAGAGATGACGCTATAGCAGCGCGTGCCGTCCTCCCCCTCAAACCTTCGCCTTACGCTCCGACGAGCGTATTGTGCAGGCTCAACCTACTGCCCTCCCCTCAACCATTTGCCGGCCTTTTGCTCCGCCGTTACCTTTGTGCCTTCGCTCGTTCGGCTTCGACGACATCTCTATCGCCGCCGCGAAAACACAGTAGCGGCTGCCAAAGTGCTTCCGCACTGAAAATTTAACCAATCAATTGGACAAAGAATCAATCAGTGTGCAAGAAATGTGGGCTTGTTCCAGGAAGCTTGAGCGTCACATGAAGCGTCACACAATGAAGCGTCGCACACTGTCACGTATCCGCGGAGCAGCACACACCAGCTGTAACGTGTTTAAAAACTTTTTCAAGAGGAATGTGTGCTGCGTCTGACGCACACAATTTAAAGCAACATCTATTTGAACCCCATAGGAGCGCAAGCGAACCAAATGAGGCTTACTAACACATATAGAAAGAATAAAAATCAAATATTCCTGTAATTTTGCTTGTCCTGCTGATTGGCAGGTGCGCTCATTTGGAATGTGCCATTACCAGTCAACGATTAACATCATCACATTTATAATAATAATAATAATAATAATAATCAATCAATCAATCAACCTTTATTTTTGGTGCCCAGGAACAACCCTAGGGTCTTGGTACTGATACACCATATACAAGCATTCATAAAAACAAACTAAAATCAAGACCACACAACACAGAAAACCATATATATGAAAGAAACAATAAGATAAAAATAGTTACAGAGATCCCAGAAAGCAAAACAGCAAAACAGCAAAAAAAAAAAAGGAAGCCTAGTGTTCGAAGCCATGACACCCGGCCAACAAAACGTTGAAGGCACGTGAAAAATTGAAAATACACAAGCAAATACTCAATGCACATGACGGAGATAGATTATACACATAAAACAAAGGTTTTGTAACAAAATGATAGGAAGTTTCAAAATAGAAAAACGAAGTTCAGCGTTACAAGCACTGACACTTAAGCCGACAGAAATTCAAGCAACACAAAATCAGGAAAAGTGAAAAACAAACAAGCAAGATGATGATTTGCATAAAATAAATACGGAACAGAAATACGGCACATAAATGACATAAAGGCACTTAAGCTACAACAGTTTTCAATTCATTAGAAAACAAAGACAAAGAGCTCCGGAATATATCAAGACGATCGGAATATTCATTATATGCACATTGTATTCTGCAGATGGACGAGCATCGTTTACTTAAAGCATCTGTTCTGAAAGTTCGAAATCTTCGGAAAAGTTTGTTCGGCAAGTTGACATTGATAAGTGCAACCAAGTCATCACACAAAATATCACCATGAAGAAGTTTATAAAGAAAGATAATGTCAGCTCTCATTCGTCGACACCAAAGGGAAGGAATACTTTTGAGACAAGACATGCTGCCGTTTGCGTCTTCTTGTACATGACGGAAACGGTGCCTAAAGATAGAAAGGAACTTATTTTGAACCCTTTCGATGCGGTCACTATTGGACTTGCAAGTTCCATTCCAAACAACAGAACCGTATTCGAGAAGAGGTAAGCACAGAGCCGAATACAACTTTAAGAAAGGAAGAGGACTTTTAAACTCTCTAGAATACCTGCAGACAGCACCCAGACATCGAAGAGAGCGTCCGGTAATTTGTGTAATCAATCAATCAATCAATCAATCAATCAATCAATCAATCAATCAATCAATCAATCAATCAATCAACCTTTATTATAGTGCCCAGGAACAGCCGAAGCCTTGGTGCTGGCGCACTGAGAAAAAAAAAAAGAAAAAATGCCGCATTGAAATACATCAGCGGCTGACACATATAAAACCAGGAAAAAATGTGGGTGAATGAAAAGCAATAAACTGGAATACGACAGAGAAAAAAATTAAAAGTGGTATCCAAACTACATTATACGAAGTTATGGTACATTGCACAAACACAGCGTACAATGACCATAGCAATCGGCTGAAGCATCAATTACACAAAAACGTATGAAACAAAGTACAGGAAATGTTTGTAACTATTCACATAAACTGATGTTATAGAAACATTTGTTTCTATAACATTTGGTTCGCCCGGGCCACTTAAACATATGTATGAAGAGTTGACTACACAAGTGTGGCATAGTACATACAGCGATTACGCCCGCAGCACTAACAACATATATGAACAAATGAGAACAGACTCTGTGGAAACAATATACACATGCGGAAAATAACTGAGGAACACGAGAACTGTCGAAATGAAGTTAGTGCGCCACGGCTAACAGCCCGGACAAAAACCCTCCAAGGGGACGGCAAAAAATATCAAGTTCCCCTGAGTGAAGGTTATATAGGCGTTGCAGTCTATCAAGAGGAGAACATCTGCTAAGTTGAGCAGCTGTGTGGAAAGGGTGGTTAAGCCTTGTTGCTTTTTTCGGAACACGAAACCCGATTGCTGCAAGCAGTTCCGGGCATGAAATTGTACCATGAAGCAGTTTATATAAGAAAACAAAATCTGAACGGGTGCGCCGGTAACTTAAAGAGACAGTTATCGGGAGAGGCTCAGAGGGAAAACGATGCATAAATATGGATAAAAATTTCGTCTGTACACGCTCTACACGTTGACAATTAGATGTGCAGGTTCCATTCCAAATGACAGAGGCATATTCAAGTTGAGGAATACAAAGTGCCATAAAAAGTTTTAGGAACGAATGAGGAGACTGGAAGTCTCTTGAAAACCTACATACAGCACCAAGCGAGCGGAGCGCCCGCCGAGTCAGTTGAGTGACATGAGGCGAGAAAGTTAAGGCGCTGTCGAAGAGCAGTCCGAGGTCTTTGATCTCGTAGACTCTAGATAGAAAACCGTCATCAATACTGTAGCGAAAGAAAATGGGGTTCGTTTTTCGGGTATAAGACATGACCTTTGTTTTCGCCTTGTTAAGATTTAGTCTGTTATCTGAGCACCAGTTAGCAAAGGAGAATATATCTTGCTGCAGGGCATCACAGTCTTCGATGGACTTTATACGTCTGAAAATTTTGATGTCGTCAGCATACAGAAGAAAAGAAGACTTTCTAATTGCGACTGACACATCATTCACAAAAATGGAGAACAAGAGAGGGCCCAACACGGAGCCTTGGGGCACACCGCTTGTTGATCTATACATAGAGGACGTCTGCCCATTAACACTAACGAAACTGAACCGATTGCTTAGATAGCTACCCAGCAAAGCCACGAGTGGTGTATCAATGCCTGACAGCAAAAGCTTATCAAGTAACAACGCGTGGCAGACAACATCAAATGCTTTGCTCAGGTCACAGTAGACGACGTCCAACTGGCCTCGCTCAGAAAGTGCAGCGGAGGCCTGCTCCATGAAGTAGGCGAGATTAGTCGTTGTCGACCTTCCTGACATAAAAGCATGCTGTTTACTTGTGATAATAATGATAATAATAATAATAATAATAATAATAATAATAATAATAATAATAATAATAATAATAATAATAATAATAATAATAATAATAATAATAATAATCTGTTTATTGCCATTCACACATTCACATGAGAAAATACATAGTGTTCGGGCCCGTCAAAGCCAAAGGGAGGCTTGAGGGACTGGGCCCGGCAATCGGCGAGTCAAACAATGGCCGAAGAAAAAAAACAACAGAGACACAGACTAAGGAACACCAACGAACACTGTGAATGCTGCTTTTTAGCACTCTTAAAAAAAAAAACTTTAACGAAGGGATTGTAACAGTTTCTGCAGTTGTCGTCTTGAGGTCGCAGTAAAAAAATCTTCAGATAATTGATTAAAACAAACAGGCACATATACATTTCTTGTTGCTTTACCGTATCTGGTAGAGCACCGGGGTACTGAAAAACGAAACTCGTTTCTTAACACTCTTGAAACATTGGGTTGAATCTTGAAATCACAGCTCCAGAAATGCTTGAGAATGACAGTCTCAAGAAACAAAGAATGAAACGACGGCAGTTTAACAGCTGTGAACAAATTATCAGAAACAGATACGGAAGAATTGTAAACGATACTTTTTAACATTTTCTTCAGTAGGCTATCAATTCGATCCTTACAGTTGGAAGAACAATGCGCATAAACTGTGATACCATATCTAAGGACACTGTACGCCAGGGCATGCATAACCATTTTTTTCACCGGTAGTGGCACCAAAGATTTCATGTTAAACAGTGCGCACGCAGCCCCGCGCAGTCTACCGCAAACAAAAGCTAAGTGACTGTTCCACGATAAGTCACTGTCAAAATAGACACCCAAGTATTTTATCGAATTTACGTAATCCAACGGAACACATTGACACTGGAAGCAGTTCTGCTCATGCAAAAAAATTGGCACGTTTAGGTTTACCCTTTTCAACGGATTACGGAAGCATAACAGTTCAGTTTTTTTCATGTTAACTAACAAACCATTTTCCGCGAACCACTTCATTGACCTGCAAACATTGCTTTGCAATAAACATGCTGCTGTCGTGAATGACAAATGTGAAGTCAGTCAGGAGCAGAATATTATGGTCTAGCGTGTGAAATGCCTTTGAAAGGTCAAAAAACAGTGCACAGCTAACTAGGTTTTTTTCAAATGCAGAATTGATCTCATCAGCAAACTCTTCCAGTAATGCCACCGTCCCTCTGCCAGCCATAAACCCGAACTGTCTATCTAATAACTGTCTATCTAATAATCTAATAATAATAATAATAATAATAATAATAATAATAATAAAGCTGTGTATAGAGTGCCGCCAGATGGTACCATCAGCACTCTATTAAAGGACGTCCACCGGCGTTTTGATGGAAAAATGCCGCGCCTGGCATTACTTCACCCTCCATCAGCTTAACGTAACGTACCTCACATAACCTGAAAAAACAACAAAATAATCACTTACAACACTGAAAACTAACCTAAACCATGAGAATTATAATTGAAGCCTAAAATTCCAAAAAAATATACCAGGCAAGAGCTGAATTTGAACCACCGTCTTTAGTAACAGTAAGCTAAGACACATCCTCTACACCACAACGGCAGACGCTCTTTCCTTTGTAAGGCCAGTCTTGAAATTCGAATGTCGCGGACGGCACTGTAGCCACAATGACCGCAGGTCTAAGCTGGAGCACCGTGGGATGGCACTCGCGGCATTGCGTGAAAATAATCACCACAATTATTATCCCTATTGTCATCAGAGAAACGGAAGTCGTGCCGCGCAAGGCACCCCGAAAGGAAAAACGAGCTTGCTGACGGCCACTGCATGCCCTTGCACAAGTGTCTCGAGTCTCTTCACAACCTGTGGAAACTCGAGCTGCCCATGTTCTGCGGCCTGCGAGGACTGCTGCCCATCGTCTGCTGCCCCAACAGGGATCCCCCCATGATTGCGGTGCCCGGTAAGGCCGTCCTCTTCCTCATCCTTTTTACCCTCCCACTCCTATCTTTGTGCGAAGATGAGGATAGGCGGGGGCAACAAAGGTCACTCTCTTTTCTCGCGTCATGTCGTAGAAACAATGTGCGAGTTACGTAGGGAGGAGGACATAAATTTTTCAAAACCTTTTTTTCCTGCTTCTTAGTCTTCGTTGTAAAAATCCTAATCGTTATAAGCATCGTCACAGTTATTAATCATATACCAACCCATGATAGCGCATAAAGTACGAGAAGGTTTAACACTCAAACACGCAAATTGTTGCCACGTTGTATACCTGAAAACAGCACCCCCTGCCTCTTTCTGCCGGTGTCGTGGTTGCGACGGTCGGCATTTCGTGCATACAGCTTTGGACACCTAAGGATTCCCTGTAATGCGGGAGCATTAGTGTTGAGTTCTCCAAAAGATGTGTCAGTATTGCACCATTTAAAATGTACCAATGTTTCATTTGGAATGACTTCGTGGCGTGTTTCAGTGTACATGGAACTGCCTGCACGCAATTTGTTTGCGCGAAGCCGTACGATCGCACTGACTTCACGGCCGTTGTTGATGTAGGCGCCTCTTGATCCATCGCAGTAGCTTCAGCTTACTGGTTCTCATGAGAGTGCAAACGCGGCGTTCGAGAAGCTTATGAGGAAAGAGCATTAGAAAAAGACACAGATCAATGCGCCACTGAAGTAGAAGCTGCAGCTTTGCCTCCGAAGGCTTCAACCGCTGGTGGACAAGTGATTACTGGTGTTTTCAAAGACTGAAGTTGTTGAGAAAACAGAAATTTTAAGCAGAGAACACTCGGGCAAATCTGGCCTCAGGAAATGCGTCCAGTGCACGAGAATACCAAACTGCCTGATCAACCGCTTCTTCGGCGCGATAAGTAAAAAAATCCTTAAATCTTAGGTTACGCATAATGTTACACTTTCTAAGAGTTGTTAGTTATTACACCAAAAAATTTATGTGATAAGTAGAACAGCGATTGTATCCTAAGCAATGACTGTTCAAACGAAGGATTTGGCTTGCAGTATTTCAAGGAAACACATTGTCGTCATCGAAATGAGGAGAAAAAATGGTAAAATATAGTTAATCTATAGCAGAATCAGCCACGTGGCATTTCAAAGAACGAAAGTACAGTAAAGCCTCGTTACAAGAGACACTGAAGGAAACCGAGAGACATTCCCCTTGTAACGATGATCTCTTGTATGCGAAGTTGAGATGGCGAACATAGAAAAACCAACCAAACCGTTTTCATTGTCTCTTATAACCAAGTGTCTTTTCTAACATTGGCTCTTGTAATGAGGTTTTAGTGTACTTTGTTCTCCGCCCCCCCCCCCCCCCCACCCCCGGAATAAGCACGTGTCTTGTATTTTTGCTACTACGGGTAGAAACCTCCAGTTGTGGCAATTCCTGTCCAGAGTCTTCCGGTCATCCGACCGTAGCGCGGAGGTTATAGTACTTCATGTACAGAGTTCTCCTCCCTTCCTTACTCTTCTCGTGCATTGAATCCGTTGCACCAACCACGATGACGGCTTCTTTCTGTTTTTTTGTTTTGGTGAGGGAGGTAGGATGTATAAACTAAGCCAAGATTAGCCGTAACTAAGCAATAGGACGATCTTCAGGACCAATCTTAGGTGGAACTTTAGGACCAATTTTAGGACCAATCTTAGGACCATTTTAGGACGAACTTAATGTCCCATTGTGCAAAAAAAAAACTGAAATAAAACTGTGTCTGACGTCATTGTTGTTGCTGTTGTAGATGTCCGGTCAAGAAAATGGCCACCGCTGTAAAGAATAAAAAAAAAACAATTGTAATCCGATGGGATTTGAACCGGGGTATGGAAACTACCAGCCCGATGCGTTAGCACACCGCACGTTAGCACCACTAGAACGAAAGCTGCTGTCGTGGTTGTTGTTCCTTTGCTTTGCTTACGACACATACACAGTGGGGGGATGGGCGAGGAATCGAGAGCTTTAAGGGGCCAATGTGGCCGCTTTTGAAAATTCAGGAAGCGCTGAATTGGAGGCGTAAAAGTTGTAGAACAGTGCGCGCCTCGCATTATAAAAACAATAAAGGAAAACGAAGAAAGAGACGCAAACATGGTATAGCAGAAAGAAGTAGGTCAAAGCAATTCGCGCGAAAAGAAAAAAAAAACAACAAAAACAACGAAAAAGAATGAAGACACGCAAACACGGTGTAGCAATAATGAAGTTGCTAAGAACATTCCCCGTGTGTCTCTTTACTTCCGTGCAAATATCATTGAGAGACGATAACCTCCAGCTGCCTCTGCCACGTACATATCTCTCTTCTCTCCCCTACCCGCCTATCATGCGCTTCCCTTTCCTTTCGGTTCTCCTACGATAAATAAGGAGGATGTTTTCTTAAAGACAATACAATTTTCCTGTGTTCCACTGCTCTCGTTGTCTATTCGAACCGTTTGTTACTGTTTAACATGGAACACTGCCGCGGAATCTAAGCTCCGGCAACCAACGAGTTTTGTTTCGTATGTTTGGAGCTAAACATTGTTTTCAACGCGTATGTTTTTATTCGCTATAGCAAACATGAAGCAGCCATGTATTTTTAAATGAAAGAATACCGCTAGTGGCAGTAGTGCACCGATGTTTTGCCTCAATTATGGCTCACATTTGCTTTTTGCTCAACAATGTTGGCAGGTATGAAGTATGGATCCAGGTTTAATGGCTCGGAAAGGGTTTGCCACTTTCTCTTTTGCCACTTTCTTTTCTTTCTTTGATGAAACCAATGGACGTGCCGGGAACGCTCGGGGGTCGGTGCGAGGCCCGCGCTCAAGAACGCTCCGCATTTACGTGTATTTTTCCCTGCAACGGTGCGACTTGCACAATAGCTGCGCTGTTAACACAACATACCCAGTCAAGTTTTGCTTGTTTGTTTGTACTTACGTCCCCAATGGCTTTAAATCAAAAGGTTTAAAAAAAATCAGCACTGTGTGACAGGCACAAATTCAGAAAGATGTTCTAAATTCTTCAACGTTGCTTAACAGATAGGTAATGTTAGGCTGATCTCAGGAGGAACATGGCTACAGAATTGGCGTTTGAAGCGCTCTTTTGATTAGAAGCAGATGCTTGCTCGATTGTTGACAGAGCAAAAAAAAAAAAGGCCTGAAAACAATGTTTGAACCACTAAATACAAACAAGGCTGGCGGCCAAGTTCGCACCCGTGACTCGACGGCCAAGACCCAACAAACGGTGCGCCAGTAGTGCCAACTTTGCAAAATTGAACTCTGCAAGCTCCAGTGGGTGGACCGAGGCCGCAGGGGAACTGCGTGAGAGGCGGGCGAACGAGACGAGACGCAGTTACGCGGGAGGGGCGGCAAAGACAATAGTCTGTCGATGACATCTGCAGCAATACGAGCAGATACGCAGCTACTTTTTTGGGGGTTTGCTTCTATTTATCGTTTATGCTGTATTTCTAACCTCTTCTTATTATTTGCAGAACCAACCAGACGTGTATTCTTGGATTATGCACTTACATTTTGCCTCATAAGTAGCTCAGGTTATTTTCGCGCTAAATAAATATGTAACATGCCTGACCAATACCAGTACTTTCAGTAGTTCGGAATGTTCCTGCCTATACATATTTCCCGGTTACGTGTTATATCACTTTTGGTCTGACGACTGAATCGAGTGACAGAAAGACCGACAGAGTAAGTCGCGCTTTGATGCAGTATATTGTGGGCCACGTACCCTAGATGCTTATACACCATCTAAGCAGTGTATCCCTACCAGCCATGAAAACTTTCCTGTTCGCGTCACCATAAAAAAGCCAGGCCAAATGAAACCTAATTACAGGCACCGCCGATAATCGAACATGGACCCAAATAGAGAAGCGGAGCAAGATCCCGTCGTCTTACTGACTAAGCTACTGTAGAGTTCCGAGCGAACGCCCACCCCCCCAAAATCGCCCACCTCACATTAGGGTTGAAATATTCAATTTAGTAAAAGGCCCCAAATATCGCCCACCGCCAAAAATCGATGGCTTTAGAGCCAGTGAGTGAACAACATAAACTCGAATCATCTCTTTATGGGTTGATTGGGACACTTATGTGTCCTTTCCCCGCACTTGAGCCGAAAGTTCGCCCATCGGTTTTTTTTTTCTTGATATCTCGGCAGTTTTGGTTTCCAGTGCAGCCACCTTTTCCTAGTTTTTCTCAACTGACCCGAAAGATGGCCCATCTCGAATTTTTTACTTCATATATGTGTACCTTGCGTGGGTCTTCTTTCGGAACTTTACGGTACGCCCACATGAGGAGACGGGGAGGCAGATGGCGTACTCCACGAACAGAGTGGCGAGTCTACCATCTGCGCTCATTCAACGCCCTCGTGTGATGTGCAAACCATTTAATGTATGATAACGGTGTTCACGTGGTTTGGATTTGTGGCGAACGGAACAGTGTCTGGGGAAAGTGTCAGGGCCTTGGCGGCGACGCATGAAGCAAGAGTGAGAGGGTGACAGTGAGAGAGATGACGCTATAGCCGCGTGTGCCGCCCTCCTCGTCACCCTTCGCCAGGCGCTCCCCTCCGTTTTCTTTCTGCCCTCGCTGCTCCATTTGGTCACTCGGGCGCCGCCCCCGCGAAACCCAGGTAACTACTGCCAGAGTTTCTGGTTTCGCTCTTTGTAGAGCCACGTGCATGAATCCAAGAGATGACGCATGGATAATCGCTGTGGGTGTCGTTTGCAGCTTTGCAGTCCAACCGACTGCCCAGTGAGGATTCTAGCCAAATTAATTACCTTTTTTAGTTGCGGAGCACATTAGGGGCCCGGCTTGTCGTCGCCCCTCGTCCGGGGTCGCGGTATATAGCCACCCTAGTCACGTGTCTTCGCGTAACTAAACAGAGGCTTCGAAAAGACCACCGCTTCCACTGGTGGGGATAGAAACCGGGTCCTGCACGTTACGAAGCTGATATCAATCCCATTGCTTCACACAAGCAAATGTTAGTCAAATGAAAGGTGTTGGGGGTAATCTTTGCCCTGTGTCGCTTCCACGGAGGCTGCCATTGGTAGGCAGCAAATAAGTACACACCAATATAATACAAAACAAATCATGCAGCCGACGGCTACAAAGGAAAGCGACGCAGCTTCCTCAGAAACTCTGGTGGATGTCAAACATTCCTTCGCAGATAACTTACTCCACCTTGGGGATTTCCCTAAATCTGGTCGATTAAAACATAATCATGTAGTAGTAGTTCTACTATATGTGTGTTTATTGGCGCAAGGGCGTTGAGACCAACGAGTGCCATGGGGAAAAATCAAGAATTAACACATTAATTACCCCAAGTTAATAAAAACTCCATCCTGTGTGTCTATATAGGCCTCTTCAGGAACTTCGGCGCTCTCACTTGAATACTTTCGGTATCAACGCCAAAGGGATCCTGAAACTAGTCGAGACGGGGCGTCAAAGCCCATTTGGGGAACAACCGCTCTTTATTTGACACCTTTCACGTCGATCGGAACGGCCTTATTTTTTTTCTTTTGCGCCTGTTACATGACTGTGCCATCTGGGCGGGACACAGGCGCTCCAGCGTGCAGCGTGGCCGAGTCAGAGCAGATGGGTCGGTGCGTGCCCCTGGACACCTGCGAGCCTTTGAGGGACGCGATTCGGCGCTGGGGGCTGCTGCCGAGGCCCTGCAATGCCAAAAATGGCGTTACGTACGTGTGCTGCCCAAGCAACGGTCTTGCGGTCACGGTGACAGCTGCGGCTCCAGTCGCCGTCACGACTCTGCTGCCGCCACTCGACAGGGCCGAAAAGATAAGGAGACTCAAGCACGAGAACGAAAGATGTAAGAAAATGAAGCGAACCGGGCACGGGCACAAAACGGGCAAGCTCCATTGCGGCTAAGCTTCTTACTTGGTCGACATAAAGGAAAGTGGGGTAACTCACTCCCACCCGTTAATAAATAGGGAAACCTTTAATTTACCCGTTATTTCTTGATCCCAGACACCACATATTGCGGCGTCCAATGACTCCGACCATTCTTTGAGGGTTGTTTGAGCTGCATTCAGAAAATACGCGCAGAGGAACATTGCGGGGGCCGGTGGGATCTCCCGCGCTGTTCATTCGTCAAACGTTGTTCCCGTAAGGCCCATTGCCTCCTTAATTTCTCGGCAGTAATCGCTGAATTGGGCGCCGCAATACGTGGAGGGTGCTCACAAACGCATTTCTTGGTGTCGAAACCATAAACTGGTGGCATTATTATTACTTGAAAACTGTTGCAGCTTTAGCGCCTTTACGTCCTTGTTGAAGATTTATGCGCCGTATTTGACTGTATGTCTGTGGTGTGAGGAAACTCCCTCGCAGGTTCTTTTCAGGTATTCTGTGGTGACTGGGACCTACCACAGTGCCAATAACTAGACGGGGGTGCTTGACAACGGCACAAAAACATATTTCTAAACCAAACACACGCCCACGGCAGGCAGTTACAACTCAAAGCTAGACAACCTGTACATAACTCTAATAAATATCAAATCTACAAAAAGCGCCCAGAAAGTCCCTACCAACTGTTCTGGGGGATGAGGCGTTGTCCGCAGGGTGTCCTGGGTGCTGGTGACCTGCGGGGTGTGGCGTTGCGGGGCTATGACGACGGCGTCGCACTTGCGGGGACGTCGACGAGGGCCATGCACCGTTGTCATAGTTGACAACGGTCTGTTCGGCAGCCTAGGTAGAGTTTGTATTTCCTAGTTTTATGTCAGTGTCGTTAAACTTTGAGTTTTAATTGGTTGCCGTGTATGTGTTGGTTTAAGAATATTTTTTGTGCCGTTGTCAGGCGCCCTCGTCTAATTATTGGCACTGTGGCAGGTCCCAGTCGCCACAGAATACCGAAAAAGAAACTTGGAGGGAGTTTCCCCTCACCCAATTTCTAACATGTATAATGACGCCTTTGTTTACTGGTTCTTTTCACTTTTACTTGTTTCTTGTTCCTTGAATTTCTATTGGTTCGGGAGCTCTCCACGGGAATTTTTTTTTTGTATCTTGAAATTTTGAGCTTTTTGTCTACCTGCGTATGTTAACATTTTTATGGGCATATGTTGTTCCTGTTTGCTTGTTGATTTTTTTTTTCCATGTGCCTTGAACGTTTCTCTGGTTGAGTACTAGGGCTTGCAGCACTGAGATGTTTTTGTGGCTTTCTGAAAATTTTTTAGCAATTTTTTGATGAAGCGTTTTTGTCTTATACGTGGTACTTTGTCTGCTGTATTGTCTTATTTTGTTTGTTTTTAGGAAGGTTTTCTATGTGGTGTTCTAGTTTTAGTTCCTTGATTTGTTAGTCGGTTCGTTTATCTGGATGCAACCGCCACAATTTTCATTTGTTTGTTTTTCTTGAGGACTTTTGTCATACTTTGCTGCTGTGTTTGTTTGGGGTCTCGAGAAGGTGAGTGATTACAAAGGCATCATCCCTTGCTCAGAGCTCATCACGGTATCGCAGAGTTGCTAAATGTTATTATCAATTTCTTTAAGATGCCGTACTTTTACATGGGCTATATTTGTATTCGGTCGGTGTCTCTCTTTGCCTGATTTCACCTGTAGTTCCGCCTGTGTTTCACTCATTTCCTTTATATCTCACCAGTTGTGGGCGTCCTGTTTTGTTTGTTGGTTTCTTGCATCTTGTTTTTATTTTATTATCGGTTCGCCAGCACTAAGGGCAATCGCTGTTCCTGGGAACGTTAATAAACTTGATTGATTGATCATCATTCTGACTGATATTTATTTATTTATTTATTTATTTATTTATTTATTTATTTATTTATTTATTTATGTGTTTGTTTTTTGTTTGTTTTTCAGATTGCGGCAAGATATCCTTTAGACCCCGAAACGAAATGTATGTTGCTATCGGTGGTGAAGATGCTGTACCCGATGACTACCCATTCATGGTGAGCAACTGGTAGCTTAAGAGCTATTAGTGAACATGGAGGTAGACGCCGTTTCAGGTTTTTGTCCTTCACCCTGTCGCAGAAGTCAGAGTAAGTTGCAGTGTACGATATCATGTGACAGCGACACTACCTCCGTGTTTGTTAGATATTGCCGTACAGTTCTTGGCTTTGATTAGATAGAAAAGCGAGGTGGTGAGAGAGTACGGATAAATGAGAATTAACCCACTCTACCAAGTAATGTACATTGCGAGATCCTGTGACTACGCTCCCAATACTTTGGGTCATGTTACCTTTATAATCACCCACTTGTTCATAATAACCCACTATCATCAGTGCTAGCCCCGATGGGCTAGGCGTCATCATCAGCTGTAAGTAATCATCATCACAGCTTGTGGGGTTCCTTGGCCTGAGTGCTGTAATAAAGAGCCACGCCAACCGTCGTCTCTCAATATGAATATTTTTGCATTGGATGCCAAGTAAAGTGTATCAATTAGAATTTATAATTTATTTTGCAATTAAAGGGCCCTAAATGTCCGCGAGTTTAAGCGCGCTATCGCTAAATAAGTGTTCTTTTCATTCCTTGTATGCATGTGAACTATCACCACCATTCAACCGGGCATTGACGTAGCTTTATTCCTGTGAGGTACCCTCTATAACACCGCTGGCACTGAAGACTACAGCGCCGCTATTGGCGGGTTCCATCAAATGCTGCAACCAATCAGCGTTTTCGGTTCTGGGGGAAGCTGCCAGTGGTTTCGGCGGTTCGGGTGGCTTCTACGAGAGCGACACTCCGGCACGGCGTATCTTTGTAGGGACGATTGTCGATTGTCGCTATTCGTCACACGAGCTGAGCCGAGTTTGTGGAGATGGCGCGTGGTTTACAAGATATGAATAACGCTGCATAGCACAGGCCGTCTTCTGCAGGCACAAACGCAATGCTCACCACCGCGCGAAGCATCTGCCTGCACGGTGGACAATGACAGCGCACGAATCAAAACACACCGCAGCTGCTAAAACTCATCACCGCCCACCACATCGGGACTATTGCTGTAAATCAGTTTATAAATGCGTGAAAAGGGATGACAGTGCGGTGAAAGATTGAGCTCAGGAGCGTCGTCTGCACGGCTTTATAAAGCCTTCTCCGCGGGATCCGGCCGCGGAGGCACCTGTTCGCCGCGACAGCGCCGCATGCAAGAAATGCAAGCTGGCCGTTAGTCGTAGGTGTAAATCTGCAAATTTTGTCGTGAACGAGCATGTTGTGTTTTCGGGCCCCCCTATCTGGCCTTCAAACACTCGTTTTTTCTATGCTAGAGCTGACGTGCCGTCCCTAAGACGGCGGACATGAAAAGCAGTGCCATGAAGTTAGCACTAGGCGGAGCATGTTACGAAAAGGGAAGGCCGTTCTTCAGCGTTTATAGGCGCCGTGAAGAAAGCGACGCAAAGCCGTGCACGGTAGTGCAAGCGCAGCATTCCGAACACATACGCGTGCCCCTCGAATGGATCCCTGGCCACCAAGGCATAGAGGGTAATGAACGAGCTCACGCTCTGGCCCGCGACGCTCATTTCCCGGGCAGCCCTCAGCCGTGGCCTGAGGAATACAATCCAAAAGAGGATAGAGCAATGCACCATAAAAGGCGCCGCGAACATCTCGGCAACCTCCGCAAAGCAAGAATGGTACTTCCCTCCCCATCTAAATTTATGTCACGGAGACACGCTACATATATTAGACAGGCGCAGACATTGTCCCTCCCCTGTGATCTGTTCCTCCACTACATACAAAAGTCACCAGGCCGTCCGCACTGTCAGGTATGCGGTGGCTATCCGGACAATGAACATACATATTGGCGCTGTGTACGGGCGACCTCGTCTTCCACATTTCTTTCGACCAACCCCTTCCCCCCTGATATTCCCTACTCGTGGTCTAGCTGGGCCGCTCCCCCTGAAAACCTACGGGCAGCCCTGTGGTCCCTCTTGGCTGCCCACATTGAAACTCTTTGTGCACCTCCGCCAAGCCCACCACCGTCGGAGGACCGTGGAACACCCCCTTCCTCCGTGGACTGATAACTCCGCGGCTCGGACTTGAGCTGCCTAATAAAGTTTCATCTCTCTCTCTCTCTCGCAGTCCCCTTGCGTGCCAACGTGCCACTTCCTTACCAGCGTCTTTACGATCATCATCATCGTCCATGTTGGCGGCAAATTTGAAATCCGCAACATCCTCCGCGCCCACCAAATGCTCACTCGCATAGAAGCACACACAAAACAGTTACTTTAGTCTAGTAAATTATATACCGCATGCCAGCTGAACTTGTCAGGTCCTAGTGTGACCGTCTTCGGCAAACACTATCGTCGATTGTCCATGTTCCAGGAAAGCTACCGGAATTGGCCGGCTCCGTCCCTCGGCAGCGCTGTGGTCCCAACAGTGTGCAGCAAGAAAAGTGAACACAATTCGCAATGTCAACGGCTTCAGCAGCAGCTCCGTAAGAAGTGAAAGCAAGTAATGAAAGCAGTCAGTACTGGACAGCCGGGAATTCTCGTAAATGGAATGGCGAAACATGTCTCAGAAAGGTTGCCACCGTGTTATCGCTCCGTCAAAGCGCAACAGTTCTAGCTTCGGGAGACGTGCTCCACACTCACGAGCAAGTGGTATGGGCTGTCCGGTAGACGTCGCAGCCCGGCGGTCTCCGCTGGCGTCATCCATTGGAGGAGCAGTCTGGAGCGTCGAAGATTACCTCAACACCTCCATGTGATGCTGCAGTAAAGCCAGTGCACTGGTGGCTGCGTCGTCATACTCCATGACCGAAGCGTAGCCTTCTGCTGCCTGGTCGTCGGTCAGGTGGGATTCAAGCTCGTCGTTAAGAGCGGACAATGCTGCATTGCTCGCTTGAAGACGCCCATGAAAGACACAAAGGGAGGAAAGGTCCAACTGCTGGGAGTGGAGCAGCTGGTCCACCTCACTGATGATCTTCGTGTTCATGGCCCGCCGTGACGCGCGCTTGTTCTTGACCCGTTCCATGCCGGTCGTAACTGAAGAATGGCGCACCCAGCTTGTCAGGAGAAGGCTCGCCGCAACGCTAGCTTGCTTCCCGGATTTTCGGTAGCAATAATGTAGAGAAAGGGACGAGCCGCCATGACCCGTTCTGATGCGTGCTTTAGTGGAACATAACACTGATGATGATTATGAATGCACGAGGGAGTGAAGGCGTCATCTTTTTCTGCATCCTTCCCCGCGCGAAAATGGTTACAAGTTTATGTGTTCCGAATCCATGGTCGAAAGCAGTCCAGTTGACAGTCATCAAGAATTCATGTCCTTTGAAGCAAGCAGACTCGAGGCCTCGCCGCATCTGCTTCTATCGATGAAAAAGACACTTGTTAGCGTGCCGAAGCGTAGACATGCTTCCTTGCTGAGAAGCCGCTACACTGTGGAAAGGAGTCCCCGAACAAGTTTTTTCATTGCATCTTCTGGGCGGAAACTTCGTTCGCCATCCGGCAGTCAGTTTGTCCCTCACCGACCTTGGCCTTCTTCGTATCTTCTTGGAGCACCTCGTAGACATCCTTAAAAATAAACGGTCTACTTTTCTCGCTATTTCCTTTCGCTTAACCGTTGCTGTCCCACTTAAGCTGTATTTAACTTGGTGTTTCCTTTCCATCCTGACAGTCCGTATTCTCTGGGGCCACTTGCATCTTGAATACATCAGGTTGCGAGAAAAATTGGTCCTAAATTTATTTTCCTTCCGCGTAGTGGTCCCTTTCCTCCTTTTCTGGCGACATTTCAGGAATTTTATGCGGTCGGCTGATTCAGGGAACCTAAGCATGTGACGACTATCCAAAAGTCTGCTGCCTGTTCCCTCTTTCTCTTCAGAGGTCCTGTTTAATCCTTCACGCCAGTTCTCGTTGTTGGGTACGTTAGTCGTCGTTTTAACCGGAAAAGAGGATGCAGTATTTCTTGCTTCCGATATGCGATCACCAACGTTCAACTTAACAGTAGTTTTTGTTTGTGCTTGTTTCGCTACACTCACGACCATTGCTGTTTCTTGTGAGTGCTCATTGACCTTCGAGTGGCACATGATGTCTTCGACACACAAACCAAGAAAGCTGTTCGATATTGGTAGTAACACTTCGTGATTCATGTCTGGTCTGTAGAGGCCTTCATGTTCTCCCAGTCCTCCATTATTCTTGTTCCGATTTCCCATTTTCTCAGAATTTATCTCTCTATCCGTGCGGTGCTGTCGTAGCTCTGACCTTGCTCGAGTTTTAATGGACGCGATGCAAGCTGGCCGGTTTGTTCTGGACTCAGTTATTCTAATTTCCAGTCTCACTTTTGCAGATATTACTGTGCCTTCAAAATCAAACGCGTCAAACATCTCTGCTTGAAGTAAACTGTAATAACATGGAGAGGCGGGCTAGTTGGTTTGACATCTTAACGGTAATTTTTGCGCACTCGATACGGGGACACAGAAAAAGGTGACACGAACACAAGCGCAGACTAACAACTGGCGCAGACTAACAACTAATTGTTAGTCTGCGCTTGTGTTCGTGTCACCTTTTTCTGTGTCCCCGTATCGAGTGTGCAGAAGTTACCGTTAAGAACTCTGCTTGAAGGTTGTCAATGTAACCGTGTTTTCAACTTCTCGGTTGATCTTGGCCAAGCCATAATTTTGTTCCGTCAAAGTCTTTAATAGATCGCTCAACTCAGGTATTGGTGTGTGCTCGGTGCGGAGAAAGTCGTTAACCTTGCCGATCACATCGGTAAGTCGCTCCCGGACGATCCACTGTCTTTCAGTGAGGGCCTCCATGGTCCAATGCAGCTTCACGGGCGCCAATATGGCTCGCGATCACACTCATGGAGCAGAAGTCGAAGTCGTCGTTCCGGGAGTTACGCAGCCGCGAAGACACATTTCATAAGTCGGCAAAGGTGCAGCCTGTATGGGTGGGGTTCGTGTCGTCTTTTTCTTTAGCTAGCCTAACCTTTCTCAACGGATTCGCAGGATCGGCGGCTTCATTTCTGTTCCCCAGAGGTGAAAATGCGGACGAAGACAATAAGACAAATCCGCTCGTTGTGGCTCAACTCTAGAGGTCCCTTTGTCCCGGGTTTCTAATACCAAAAAATGTGGAGAAATGTACGAGCCGCCATTACCCGTGACCCGTAAGGAAGTGGTACGTTGGCACGCACGGGGACTGCGAGGGGCACACGCATGAGTTCGGAACGCTGCGCTTGGACTACTGTGCACGGCTTTGCGTCGCTCTCTTTACGGCGCCAATAAACGCTCAAGAACGTCTTTCCCTTTTCGTAACATAAATACGGGAAGCTAGCCAGCGTTGCGGCGAGTATTCTCCTGGCGAGCTGGGTACGCCATTCTTCAGCTACGACCGGCATGGGATGGATCAAGAACAAGCGCGTGTCACGGCGGGCTGTGAACACGAAGATCATCAGCGAGGTGGACCAGCTGCTACAGTCTCAGCAGTTGGACCTTTCCGCCCTTCGTGTCTTTCACGGGCGTCTTCGAGCGAGCAATGCAGCATTGTCTGCACTTAACGCCGAGCTTGAAGCCCACCTGACCGACGACCAGGCAGCGGAAGACTACGCTTCGGTCATGGAGTATGACGACGCAGCGACCAGCGCGCTGGCTTTACTCGAGCATCACATGGAGGTGTTGAAGTCATCTTCGACCCTCCAGACTGCTCCTCCATTGGATGACGCCAGCGGAGACCGCCGGGCTGCGACGTCTACCGGGCCGCCCATACCACCTACTCGTGAGTTTGGAGCACGTCTCCCGAAGCTAGAACTGTTGCGCTTCGACGGAGCGACAATGCGGTGGCAACCTTTTTGGGACATTTCCGACATTCCGTTCACGAGAATCCGCAGCTGTCCAATATTGCCCGCTTTCATTACTTGCTTTCACTTCTTGACGGAGCTTCTGCTGAAGCCGTTGCTGGCCTGCAAGTGTCAGAGTCGTGTTATCAAGGTGCTCTTGATATCTTGAAGAATCGTTTTGGAAATTCTAAAGTGATCGAGCTGAGGTATTTTGAAAATCTGCGGAAGCTCAGGGCTGTCAATTGAGCCCGCAACGTGCCCGCTTTGAGGAAGCTGTACGACCACGTGCAAAGAACCGGCGAGCACTGGAAAGCTTGGGCATTGGAATTTCTTCTTATGCGGCTATGCTGAATGGAGTGCTTTTAAAGGTGATACCTGGCGACATTACTGTCGATTATTTCAAACAGCGGAGCCTTGCTGCGAGCACCGCTTCCCCGAGCAGTCGGAGTTGTTCTGCCCAGCACGTGGGGCATCTACTGTCTTTCTTGCGAGTGGAAGTCGAGTGCAGAGAAAGAAGCTTCCAGATCAGCAAGCCTCAACGAAGTGAGGAGGGTGACCGAGGGCCCAAGAAGCAGCAGTCTATTCCGACCGCTGCCGTCCTTCACAACAAGTCACAGACTTCGTCTTGATTCTTTTTATCCGCCAAAGATCATCGAATGGTGGAATGTCCGAGCGACATCCCCTTGGCTGACAAGCGAACCCGCCTAGCAAGTGACGGCTGATTCTTCAGATGTACTGCCAAGGGACATCTCGTACGAAGGTGCCGAATAAAGGTCCGGTGTGGGGCGTGTTGGCGACGACATGCTACCACGATGTGCACCACTGGCCGCACTCGAAAACTATTCGGATCGGCTGCAGAAACTCAACATGCAGCGATGCACGTTAATATGCGCAAATCAGCCATCCCGCGAATCGCCTGCGACGTCTTAGTGCAGACGTTCCGGGCGCAGATTATGGCTTCGTCACATTGCTGTTACGTCCGTGGAGTTTTTGATAATGGCAGCCAGCGGACTTTCATCCGACAAGACGTCGCCTCTAAGCTCAAGTTAGCTGCAGTTGGCGAAGTCGATCTGGACATCAGCGCTTTCGACCGATTTGGAGGTCCCAAGAAGTTTAAAGTTGTCAGAGCGACCCTCCGCAGCCAACATGATAGTACGGGTACAGATATGTGAAGCCATCGTTGTGCCTTACATCTGTGAAGACATGGCTGAAGCACAGAAGGGCAACACGCTCTTGCAATGCCTGGTCGCCGAGGGGACGCCAGTGGCTGACACCATCGCTTTCCCAGGCATGGAGTTCAACAGGGCATGAGCCTTCTCTTTGGGTCAGACCAGATGTGGAAGTTCATTCCAGAAACGAGCCAGCTCCAGCGGGAAGAAATGAATCCTGCTTTGGTTGCTGTCAATACAAGCCTGGAATGGACATTACAAGGACCGGCATCTCTGCAAGACAGCAATAGATGCCAAGGAAGCACTCTCGTCTGTGTTCTCCGCAAAGACACGCACGACAATGAAAACCTCTGTTGCTCTTCTCGGCGGTTTTGCGAAGTAGACACTTTTGGTCTCAAGATCTCTTCGAACTGGCATCTCGATGAAGATATATTGCGAAAGTTCAAAGATTCAATTGGGCTGGTGAATGTGCGCCATGACGTAGAAGTGCGATATGGGTCCAGACCAGTCTAAATAGCCGACGACCGAAAGATTGCCCTTTCGAGACTTCACGGAGTACCTGGACAACTTTCTTGAAACGAAGAAGGCATAAAACCGTACGGTAAGGCTGTGAGGCAATGCCAGAGGGATGAACACGCAGAAAAAGTTGTGAAGGAAACGTGTGGTTCAGATCGTGCTTACTACATGTCACACCATGAGGTCCTCCGAGAGTTGTCAAGAGCCATTCGATTTCGTGTTGTTTATGACGCATCTGCAATGCTGTTGGGTCCCATTTCTTGAAGCAACGAATCTCAACTGCACCTCCAAAGAAAAGAAACGCCCGCGACTGGCACCTCGAGATGACCGTTGTAACCACTCCATTGACAACGCTCATAGGCGACTTTTTCACAGTGTAGTCAGCAAGGCTCTCGCTGAAATACGTGAGAGTGACGGGGAGGCTACAGCCAGGCAAAGCGTGAAGTCCTCAGACATTGTGAATTGTTTTCACTTTTCTTGCTGCAAACTGTTGGGACCACAGCGCTGCCGAGGGACGGAGCCGGCAAATTCCGGTAGCTTTTCTGGAACATGGACAATCGACGATAGTGTTTGCCGAAGACGGTCACACTAGGACCTGAAAAGTTCAGCTGGCGTGCAGTATATAATTTACTAGACTAAAGTAACTGTTGTGTGTGTGCTTCTATGCGCGTGAGCATTTGGTGGGCGCGGAGGATGTTGCGGATTTCAAATTTGCCGCCAACATGGACGATGATGATGATCGTAGAGACGCTGGTAAGGAAGTGGCACGTTGGCACGCAAGGGAAGTGCGAGAGGCACGCGCATGTGTTCGGAATGCTGCGCTTGCACTACCGTGCACGGCTTTGCGTCGCTATCTTCACGGCGCCTATAAACGCTGAAGAACGGCTTTCCCTTTTCGTAACAGAGCATGCGTGCCGGCTGCTAAAAATGAATTCCGGACGAACCACCGAGCCGAGCAAATGGCTGCGCATACCTCGGAGCGCAAGGCCCCTGACAAGTGTATTCTAGGTTGTTTTGCTCGGAGCTTACCAGCTCGTAGCACCCAGCTTTGAGGCGCGAGGACAGGAAGAAAGCTCCAGAACCTGCAGCCTTTGTAAAACTATTTAGGGCCTTTTTGAGAGAAGTAGTTTTTGAGTTCGTGCACATTGGATTCTCGCGAGGTGTTAACGATGGGGCCAAAACACTGAATGTTCCCCAGGATGTTTAACTGTCTGGTGCCAATTACCTGCCAGATTGTGACGCCTTGGGCAACTTTCACGTGAATCGCAATGAAGGTAATTAAAAATCGTACATCTCAGCACATCATACCTAACATGACCGTGAAGTTCACGTCGCGTAAAGTTAAATTATAGCTTGCTTTCATCCCCCCGCGTCATACCTCTCACAATGCGCTGCGCTATCAACCAACACTCGTTATGCTACCAGCGTTTTCATTTAACGAAATATATTTGTGGTAGCGGAGGATCGGCCGCCTAGCTAGGCAACAGTTTTTGCTATAATGGTTATGATAACACTCCCTAGCTACTGACCCGATAATTTTATTGCAAAATCGGAGTTCACCGGGCACCTATATGCTGTTAATTTTGGATACAAACTTGCTGTTAATTTACTCAGGTGTTTCACTATACTCCCAAGCCACTTCAGGCGCCACGTTGAGTAGTGATATTTGAAACTGTTGTTGCCTCGATAAGCCTTATTCGTGCCCTAGAAATGAATGAGACTCCCTCGTTCCCAATACTTCTGCGTAATTCTTTCTTTGACTTGTCAGCCTTGCCTTGAGTTCGTAGTGCATTGGTACAAAGTTCTCGGTCGAAACTGTGTGCAATGAACCCCGACTCATTCATTCATTCAAGTGTATTATTTCATATTCGATACTGTGCTTCAGTGCAACATGTGTCGCCGGATTACTGTTAGAAAGTAATTTGTTTCTCGAGTATTGCGTGCCTCCTGGTTAATGGGCAGATGGTGATTTAAAAATCACCCATTTTTAGATGTGAGGGTCGTGCCCTTGAACTTGCGCGTAATAAGTTGGTGTCAGTGCTGACGCCAGATTCAAACGAAGCTACGCTTACGTGGCGTCGACATTTTTCTACAATTGGCTAAATCTGCCTCAATAGCACCCAAAAATCCGATGTTCGGAAATTGAACATGGCAATTTGTGGAAGCGCGAAGAGATTACGTGGCGATATGATGGAGATCTCTGCTATGTGCGCAAGCACGCCACATTTGGTTCATATGCGTCACCAAGTCGGTACAAATGAATCGCACTTGTTGTCTTTAAAGGGGCCATGAAAACAAAACGCAAGTTGGCTCATTAAAAACAGTGCTTTGCCCCGGCGAAAATGGTGCCAATTTTATTGCAAACCTTAAAAAATTGTCGATGTATTAAACAAGACCTACATGAAACAGTGGCGCCTTTCCAGTCACCTTCTGGTAGTTTCTTAATGACGTCTCAAAATCATGTTTGGGGCATTGGCGGCCGTCGGCCCAAGCTGCCGCCAAGGATTATGACCGGTCGATTGTCGTGGAGCCTCCAGCTGCGTTTGATCGTATCACTTGAATGCGAACGTGTAGTCAACACACTGAATACTATAATATTAGTGCTTGCCGCAATACCACAGCCCTGCCCATATTACGTTACTGCCACGTGAAATGTAAAAGTGTTCAAATGTTATCTGCAATGTTTTCAGTTGAGAGCTTCTTTTGTGGCTGGAATGAAGCTGAGTAAGTAAGGGGACCCTGAAACACTTTTTTCAACTTTTTTTGAAATATTAAATGCTTGCAGAACGTAGTCACCCAACACACCTAGTACTTAAATTAGGAGGTAGCAAAGTAGCTCAGCCAGAAATTGCGGCTCTATTGTCCATTAAATGAGTTGTAAACTCGCTCAAAATATTTTTCTCTTTTTCCCGGTCTTAACGTCATTCGAGGGCTCAAACTACGTCACTAAGGTCATGTAGGGGCTGTTGGCCGGATGTCCTTCAGTTTCAGCAATGAACTCTTTACGATAGCAACTTGAAAGAAAAAAATTAAAGGGCCCATCTCCCCGCGAGGGGCACTCGAGTAAATGCGTCGCATAGGGGGTGGGTGTATTGCGTTAACGTTTAGTGTTTGGGGAGTTGGTGGTAGTAAATGCGTTGTATCAGCAGCTTCTTGACGTAGTTTGAATGAGTCAAGGATATAAGGCGCGTTCGTAGCCTTTCATTCTGTGTCGGTTTTGTGGCGCAGTGGGAAGAGCACCATGTACCTCGCGTTCCGCCCACAGGTAGTGAATGCGTTGTATCAGCAGCTTCTTGACGTAGTTTAAATGAGTCAAGGATATAAGGCGCGTTCATAGCCCTCCATTCTGTGTCGGCTTTGCGGCGCAGCGGGTAGAGCACCATGTACCTTGCGTTCCGCCCGCAGGGTCGTGGGATCGAAACCAGGCGCCGGTAAGCATTATTTTTTATATAGTGTAGGGGGCGAGCGATGTGGACTACTACGGACGCCTAGAACGGGTGACATCGTGAGTTAAAGAAATGCGCTGCATTTAAAAGCCCCCAAAACAACGCAGAAATGGAAGGCGTATCCGGTACGACGAGCAAATCACGCAGTGCTGCTCCGTGCTGGCGATAACATTAGCTTTCGCAGTGATTCCAGACGCAAAAAAAGAGTGAAAGCGCTTATCGAACGTGTTACACGGTCCCTTTAATATAGGATAGGTTTTTTTTTAATTGAACAAAGCTGTATTTTGTCTTCATGGGCCCTTAATGCGCGGGCAACAGGTTGTCGCAGTTCTGCGCCTGTCGCTTTTGCCCCCAACATGGCGCCGTGCCTCTGCCTTTTTTTGCGCCGTTGTTGATCACAGGCGCTATGCACATATATACAAACAAACACCTGAGCACCGAACCCAGTAACCCTTAACTGCGCTGCGTCACTGCGCAGGCGCTGCGCACGCTCACATCCCTAATCATTTTTCTTTTGCGCTCTAATATCGTTTGTTGACCCTGCACGGGAAGCTTCGGAGGCTTCAGAGCTTCAGATAGGCGCACAGACTTCCTGCTGTTGCCCTTCCTAGTTCTTGCGTACTAAATAAAGTTCGGTCTCACTGGCCAAGCGTGCAACGACACAGTTGCTGCAATGGCTAAATCGCGCTCGCCCACTAGTGATCGGCCAATGTGTATAACTTTTTCGTGAGGAGCAAAATGTAAATGATGCAAGGTTCACTTTCCACAAGGCACAAGATTTTACCCGATATTTGTGCTAAATATTGTCTCGTACGAAGCTCAGACGAGGTCACAGCCTCAGACGACGACGACAGAGCTCCGCAGTGTGCGCAGTCTGCGCATTCCTGATGGCCGCCATGTACATAGTGTAAATAGATTGCTCCTCATCTACCATGGTTCGTCTCATATCTGCCCTGCCGCCACGTAATATTTTGATGGAGGGTGCGGGTTTCATCCCCGTTACGGCCCCGAGCTTCACCACGTCTCGGCTCATGAAGAGGTCTCATCGTGGCTCTTGAATTCCGTTGGCCCTTCCAAGCCCCAGTGAGCCATGGATGTGACCATCCGTCAGCCCCGTGTCGGCTATCGTGACCCGCTGAGGCCAGACGACCTTAGCAGCCGCGACCTGACGTCAAGCCGACGCCGTTCCCCCGCCCAGATCTCCGGCACGTCTCCAAGGGCTCTGCACTCTTCTTTGTGACGTTGGCCGGAACTGCTGTTCTGGGGCCGGTGCTCACCAGGACAACCATGATCATCGTGGCGGCAAAGACTTCCATGTGTATTCTCATCTTTCGTTCTCACCTCCATCTTCTGCCTACTTAGGCCTCGAGCACGATGGTCGCTTGCAACCGGGGGCCCATGAAATAATACGACGATGAAGAGGGCAGCGGCGCGTAGCTGTGTGGTCACAGCCTCCGACGTTGGCGAAGCTCTATGAAGCGCGCAGCCTGCGCGTATACTGTCTGATGGTCGACATGTACATAGTGTAAATAGATCGCAACTCATCTATCATGGTTCGTTTCATTGTTGTCCTGCCGCTACGTAACAATATTGAAGCCGTGAATAGGAAATATTAATTTCTTGCGCAAGTTTGGTGCAAGTATCTGAAGATACGTTATGCAGGTCGCATCGGCGATAGCCAACGTACGCAACGCATGTCTTTGTTTCTGATAGCCTTCTTTCAGTTCATAGAGAGGCGGAGCGCAAGAACGAGGGACAAAATGACGCCGTAATAAGATTCGTCATTTTGTAGAGTCACGTGGTCTGTGACATCGCCCTCGCGGGCTTTGGATGAAATGCGCCGACCGGCCACCTGGGTGCCAGATACGCTTCGAACGCGAGCAAAGGAATCGCTGATACCACCCGCACTGTGACAGGATACTGAAGATAATCAATGGACGTAAACAGACAAGCGAGGTGGAAAAAAAGCGTTGTCGATGCTGTTGACTCGATTCAATACCTGTGTACCTTTCATCGTATCTGCCAGAATTTCATTTGCTGTATTAGGTCACATAGGGGTTGAGTCAGAACAATATTTGCGGTGAAGTCATCCACAATAAAAATCTCTGAGAAAGGTTCTAGTGGCGAGTGGGAGACGGTTCACTAGTTAAACTTCAACCAGCGTGTTGTCTTCTCAATACTCCGCCCCTTTCCTTCTTTTCTTGGTGAGGCCAGATAAGGCAAATACAATTTCTTCGGTTTTGCAGCCAATACGTCCGTGTTGAGGATTCAGAAAGCCCACAGTTTATTATTTTTTTTTTTTGTGGTCCTGCAGGCGGCATTGTTTCGATACAGCGTGAAAATCCTCAACTTCTGGTGTGGAGGAACCTTGATAACCAGGAACGTGATCTTGTCGGCGGCACACTGCTTCCATAACTCTCTGTAAGTATGCCAACGTGAAGCCCTTCTGGGATTTGCAGGGCTAGACCCTGGCAGCAAAAGTTTGAGAAAGTGCGCATTGCTTTCCGATGCAAAGCGTACAGCGAACATGAAGTGGGGGGGGGGGGGGGGGCGGAAAAATGTTTCATTGTTGATCGAGTGATTGACAATCAATTGTTAAGACAGGGAGGAAGAGGGGGATAAACTTTATTGGGAGCATCGTAACGTGGTGTGGGGCCCTCATTCCAAGACTCCATTGGAGACCCCTGCCGCTACGGCCCTTTCCACCCCGAGTGTCGGTAAGGTAAGAAGGGTGATCAGAGACCACTGCAGTACATGTTCACATTGATGTCTCGACTATGTTCATTAGTAGAGGCAGTCGAGCATCGGTGTCTCAATCGTGTGCGTTACTAAGGTAACCTCAGGACAATATTCACAGATAAGCGCTATCATTCGTGCTTGGCCACTCTTCACCGAGGCAGTCGAGTCGCTAGTTGCGCGGGTAAGGGAGTGCGAAAAGGCTATCCCAAGCCCACGGAAATAGAAAATGTGATCGCTCATAGAAGAAAGTATGGTTAACATAAATTTACATGGGTTTATGTGTGAGTCTGGTGCAGAAATCGGCAATTATTTGGACATGGTAGACTAGGAGGTTGTGTGAATAGCGTGGAGGACGGCGCCATTTGGGTATATTTTCACCTGAATGCGACACATCGTGGTGCATTTCTCACTCGTAAATTCGTTGTGGGGCGGCCGTTGAGAGTTGTAATCGTGGTGGTAGTGTTGCAGCATATCTTTGTATGTTCGAAATGCGGCGCGGTATCCATACGACGGTAAAATCTTTACTACTTAGCAAAGCTTTACTACTTTCCCCCGCGTTTTCGCCGCGGATGCGAAAGTTTATCTTTTGACCGCAGACGCACCCCCTGCGACACACTACTTGCAGCGCATCACGTGATTCGGCGCTCCCGCTGTCGGCACTACGCAGAAGGCCCCCTTTTCAGTCGTTCTGCTTAGCTAGCGGCGGCGGCCGCCGCTATTACGGGCGCTCAGCTGATTGGTTGCCGACCAACCCCGCCGCCTCCTACGCATGCACCGCTGGGTTGTTTCGGGCCACGTGAATCGTATTGCGCCCGGCAAATAGGAAACCGCGTTCGTCACGAATGAAAGCGAGGCGGGGCTCCATCTGTGAGCATTGCATCGGACCGAATGGTGTTGAGCCGGGGTCGGCAATACAGCTACATCAAAGGCTAACCAAGCGAAAGCAAGACTCAACCAGAATAAGCCAAGCTTTTTCTTTGCATATCCAAGATTAGCTGAGATATGCCGCAGCCTTTTTTTTTTTTTGCCTTCTGTTCATTGTGTCACTTGGCAGTTCTTAGATGCTAAGGCAGCTGGCCGAACATGGTAAGTTGACCCGACGGCCGTGCCACATCAGGTTGCATACGGAACTTCCATTTCACTTTATCTCCCTGAGCATTTTGAAGCGTCTCCCGTGTAGCCAAGGGCGTCCGCAGAACTTTTTGCAAGGGGGGGGCATCCATCAGCAAGGGGGGGGGGGGGGATACGGTTGGATCAACGTTTATAGTATCTATAAACGTTGGGTTGGATAGCACCAGAAAGGCGTTATTTGTGGTTACAAAAATTACAAATAAACGTTGGGTTGGATAGCACCAAAAAGGCGTTATTTGTGGTTACAAAAATTACAAACAGCGAATTAGAACCAGACTTGGAGAATATACATTGGATTTTATTACCAAACAAAGAAATAAAGTTAATAAAGAAAATGTGAAAAGTTACGGTCACTTTGTAAAGGAGAGTGGTCAGTCTCGCTGCGGGAGGGTTCTCGACTCACGCCAATTGCACACAGCATAATACGTTCACATACACACAACTGCACTCCGCCAATCTTTCTTGAATAGCAGCTCCAGACGCCTCGGGGTTTTCTGGGCAAATTGCGAGATGACATGTGTGATGAAGTCTGTTGAAATGGCTCACACAATAAAGATACTACTGGCCTCCCTGACTTTCAATGCAGTACAGGCATACAAGCGCCTTGAGGGGCTGATTTATATGTTTTGTTTCGGGGCTTGGGTGGTGCCAACATTTCACTATTTCGAAGGAAAGGGTGTACTAAGTGATGGGATGGCACGGGAGGATGTTACACTCTCCCTACTTAGTGTAGCATTGAAGATTTTTTGCTAGATATAGCTGCAAATTTGTCCGAAAACTGAAGTTCTTGTGGTAAGACTGCATAAATCTAAAGTTTAGAAAAAAATAAAAAAAAGTCAAACCTTTCAGAATTGTTCGCTATCTTCAATAGCCAGCACAGGCAGTCCTAAAGTGCAATGTTGAACGCAGTCCTGAAAGGCATTCCATACGGATACGCAGGGCCTGAGTGTGCTAATCATTTGAGTAGCGTGGATTGTTGGGCTAGTTGGTTCGCGTACATAATTGAAAAAACTTTGCGCTAAAGGACGAGACAAAGGAGGGAACGTCGGTGTGGTTTTCTCCTTTCTTCCGTCCTTCAAGGAAAAGTTATTTTAATTATGGGCCAACCAAGCTGTGCAGCTTTTTTGTAGTGCATGAAAATATCCGAATCTCCAGGGGGAAGCAGTTGCCCCCCCTTGCCCCCCCTTCCGGACGCCCATGCGTGTAGCCGTTCTTTCCCTGGTTCCTTCCGCAGACGGGACACACGCTACATAGCCCGCATCGGCGGCGTCAATTTATCGTACTTAACAAGTGAGCGTTTCATTGAACGTCACGTGGCGTCCGTGCACGTGCACCCGGACTTCGACGGCTGGCGGCACTACGGCGACGTGGCGCTGCTCTTCCTCAACCAGTCGGTGCAGCTGTCGCCCTACATGCGGCCCTTGCCCTTGGCCTGCCTGCCCGCCGCCGGCTCCCTGCCCAACGAGAGTGCGGCCACTGTAATTGGATGGGGACACGACAAGTTCGGTGAGCGCATAGTAACCTCTCTGACGTCACTTCTTTTAAAGCAAAGCTTTCTATGACTTTCTTGCGCCGTAAATCGTAACACAAGAACGCATCTCAGGAAAGTCTACTTTACGCATTTTTTTTTTTCCGAAAAGGGCGCATGATGATGGCGATGATGTAAGGCGAAGAGCCTTAAGAAAAGAAGTGTTTTCCGTGGTCGGAATCGAATCTCGGTCCCTAGTGCTATAAAGCCGACGTCTATCCGACTGCGTCATTCCAACAAGGTCGAATCATAAGAGATTTTGGACTTTGACACAGATTGCATTGGAGAAAGCCTTCGCGTTTTTACTATCGTTCTCTTAAGAAAGGAAATTTGACTTGTTTCAATGAAACCAAAAGGGGAAAAATAAATTGGCCGATATCGGCATATTATAGTGCCAAAATTCCATTCCTGGCAACAGTTCTCCCTTACCGCAAAATATGGCTCATTCAGAAAAAGAGCCAAGCAAAGCTGCCTCAGACGTTTCCCGGTTCTATGGAATGTGACGTCATATACAATGAATGGTAAAACGTCGTTGGCAGTGCTGGTTTAGGTATTTTTACAAAAAAGAAAACAGTGTGGTGAGGACGTGCAAATGTAAAATAGAGATTTTGAAACATTTCTCTGCGAATATCATTTCGAGGCGTGTTATTAAGGCATACACTTGAGTATTAAACCTTTATCCTTTTGTCTCACTGCAACTGCCTGCAACAGCTGCTGCAACTGCTTTGTCCTAATAACAGTGAAACCCATTTTATCGCAAACTTTGAAAAGTAATGGAGACATTAGAGGAAACATGTGAAGCAGTGGAAACTCCATAGCTACTTTCTAAGAAATTTTCTATGACGTTACAGAATTTTGTTTGTGCGATTGCTAACCCATCGCTAAGAAACATGGCTGGACGATTGTGGTGGGGACTCTAATTCCGTTTGATGGCATCACGTGAATGCTAACGTGTAGCTAACACACTGAAATAAAGTTTTTATGTGGGGCGGTATGACGTAACACCTGGTCATAACGCGTCCCTGCAGCGTGAACCTGAACGTTTGTCGATACTTCTAGGATTTCTGTCGGTTAAAAACTTCTTGCGTAGCCTAAATTAAGATCAGTCAGGTAGTTTTTAAGCCTAGTTCTTTGCAAATAAGGAAAGTTGTAATTTTTCTTCGTGTCCCCTATGATCGGTACATATTGAATGCTGCTGAATTATGTCATTCCAGAAAAATTCTCTAGCTGGCCGTCAGTTTCAGCAGGACGGGGTAAACTCCTTTTAACACGAAAGTTCTGCTACAACTTCTTTTTGTTCAACTTCTAAGGGATCATGTTCCCATTTATAGAGTTGTCTTTATTTCTTAATGCACTTGTCTGCAATGAAGCAGCCATTACATGCAGTTTCCGTATCGGACGCCGCAGTGCGCAATCGGGATAGCTTGTACGTGCGTATTACCTGTGCGTGCGTTGAAGGTAAATCATCCTATGAACTGCTTACAGGTGGACGGCTACAGATGGTCCTACAGCACGCCAGGATACCGTTAGTCGACACCCAGTCGTGCGAGCGGCGCTACCAGGGGCTGTCAAACTACGCTGACAAATTCCCTCACGGCATGAAAGGCGACTTCATCTGCGCTGGGAACACCACAAGCGGCGGCGTCGATGCCTGCCAGGTAACGGTCTCACGGAGCCCGTATTTCTGTGTCTGCGTATTTCTTGTTTTATCCACATAAAATGATATTTGGTCAAGGGTAAAACTGAGTTTAAAAATGAGGGTAAAATGAGAGTAAAATGAGTAAGCTAAAGTCTGGTATGTATGTGCGCAGTCGGGACTGTGATATAGCGAGGCCGGAAACAAACAAGAAACAGGAGCGATAAAATAAAAAATTACACACGATTTGGCCGTGTAACCCACGCACGAGAGGGTAACCTACATTCCCTCTTATAAGGCGTTGTCTAGTGCCCTAGTGCGGGGACATATTACTACTCCGGGGGCATGAAACACATCAAAACGCTTCAAAAGTTTCATACAGGCCTCAGAGGACGGACGGACACACTTTTTTTGTGGCCTAGTGATTGACCTCGGAGAAAGTAATTGCTTGATTGCCTGACGGATCCAATCTTCTACTGCGGTATTTATTTCTCTATCCGTGCATATCACTTTGCTAAGATGACAGTAGTAAATGTGCCGCGTTTGCTGTGTCCTAGGCCTAATGTTTGGTCTTTGAGGTGAACTCGCGTCAACTATAGTCTGCCACACATCACACAACTGGATTCAGAGTGTCTGTCCAAAAGTTTCTCTCAAACTTCGCATGCGCACCCTTATGCTCAGCCAATCGCCCCTCTCCCCTCTCCGATGCGTTTACGTCTTGGTATTCGGCTTTGTAAGCGCCCTGCCCTTCGTCCACTCCATCCGATTGCACTGACCGGGGAAAGACATGTAGTCGGGGAGGTGTCCTAGCTTTCCTGCTGCTACCCCAGGTGTCGGCACATGCTATACTAGTTCACTCCTAGGCCTACTCCTCATAGATTACTAGATTACGACAGGAACTTTGAGATGCTGACATAGCAAAATGTATGGAAACCTGGACGTGTACACCTCCGCTGTGAAATTAGCCATGTATGCCGGCAGCACGTATAAAGACCGGGCGGTCGTTGTATGTCACCACCGTCGCTTCAGCATACAGCGGCGCCGGTGGCGAAGCGCTCGTCAGTGGAATCGTGGTGGCGGTCAGCGCGGCGTACTTGTGCATAGCTTTCTGCCGTTCGGCTGAGGTTCTGCTTGCAAAGCCTAGGTAAGCACAAGTGCTTTTCTAGATTGGTAAACCATGCGAGTGGAGGCGACCTTTGGTAAGCCAGCCCTATGTATGATTTACGCCCCTACTCAGTAACTACAAATCGCAGAAGATGCTCAATGCACCAAGTTGGAAGGCGAGCTGGAAGTGCAAGTCCCTTCTTTCGTACAAATTTCTCATGCTCGCTGCGTGTAGTTTGCTGCGTGCAGTTTGGCCCATCGAGGAATATATTGCAGCTAAGCGCTCTGGGAAAGCCCGAATGGGCAGCCGATCGAAATATGCTGCAGGCCTGTGCTTTGGCAGTTGACGACGAAATGGCGGTGTGCACGAGTGAAAGACAAAGTTGGGGTACCTTCTAAGGTATAAACAAATAAAAAGGCTCAGAGACGACACAACGTAACCTCAATACTTACTCTAGAAGCGAGGTTTCTTGGTATTCACGAAATACGTTACCAGAGCCATTGGGAATCGCTCCCAAAGTAAATACTCCATGACGGTAGAAAGTTATTCCTGGACGTGCAAAGGCATGGCTATATGCCTGTTATCAGACCTGGTTGATCGCAAGTGAGTTCATGAATTTTCATAAAAAAGAAAAAAAAAAGAAAAAAATCTCTTACTGCGTGGATGAGCGCTGAGAAACAAGAGGGGGCGAAAAACTTGCCTTTATTTTCACTACTGAGTGCTGCGGTCGCGTTTTAGTACAAGTTACCGCCTGCGTTTGAATAAACAGGATCTGCGTCGCTTGTGCTGCACTGAAGCCGCTTTTCCTAATTGCATGACCAAGGCATTACCAAGTCCCACGTCATTAAAATTGCAGAAATTTGAAGAATTTTTATGTGTGAAAACAGTTAGGCGGTTTTTTCGTTTTACCAACCTTGGATTTTTTCAGCGGCCTTAGATGCCTCAATCCAGACAGCAAATCACGTGAAAGCGCGGGACCGAATACCAATTTGTTTCATCTGTTAGACCTCAGTTCTCTTTTATTTTGTTTATAAACACGCATGAAAACGCGAAAAAAAATAGAACTGTGATTTTAGTTCTCACTATTTTTTTATTTTTGTGTGCTCCCATCAACGGACGGTGGATGCCGGATTCGCTGCCACTAACCGAATTGGAAGGCTTTTGTTCCGTTTGTTTTATATTTTCTCATGTTTCTTTCAATGATTGATATTTACTCTTCCAACGTTACATGTATTGACAAGGCACTACAAAGTTCGCGTTGAGATACTAGGCATAGATTGCTTACGCGTTAAAAACATAGGTTGAAGCTAATTGACACACCCTGTCACTTTTTTTAACGCCTTGCCAGCCTATTGGTGCCAGCTTTTATTTCACAAAGGTGTTAGAATGGGGAGAACCGGGGAGAGGGTTTTTAGCTTGGGCTCTTGGGGGATTGAATTACTTTGGTTCTCTATAAAATGACCACTACAAACCCGGTAGTTCCCGGTTAGCTCTAAGTATACGCGCTGTCACTTATGGAAACAGAAGGCACAAAGCTCACGGTTGCAAAAAAAAAAAATTGTAACCTGCCGCGACGTTTCCACGGCCATACGGTAATCGAACTCGTACAGTCAGGATCAATTTGAAGGTGATCACGGGAGCATCGGTTTTTTTTTTTTTTTTTCTTCATTGCCGGGTTTGGACATCAACTAAAACAAAAAGGCATGAACAACAAGGGTAAAACCGCTAACGCCATGGTCGCTAGCGTAGCTCAAATTAAAAACGCGGCATGTTCAATACTTTTTCCACCTCCAAAATCCAGTCCGGTACACACGGCTGGACCTTCCACACTTCTACTATCCGTCTGACGTTCTCGCAGAAGTACTGCCTCGCTGGCCTGGCATCGATATCACTGTTGCGGAAAGCCATGCGAGACCTCCATATGCCGTGCAAGACCAAAAGCATTAACAAATCATAAGGTACACCATTACAGTCTTCTACACACAGGAACCGTATGCCGTGACAATCAAGAGGGAAATCCTTTTTCAGGGTACGCTGTAGCACGTCCCAAAGAAAGACCGCGTCCCAGCAATCCAGGAACACATGTTCAATTGTTTCGGGCTTCTTACACAGGGTACAGTCCACACCCCACGGGACAAATAGGCCCTTCTCCTGCATCCACGTTTTCACAGGTAAAACACCGGCGTGCAATTTAAAGAAAAAGGATTTGACACCAGGTGGAACCGCCATTGCTTTGACCCGTTTCAGTACATCTTGGCCAGTTCCTGCACAGTACAACGTTCTATACAGTGGAACTGGCAAACAAACATCAAGGAGATCTCTATACAACTTTTTCTTCTGTACATTGCACAAGTATTCCATGGAAAATCGTGCGCACAAAAATTGAGCCGCTTGGACAACTTCACGCAAATACCCATGAATATCGCCGGCTAATGGTTGGGTTGAACTAACAACATACTGTGGTAAGACCCTGCCCAAGCGTACCTGAATAACGGTGCGTAAGAAAGGATCTTGCACCTCGCGCAGAAAAAAAAAGGCGGTTTACAACTTGACGCTGAAAAAGATGTGCCAGTGACAGACCCCCGGAGCGGACACGTCGAAACAAGTTCGTGCGACTCGTCCGCTCCCAAGTAGACCCCCAAATAAATACGGCAAACACGCGGTGCAGCCTTTGCACATTTGCTCGCGCACAGTGGAGCACTTGCATCACGTACCACACTTTAGCCGCGAAAAACAGATTACACGCTGTCGCGCGAGCGAACATTGACAGCATTTTTCCTTTCCCTTCCCACTTTTCCGTCCTATTGCGCAGCTCTGTCACCTGCCTTCGCCAGTAAGGATCGCTATCGCGGTAGTTTTCTAGTGGCACACCGAGATACTTCGGAGGCGTCTGTTCCCAGCTTATACCTCCGTATATGCTTGGTGTCGCATCCCAGTTACCATGCCACAGGCCCAAGCATTTTTTCCAGTTGACAGAGCTTCCGGTACAATAACAGAATCTTTTAAGTATCTTAACGGCCTCCCCTATGCTGCTTCTGTCTTCAAAAAAAAGAGCGATGTCATCGGCGTACGCAAGCACGCGCACTTCGCATGACTGCAACCGAAAACCGCGTATACTGACACTGTTCTTAATGCTCAAACAAAAGGACTCTATAAATAAACAGAAAAGTAAGGGCGAAAGAGGACACCCTTGACGTACCGAACGTGACACTTTTACTGGAGTGCTGAGTGCCTTGTTTATAACAAGACTTGTGGTGCACTCCTTATACGACATACGCACTCCATCAGTAATAACCTTTCCAACGTTGACGTGCTCTAGAGTAGCAAGCAACAGTTCATGTGAGACCTGGTCAAAAGCTTTTTCCAGGTCGATCTGAAGGAGGGCCACAGCGGACTGCATGCAATCGCAGCATTCTAAAATGCTTCGAGTTACATGGATGTTGGTTGTAATTGAGCGACCTTTTATTCCACAGGTTTGGTGTTGCCCTACCAAGTCTTTCATCACAGTCTGTAGTCTTTTAGCGAGTACCTTCATTAATATCTTGTAGTCTACATTTGTTAAAGTTATGGGTCTGTACGCGTTTACGCTCATCAACTCCCTTGCATCCTCCGTTTTTGGGATGAGCACAGTATGAGATTTCGAAAAGGATGGGGGCAAAGTTTTAAGTTCATAGGCCTCTGCATATAATGCACAAAGGATGGGGCTGAGTTCATCTACGAAAGCCTTGTAAAAGGCTCCACACAAACCATCAGGGCCTGGGGTTTTACCCGGACTTAGCTCAGAAATCGCTTGCTTTACCTCATCGATTGAAATAGAGGCCTCAAGATATGTCCTCATTTCATCTTCTACAACAGGCAGTAACGTCATGAAATCCTCCTTAAAAACATTCGGGTCTATGGGATGACGTGCAAACAAGTTATTATAGAACTCGAAAAACGCGCGCTTAATTACTTGCTGGTCCTTATACACCGCACCCTTATATTCAATATCAGTTATCATGTTTCTGTTTGCATATCGTTTCTCCGAACTGATGGCCCTCTTAGTGGGGGCTTCACCCAAAAGCAATTTCTCCGCCCTCGCTCGCACTAATGCGCCATGATACCTTTCTTCTTCCATGGCCTCCAACTGGGCTTTCAGTGATTTAATGTCCTCTTTAAAAAGCCCTGGTGATTCGCACTCCAATTCTGTAAGCTTTTTTAAATTTTCACGAATCACCTTTTCGTTTTTCATTTTATTATTTCTGAGGACACTAGACCTTTCTAGTGCCGTTATCTTAACGTTCTGCTTGAACATTTCCCACTGGAAAGTCAAGCTTGTCTCACTCCCATCTATTTTTTCCATCATCCCTTTTACATCTGCTACAAATTGTTCATCTTGTACTAGCTTACTATTCATCTTCCACAAATCCCAGTTAAACTTTGACGCTTTCTTCTCGGGCCTGCCGAGTGAAAACGAAACAAGGCAATGATCGCTAAAGGATATAGGAAGGACAGCGTACTGGCAGCACTCAGGCACAAGTTCTAGCGAGACGTATGCTCTATCCAGCCGGGCATGGCTGGCACCCTGGAAGTGTGTAAACTGCACCTGATGTGCGCCACTAATTAAGTTCCCCACATCCTCCAAGCCAAAATCAGCCATAATTTCATCCAGTACTACAGTACTTCCGTCACGAAAGGGGGTGGTGCTCGATTTATCGCGAGCGGCACAGACACAATTAAAATCTCCCAGCACAATAAGAGCACGTTCTGTGCCGAGCCAAGCGCGACACTCTTCAAAAAACCCTTTTCGTTCATCGACCCTTATCGGCGCACACACGCAAATGACCCGCCATTCTTTCGACGCAAAAACAAGATCACACACCACCATCCGCCCCCTCGTATCGGATGTGACGGCTTGAACCGTCGCCCCAATACTCTGGCGAATTAATAAGAGGCACCCAGCTGAGAAGCCCACTGCATGGCTTACACAAACTTGATAACGTGCACAAAAACTACGTACCATACGCTCAGTATTTTCTTCGCTTTCAACTTTCGTTTCTTGCAAAGCCACTATATCAAGGTCTTGCTCATTTATAATGCGGTACAGCTGACTTTGTCGCTTGCGGTCGGCTAATCCACGCACGTTGAGAGTGGCAACATGCAACGTTAAGTGGGGTGTGACGGAAGACATTTTGTTCCTAAATGAAGAATATATTCAACTTACGGCGTTCACACACACACACACACCCACACACACACACACACGCAACCACACGCAAAAAAAGAATACCGTCGACTTACAAGATACTCAAAACGGAAAAAAACCCTCCCTCCCTCTGCCCTAAACACCCAAAAAAGAAAAACCCAGCGAGCCGACGACCATCCCTAGAGCATAACCTGAACTTTTTTGTTTTAAGTGACACAAAGACTTTCCAACGGCATCTTAGCAGTCCGGAAAAAAGTGGTGACAAGTAGCGTGTTCTTACGGGCTCTTTGATGCCGCTGGTCCTCTGTCGTAAGGCGTGCTCGGTTTTGGCTTGAAGCTCGAGCGCCTCGACGAAGTCCCCGTTGCAGACACCTTCACAGGTCCAGATCCGTCCCCACCTCCCTGCACCCCCACTTTCTCCTGGCGTGGCCTTTTCGGCAAAGCTTGGTCGTCGTCGTCTCCATTTGAGAAGTCCGCTCCCTGAAGGGGAAGGAAATTTTCTGCACCGGGCACCTTGTCCTCGACGTTCACCGGGCCTCCACCTTCGGCATCACCTGTCTGGATGTCGCTCTGCTCGGGTTGCACGGCACTGGCCAAGGCGGGAAACTCGACCAGGGCCTCCACTTTTTTATCAGAGTTCTCCTTTTGTTGCGCTGCAGCTGCCACCCCAGGGTCGTTGCCGCCCCCTGCTGCCACCTCCTCTGTCTCCCCCTCGTCCATAATATACTCGGTCTGTTCCGGGTCTCCTCGCGGTCCGGCCACCTTCGCGTACGTTCGCACGCACTCGCTTGCTTCATGCCCGAAACGGTGGCAGAGTGTGCAGCGGGGCACCTTACAGTCTCGCCTCATGTGCCCCGTGCCGGAGCAGCGCAGGCACTGCGGGGCCCTGCCAGGTACGACAACGAGCGCCTGCTCACCTGCAACACGGAGCTGGTGCGGCAAATCGTCGGCTCTCACGCCCGAGTTCAGCCTGAGCGTCACCGACCGCGTCGTCGAGCCTTTGTCCTGCACGCCCCTGACGCGCCAGCGCTCCCGGGACACGTCAATGACTCGGCCGTACGGTGCCAACGCCGCGCGAACGTCGTCGTCCGGAACATTGTGAAGGAGCCAGTGTATCTTGAGGCGCACGTCTTGATTTGCGGGGTCGATGACGATACACCGGCGCTCCTTGACCCTGACGTCGTCGCACGAGAGCATCCTCTTAACCCCGGCGTCGTCCTTGAAGGTGACGGCCCACACATGATTCATCTGATACGCCCCCAAGGCAACCACCTCGGGGAGCAGAGTCAGATGAGCCAACATGTCCCGGAATTCTTCCACTCGATAAGGCCGAGCACGTACGTCAGCATGAATAAAAACTGTGTTCAAAACACATCGTCCTGTCGGTAACATAGGCAGTGAAACTGGGTAATCGTCAGCGTCCTGTTCAAAAAGCCTGTTTCCGCGACCAGTCATGGTCGCACTAACCGCTCCAGCGGAGCCAAGCATCCTGCGGCCGCTCACGAGCGTAACCGGAAGCAGAATCCCGGGAGCATCGGTCAGTGGACATTTCGACCTACAAAGCAGCCGTTTTATGAACTTTGGAGATAAAGGCAGCAGCGCCTTCTTCCCCTGGTTGTCTCTTGCATGATACAACCCTGATACAACAAGCAACATGACGAGGCTGCTTGATATTTTGCCACCCAAGCGACCACCTTCAAATTGATCCCGACTGTACGTATAGTGCGCGTCAGGCTTGTAAGGCAGCAGAGCATGTGGCTTCAGAGTGCGCTGGCGACACCTGCTGATAGCGGCTGGATTGGAGATAGCTTGAAATTGCGCATGCGTGAATCTCGTGCAGAGCCGGCCGGTAGTCGTTTCGCATGTGCCATCCTAATTTGCAGACGCCACCACTCTCTAGGGGCGCTGGTCTTCCACTATGCCAGCCGTGAGCGTTTACCGGCCAGATGGACGCGTCGTTCGGCGTGATCCACTATCCCCGCAGGCAGTTAAGCGAGAACACAAAACGACCTGCTATAATTTTAGGAATCCCACGTTTAGGGAGCGAAAAGCACGCAACAAGAATGCCCTTCAGCACTTCGCGTCGACCCTTTTGTGCGATTACATAACGGCTGCGCTGATAATACATCCCGTCAAATTACGCGCCTACGCCGTGTCCCCGCCTACGGCTACAGAACGGAAGCGCCTGTACAGAACGGAAAGCCACTACAGAACGGAAGCGCCTCTTGCGGGGGGTTGTATCCCTAGGTTTGAGTGGCCCATGCTAAAAGAGCTTGTCCGAGATCGACGCATGCGCAATGGCAAGCTATTTCGAACCCGGACGCTATCAACAGATGTCGCCAGCATGCTCGGAAGCAGCGCACTCGCTTGACCGAGACAAGTCTGACGCGCACTGTACGTGCCTTTCTCGTTAACCCACACGTATCCAGGTATCCCATCTGGTGTGGAAATCATAGTGATTGCATCTAGTGCAAATAATTTATGGTGGTGGAATTGACTATTAATACTAATAAGTTTTTTCGCATTCAAACCGGGTGGAGCCAGGCGTACAGCGCCGCAAAGAGCACGCATATCAATCAGGCCCGTACGCCACCTCACAAGCGTCCGTCGAGTTTACGTAGTCGTTATTGCATCTAAGAACCTACACATCTGCCTAGAATTCGTTTGACCGCACATATTCGCTCACAACAACGCGTAAACATTAAAAGAACCGAAGCAAACACGACAAAAACAACGGAAGGCTGCCTAGTTCAATGCGCCGGACCATTCCAGTAACGAGGGGAGTACCGAGTGGTGGCGCCACCGGTGTAGCTTCCCGGTCCTTATAGACTTGTACCTTGGCTAGGCAGGCGATCTCAAAGCACTTTAAGACGGCTGTCATTAAATGGTCAGTGGGCCTTCGCTCTTTTTTTTTCTTTCTCGAAGGTTGATATCCCTCAGCAGCTACTAATCATCAGATTGTTGCCTAACCATCAGATTAGGCAACAACCTAATTGCGGTTCCCTCAGTCAGTCTCTCGCCGCTAGTGTGAACGGCTTTGGGGGAGCTAGCTGACACAAAAGCGTGAAGGTGCCAACGCAGCATGAGGTGTACTACTTTTGGCTTAGTTTAGAATTAGTGTAGTATTAGTTTAATATCGGACCGTGTTCACGTGCCCTTTCTGTTCTTCCCTCCAGCAAGACTCTGGTGGCCCGCTGGTGACGAAGGGTCAGTCGTTCGGGCGAACCTTCTTCGAGGCCATCGGCGTCGTCTCTTTCGGCGTAGGCTGCGGGTCAGCCTCGTACCCGGGCGTTTACACCAAGGTATCCAACTCCGTGGACTGGATACTGAACGTCATTGCTGACGCTTTGCCGGATGAGGGAACTAGGCCAATCGAATAGAACTGCACGAACAATTTTTTTCCTGGAGCACTTGTGTATTGTGTGTCCTGCACGTGGTGACGGCAGTACAGGGAGCACGCAACGAACACACGCACAGACGTCCGCCGTTTTCAAGTTAGAAGAATTCGTGAACAAGGCATTTAAATAGGTAAAACCTTGTCGAACATCTTATAGCATACTTCGTAGTTGTATAGTTAATACAAAAAACTAATACATACGTAATTGATATTACCAGTGTTCTTATATTTAGGAATACATTTTTGCGAGACCAACAACACAAAAAATGCGTTAAAAACAATGATTGAGAAAAAAATGCAAAACCGGCTCATGCTCGAGTTCAACCTCGTGGCAAACAGTGCGACAGTACCAGCACAACAGCGGACAGCGAAACAGTGACAAAAGACCCCAGAAATGGCGCAGTGCGATGCGGGAAATTTGAATTGCTTTGAGCAAACCCCCCATCAAGTTTACCATGAGAGGAGCAGAACGGAAAGGCAAGAGCGTGACAGCTGGGCGGGCGATACCAGAGAGGAATTTACATGAGAGGGGCTGCAGATGACTGTCTTATTTTAGTTTCAGCTTCAGTTTATTATAAACAAACAAATACACAAATTTAGCATACAGAAAAGGGGTTGAAAATTGAACAACACTGCAGGTGAGACCAATGGTGAAACATAACAAAATAATAGTTAAACGCAGCCAATGAACAAAAATAAATGCATTGTAATTATACAATCGCAGCATTGGATGACATTTTCTTAACTGTCCCGCATAAGGGGCGAAGCTAGCAGATATGCGGCCAATATTTTCTGTAGCACTCTGTGGCGACTACTCATACTCCATATCGATACACGTGTTTGACTACTCAAAGACCATCGTCTTTTGATATTTGCAGCGTAGTAAGAAGATACGCGGCCAGTTTTGTGCAAAGTGCAATAAAACTTTAGGGAAACCCGAGAAAAAAAGATGTCTTTATATAACCTAGCAGCTGGCCGTCCTCTTCAGTCAAATGGTTCTACGTCATTGATATCAATCCCGGGGTCCTCACTAATTCATTTGCTTGCTTCCCTCCTGGGAGAAAGATCCCAATCCCTCTCCTCAATATGTATCAGAATGCCATGCCACCTGCTCCTCCCTCCTGTTTGAGAGCAGGAGGGTGGCCGGCGTACACCTTCTCCTCTATCATATGCTTCAGCAAAGGGTGCGCTCTTACCGTTTCGTATTCATTATGCACCAACTCGCCGATGCTTGAAAGCTAGGCTTCGTTGATTTTTCATTTCTACGATGGTGTCTCTAAAAATACGACGATCGTGTCTTCTAGCAGCGTAGCTGAAATACTGTGATGATTGTAAGGCCCTTTTAAAGTGGCCGGTGCTGCGTTGTTCTTGTTGAGTGCGACGAGAGTGAGTACTAAATGTCGATGAAGAGCACGTCATTCGTGGGAGCTCAAAATACCGGCGCAGAGTTGTCCCTCCGCTCGTATACATGCGGCGCCATGCACACAGCATGGAAATTTAAGTCCCTGATTGCGTTCTTTTCCCGCTTCACAACACAATCCTCCAATATATCAAATAATACATTTATCTGCTACGCAGACCAAACCAGTCAGCATTCCCCTCACATTTTCCTCTGCTACTGGCTGCCCCTATTGCTGCCGGTCCAGACATAGCGACCGCGTGCACGATCGATGTGGCCGCTAGTTGTGACGCATGTTCTTGTACGTCCTGGAAAAGCTTTGAGGACGAGCTACCGTTCGGATGAGTGGAGCTGTATAACAACGGGCTCAGTAGAGATGTAAATACTGCTGTGCTGGATGTTTCTCTTGCGAGCCACCGCAACGAGCAAATCACGTTTGCCAGAATGTGTTTTAGGTGTGGAGTAACTTAAGACCGCACAGTGTCCATCCGCGTCTGTGCGCATAGCATTCAAAATCGCAAAAAATCACACAGGCACCGGCAGGACTCGAGCCTGTGTCTGCTAGACCAGGCAGCGTCAGTCTCAGTCGTCTTACCCATTGGGCTACGACCGTCAGTTAGTACCCGAGAGTCAAACGGCTTACTCCTTCGCCTGTAACGGTGCGGAGTGCGTTAGGACCTCCCAGTGTCCGTCGCGTCCATCCGTGCGCACACCACCATCAAGCGAAAATAAAGCGAAATCAAGGTGCAACTCACGCCTCAAATCGAATGCCGGTCGGGGCACATATCAGATGTCACTCCGTGCGCAACTTGGATGTCATTTCGAGTCCCCGTACTCCGCACCCTCGCCATCATCCACGGAGTGGAGATGCTGCCTTTTTTTTCGATACTGGGACCTTGATCGGTTGCACAACAAAGAGAAGCGGTGTTCTTCTCTCTATATATTGCGCAGGCGTGTACTGCATAAAATAGATCCATCTATTATGGTGGCAAGCCAGTATAGAGACTTCCAGAAGGGGGCACGGGATCCAGGCCACCGGTCGCTCCTTCAAAGATAAGGTTCCATGCACACAACCGGATACCTACTTAAACCAAACGGCAAAACAGCACAAAAAATCATCTCGCATGGGGAATTTGACGGAGTCGTTATTCCTCAACGGTTCTTATGCGAGGTATATACAGTTTACGATATTTTCCTAACAGGAGCGTCATGCTTTAGTTACCGCTATGCCTCGCACACTGATCAGTGGGCATCCATCTATTAGCTACCGCAGCATGATTGCACTCTAATCACGTGTGGGACAAATGTTGGAGGCAAAGTTATTTGGCCCGACGCACCGTTTTTACCATTGCTACAATTAAGGTTTCACTAACCAGGTTACAACCTACCTTTCTGCATTTCACTGACTACGCTTCTTTATATACCGAGTATGTACTTTTTAAAGACGCTTACAGGCTTTTGTTGAGAGAGAGGGTGTGTGTGAATGTTTATTGCAAAGTAGAAGAGGTCGGCCTGAGAAAATTATCTTGGGCCTGCTACTTCCCACTGGGGGGAGGGTACTAAGGACATAAAGAGAAATGAATGAATATGGGAGGTATAGCAAATGATAATGGAAGCGAAAAATGAACTATGTACAAGCAGTAAAACCAATAAGCCTCACGTGTAACGGGGCGCTGAATCAGATGATTACAGTCCACTTTTCAGCACATGACTATCGTCCATGAGAAAAAAATCTACTGAGGCATTATTTCGCAGTCTGTTAAATTTTGTCGCAACCTAGATCCGAGAATGCAGAGAGGCGTCACTAAGAAATATAAGGAGGGCTTTAACGGCTAGGCTTTGTTTCGTGCTGTCAGCCCACGTGCCCAAAATCTTTTGTTTGGACAGAGGGCGAGTGTCCCAGCGTAGTAATGCTGCCTCAAGGTTCTTTCGCTCACTAGACTACTTTGGACAAGCGCTAAGCAAATGTTCGATAGTCTCAGGACATCTGCACAGGAGGCAGTCCAGGCTGTCCTCCCGTCCAATTGTGTGGAGATACATCCGGGTCAATGCTACTCCAAGACCCAGCCGGTGTACCAATGTCTCTTCACTTTGGTGAAGTCGAGGAGCTAGACTGAGCCAGAACTTGTGCTCTGGATCGAGCCTGTGAAGGCGTTCATGTCGATTCTGCGGGTCCAACGAAAAGGGCCACATGGTGGGGCTTCAGTGGATACCACGTCACTGTGGCATCGCTGGAAACGAGATGGCGGAAGAAGAAGCACAGCAGGCACACCACAATGAAACTCTCCTGTCTATTCCGATCACCAGGAAGGATGCGAACGCGATACTCTGCCGAGCAGACTTTTGTAAGTTGACGGAATGGTAGTTAACCCCCTCAAGGCGTCCATTACCCCTGTTCTAAAAAAAATGAATTACCACCTTACTAAATCAGCACCTGAACGCGAAAATCTTTTCTGAGATTCCACATAAATGTCTTGTGGCAAACGGAGTACAAAGGGGGCTTTTTGTTATCCTTTATTAACTTTCCTGGTGGTTATGATCATGTGCATAAGGTTTTTTTTTTCCTTGCCTGCTTGCAATCTTTCTCTCGTTCTTTCTCTTTTACGTTCCTTTTCCGTCTTCTTCTTCCCTGCTGTATCCTCAGCGTTGACAACTGCTCTTACACGGGAATCACTTGTTCGAAGTCGGCATAGTCAATACTCCGGATAACGCGTGGTCTGAATACTATTACAAAAAAAACGACAAAATCTCTGAATTACAGCAGTAAATATGCCACTAGCGCTGCGACAGAAAAAAAATCCAATAATGACAAACTAGACGGCCGAGGAACGCAACCCCTTTGCCAAGTTGAGAAACCCCTGGCAGAAACACGGTGAGCGGGACAGGCATTTTCATCTCGGCGTTGCTAGATGTGACGTTGGAGCGTCTGACTAACATTGCGGCAAGCGGAGTTGCCTTGGCTTCAATCCCCTGCATTCAACAAGTGAGAGCACGCGTTCGTCCTGCCTGTCTTCTTCTCTCGTTGGCTTGGTTTGTTTGACGATAATAGCAAAGCAGGAAGCATGCAAGCCACCGTTGTGAAGTAAAATCATCGAGAAATAAAAGGTATAACTATTATATTGTTGTGTTCTGCCACTTTATTTTGGAGAGAGAGAGAGAAAGATGAACACTTGCCGCCGATCTTCTTCAGCATCTCTGTGACGAGGAAAAAACTGGCGTTCTGCTTTAATATGGTGCCAGTTAACTAAGATATAGTAACATATGAATTAACTATATCGTTTAGTTTTATAACGAATACGGAAGGGCTTGGTTCTCAAAATTTATGTTGTTTTTCGTAGCCCACGGCGGTTAATGTTTCTACTGTATATTAATGTTTCCGCAATTCCTGCATAAATAAGGTTATTCCGATGGAACTAAACATGTACCAGGCCCGTGTGACATTCCCCGGCCTCTGTGAAAATGCAAAGCAATAGACCGTTTTGGTCTGTTGCCGCTGTATTGTAATGAGACAGAGTGAACTTGCGGTTAGAGTTCGATTACTCTTTCAATGGCCGTGCTGCTTTCCGTCGGGGCCACATTCCTGGGTTTCTGTCAGAGCCACTCACGCGTACATTTGAGAGACTACGTGTCTACCCCGTTAGGCGTGTATTTTTGTCAATAAAAACTTTGGATGTTTCCATCCTCTTCTGAGTTCTTGCATCGATATTTTCTTGTTACCAAGTCCCTTGTGTGACAGTGCGGTCTCTTCCTAATATCCATTTTCAGGTGTTGATTTTCTAGTTTTATGAAGTGTACGTATTAGCCCCCAAAAGCTCCCGTTATTGCGCCGATGCCCGCATTGGTATTGGCTACAAATGAAAGTAAAAACAGCAGTTACAACCATATGATGACCAACACTTAATCTCCCGTTATCTTCCACCGTTGTTCTTTCCCTGAGTGCTTCCGTCAAGTTTACCACAGAGTTGCTGTGCTCGCTTTTCACTCCTTTGCTGCGGCGACAGGCCGGATGCCCTGCTAGACAGTTATTTCTTCATTCGTTATTTTGTTTCCTGACAATTCTGTTATATCCCAATATTTCTTTTTTTATCTCAAACTTTTTTATCTAACTGTATTCACTTTTTTCTCTAAAATAAACCGGGCCACAGCCCAATCCTTACATGCAGCTTCTTGGCCAATTCCCCGCGTGGGTATGCGTTATGATTCAAGGGTCCAATAAACCAACCAACCAACATCTGCGACGTCACTTGCCCATGAAGGAGACACTGTGTGCACGTACTATACCGCTTGGTCTACTGTCACCTTTACCGTGCTTCGAATATTCTCTTCGGTTATCCCCCAACTCCCGGCTCTACGCCCACTGACGCCGGAAACACACTGGCGGCCTGGCAACGTTCGAACATCGCAACGTGACCTGAAATCCAGAATTGTTTGAGCGCCCCCACTCAACTGGTTCACAGCCTCGGGAAGCTGCTAGCATTGACCATGTGGCGCGCGACTACATCGCTGGGCTACGACCTGCTTGGACCCTCACGAAACCCCCGGCACCAGCAGGTCTGTCTGCTCAGCTCCTGTCCCCTGGTTACTTCCCGAACCTCCGGCGGTCTAGGGGTTTTTACTGAAAGGGAAGTTGCACCTGGGGTAAGAACTGGCTGAGCCTGTCACACGGGGCCAGGGCAGGTCACTTAACGGAATCCGGAAGCCGAGGGTCGCCAAGTCGCGCAGATGCAGCGATTTTTTTCAGCCACCACTTATTACTAACCCGTGACGCTACTCGGATGTGTGCACACACAACAAGGCAAGGTTGTCTAGCCCTGATATGCACCGTGTTTGGCCCCTTCAACCGCGTCCAGTGGAACGGTTCGCATGGCCGCAAAACAAGCAAACCATGGAGGCATGGTGCAACCTACGACCGCGTGGCCATACCACGACGTACGACTACCTTGTAAGTTACCACAGAGGAGCGTTTAAGAATGCACCAGAAGCTCTCAACCCCTGCTTCTTGGAGCTTCTTGGAATTCGTGCAACGCTGAAAATGAAACCATAGATAGCTGCTGCAGCTCGCTTCAATCACCAGAGTCTCGACCCGAATGATGCTCTGTAGAGCAAGCGGGCTTCCTTCACGGAACATACCAAAGTAGTTACCGGAAAGATATTGAGCGAGTATGGAATCGGCCTCCGCAGGTAATTTCATCCATCCTCCTTACAGAGATCGCTCAAACTGTCGTATGTGTTAGATCGATATCCTACGCTTATCCTTGGAAAAGAGACCCTGAGAGTTGGCGAGTTTTAGTGGTGAATATTGCGCGACCATCGGAGCCTTGAAAACCATAACGCGGCTTGCTTGCCTGACCTGAGTATTGTTTTTGCGGTTAATTTGTGTTTATGCGTGAACATTGATTGTGCGTCTGAAAGGGACTAAAGTGCGTGTAACAGGGACTAAACTTTGCATCAGACATGCTTCGTGTGTGTACATGTATAAATGCTGCTCATGTTTCAGTGCTGGGAAACTGAGCCCCATCATACACAGGAAAGGCTCTTTTCTTGTGCTGAAAATCGACAACTGTGACTGAAGAAAAGTTCAATACGATTGCTGCTAGTCACCGAAGCGGTCTCGGGTAGATGAAAACGGGTTCGGCGACTTTGCAGTGGTTGTGTTTTTCAAAAGTGCTGTGGATTCGATAAAATTGTTTCTGATGGAAGCCTACGCATTATGCCGCCGAATATATTGCGACCATATCCAGGCATAGGTGTGTCGAGGTGTGCCGACTTGAAAGTCCTGTTTGCTTCAGTCATTAAGAGCGCCGAATCGCTGAGTCCTGACGATCTAGTGCCGACAGCGTTCGGCGCTCCCCCAGTTGAAAATGCACCACACGCTGCTGTCTGAAGAAGCATTACCTGCTGGTACTAAAGATGGTGCTGCACAGACTGCGAACCAACAGCGAGAGTCTCCGAGCATTCTTCAACGACGATTTGATTTGATTATGAGGTTTAACGCACCTATGCTTCACAGCGGATCAGGCGGCCCATAGTGAAGGGCTCCAGATCAATTTTGACGACCTGCGGTTATTATCGTGCTCCCAAATATCGGACACACGTGTTTTTTTTTGTTTTGTTTTTTTGCTTTTCACCTCCATCAGAAAAGCGGCCGCGCGGCCGGGAATAGAATCTGAGTCGAAGGGCTCAGCAGCACAACGGAACAGCCATTCTTCAACATCGATCCAGCCTACTCCAGAGACACCGAGGTGTAAAAGTGCCACTTGTGCCAGTGGATTTATTAGAGTACGCCTATCCTGAAGCTGAAGAAAAAGGGTCCACGAAAGCTCTCACTAAAAAGATAGGAATGTTTGTAAAGAAATCAGCTGCAGCTACGGGTAAAGAGGTTAAACACGTGCTCTTCCAAAGAGGGAGAATCCTCAATAAAACAGGTCTCCTTTAAAAATATTTGTTCTGAAGGCGGGATAAAGGCTGCTTCAGAGGAGAACACGTCCTAGAGGTAGGATTTTTTTCTAGAAAGGATTGCTGTCTACGACGTCTGATGGGGAGCAAGCCCTGTGCTTTTTGCAAGCACAAAAATTGCTTCAGCTCAAAACATGCTTGTGTTTACATGTCGAATAAAATAAAGCACGCACTTCACATACTTTGTTAAAGAAAGTTACCTCAAAAATAAAGCCTCTACGGTTAGAACGGTCTTACAACACACCTTCAAGAGGACGAGATTTTCAAAACCCAGAATTTTACTGCACTTCTGGAAGTTTTTGCGCAACCAGCAGTCGCGATATTCAAAGTGATCGCGACAGTCAAAGCCTCAAAACAAACTCTGAAAGCTGTAGTCTGCTCCGTCAATACCAGGTGTGGTCAGCTGAATGAAAGCCAAAATGCAGTAGTCCTTTTGCCATGGTTGCGAAAGCGGCGCGGCCCGCACCCTTCAGCCTGGCAGGGCTCCATGACGCCGCCACCGGCATTCATCACTTGCGGTGCCTTCCGGGAGGACGAGGTCGGCACACTAGCGAGTATAATGTAGGCACTATACTCCATACTGCCCGTGCCAGTCTGTCCCTCCCTTCGTTGCAGACGGCACGTTGTCGGATTCGAAGCCAGCGTGGTTGGTGTATCCTCGGGCTGCTTCGTGTGCCACCTTGTTCCCCGGGAGAGACGAGGGCTCTGGCATCCATACTAGGCGGATGTGTGTCGAAACTGCGATGGGGTTGTGTTAACGATTTTGGTGGCTGTGGTGGACATCCTACCCAAACAAGATTTTGGAAAAGCTGCCATCACGCCGCCTAAAACGTAGAATATGTGTCCAGCTAGCTGGTGTTCAGCCAAGGAACAGAGTTCTTCTTATTCAAGCCAGTCAGAAATTCAGTGATTGCTGCCAAAGGTTAAAAAATAAACTCCAATCAAGCAACGTGATGACGGATGGCAGTGCGTCTATGGTGACGGTGGTGATAGGTAGTCATAGAAGGTATTGCTTGTTATAACGGGACAGCGTGGCGGCTTGCTCCGGCTTATTACGGCACCAAACCACTTCGCCAGCCGAAACGCATCGCGCACTTTGTAACCGCTCCACGACGGCTGACTGAGCGAGCGCTCAAGGGCGCGTTACGTAACGCCTCCCTCCGCGCCTGTTCTGATTCGCTGCCCAGCCAAGTCGGCGGGTAACGCGAATTACGGGTACAGCTAACATTTTTAGGTTTCCGCGGACTTTGCGCCAGGGCTGTTTATTACAGGCCGAACATATTAGCCACTCCCAACCTTATAATATGGCAGGTGCTGCTGCAAAACAGGGTAAATGAGCAAGACGGAAACGGCGAAAATGATCCAGTGCGACAAAACAACAACAACGACGACGACAACAACAATAACAACAACATCAACAACATCAACAACAAGAGCAACGACGGCTACAACAACAAAAATAATAACGATGACGACGAAGATAACACCGATGGCGCAACAACAGCAGCAGCAGCCCCAACAACAAAAGCAGCAGCAGTAGCAGCATCAACGACATCATCATCATAATCATCAACCACAACAACAACAACAATACAAATAAAACAACTGTGCTGAAAGGTTCCACAGGCGTTTTACTTTGTAGGTAAATAATCCGAATATGCATGATTTCACCACTGGTTTTAATCCGCCTGGCGGAAACAGGCTGGCATTTTACTGTTTTGAGGATGTACACCTATTTCGTTTTTTCATCCTTAATGGCTTTTGTTCCGTCAACGAGGCTTCGATTCTGCCGTCAGGTATGGGGCCCCTAAAAGTTACAAAAAAACAAAGAAGCTGTTCAGTAGTAATCAAGTAATGTCTACTACGTGCAAGCGAGAAAAAAGGCTCCGGGGTAAATTTGAATGGCAAGAGGAACAAGGTACCCGACATGAAAACCCTTGTTCAGAGCCCAAGCTATTCTTCTTTGAACTGATTATTATTGACCTTTCACAAAAAGCAAAATATAAGGAGACAAAGTGGGAAATAGAAAAGAAGGAGAAAGAGGGAGAAGGGGAAGAAATAAATCATGTTTAACGTTAAACAGATCAAGCGGAAGGACACGGAAGCCTACGTTTGCTCAAGGAGAACAGGTCGCTATTTTCCGGCTTGATCGTACTATCACAAAACGCGGGAGGCCAAAAGACAAAGATAAAAACTTCTACATGCTAATCGCTGAGCCAGGTGCGGCGAAGGGACGTAAGAGAAAGGTATCGATTTAGCGAAACTCCTCCGCTGCTGCCCTGCCCTCTTACATTTTCCAACGAAATGAACTTCTGCAGTCGAACTTTTATGCTAATAAGCGACCCAGCAAATACTGTTCTCGGGATATAAAGGCTGTGATTTTGCATAGTTATTTCCCAATTTGTCTTCATCCAAACTGTTTATGAAAGCACATTATCTTTATTCTACGTAAGACATATCTTTACATGTGCGCACGTACGTGCGAGAGAGAAATGTTGTGGGCGACATTTCAAGTGCTGGATTCTCAAAACCAGCTTCGATGCACATGAGGACAGGGGTACTGGTTGTACGATAGCATTACCACAGGCGCAAACCCTTAGTTAGTGCAGCTATACTTTTTTGTCGCCTTAATGGCGGCAGTAGATGCACCAGGTTGGAAGCGTACTCCTTGTTATTCTATCCCGTGTATGAGAGAGAGGTCTCCATACCGTCCCTTCGAATCGTGGACTGAGGACGCACAGCACTCCTCTGCGAGGTAGAGTTCTGTTGTTCACCTAGTGGTCTGATGGCTACCTGGTTTCAGCCTGTCGAACCTAAAGAAACCGGCCGAGACAATATTTTTTCTGCCTCAAAATATTTGTTTCGAATGCTAAAAGAGTGGTCACTGTTGTTAAGTTATTTTACAGCGACACGTTTTTGTGGTCGCGATTTCGAAATGGACTTTTTCAGCCCCACAATCGGAGCAAGAGTTGTTTTGTAGCCGAAAAAAGTTATGTACCTTCATGAACAAATGAAATGCTCGCGCGAAAGTATAAACCAGGACACGTAAAATTGAAGATTACTGCTCGTGGAAGTAAAATGACGGCGCGCTATTGGTGTGTATGGAAAGCCACTTTTCCAAACTTTGGTGCTGCAATTATGCCACTCGTTGATTTGACCTGCACGGAAAGAGATCGCGCCATTTGTGTGTTCTGCTCCATATTTCGGCTGATCACGTTTTATTTGTACACATAGGTAATCTCTGATCATACTGCGAAGCTGGTGTCACGTGCCCCGGAGAGCGGCGCACGAACCACTGTGCCGTCCTTTACCGCTTCTACGCCTGTTGATAGTGTTGATCTCGCTGCACAGGGCATGCTCGGGCAGCGCAGGAGCAGCAGCATCGCGCACGCCGGCTTGCCTCGCCTGCGGAAGGGACACTGGATACAGTTATAAGTGCGCATGCGCCCAGACTCGCGGAATTATAGGCCTCTGTGGGGAGTGAGTATTGCCTGAAGAGCATGTGAAAAACTGTGCTGTACGACAGAAAGGCACAACTGTCTTGTCGCACTTTGGTGACGGCATGCCACCATACTCCTGTTTTATATATGTACCGATCATTGATTGATTGATTGTAGGGTTTAACGCGCCGACGCAACGCAGGCGATGAGGCGCGCCGTAGTGGGGGGCTCCGGATTAATTTTGACCACCTGGGGATCTTTATCGTGCGCCGAAATATCGTACACACGGGCGTTTTTGCTTTTCGCCTCCATCAGAAAAGCGGCCGCCGCGGCCGGGAATCGAACCCGCGACCTCGTGCTCAGCAGCGCAACGCCTTAGCCACTGAGCCACCGCGGCGGGTTATATGTACCGATCAAACTATTTATTTATTTATTCATTTATTTATTTATTTATTTATTTTCTTACTCTGAACTCAGCAGGCTTTCGGCCTCAGTAGCGGAATTTCCGGCTTTCGGAACTTCACTGGCTTTCGGTGATTCGCATTATTGAACGCACTTATATGTGTATGTATACACTGTCGGTAAACGAGGTAGATATTTGCAGCACCCAGGAATATAGTGTTGGTTGATTGAGCCATCGGTCGAATGTTCAGTTATGTCATGCCGGGCGGCTGGATATATACTTCGCGGCTGGTGAACATTGCGCAAAAACGACACAAGCCCTCTAAGATGTGAGCGCTGCACGGAATAATTTTAAAGCGAACGCATTTATAGAGCCGAATAATGAAAAAAAATATTTGCCAACTCGGTATTGCCGCGAAACGGCTGCTGAACCACCCGCCGGCTGCTTTGCGTTCGCCCTTAGCACTGATGTGTATTGGCGAAGGATTGAAAGCCCCAATTAAGCAATTGCCTGAAAAAAGCGGTGTCCGACGGTTGTACCAACGCATTCGCTCCTTACCCACCCGTAGGCTGCGACGCCTCTGATAGCTGCCTTGTTCCATAACGCCTTAGCACGAAAATTAGGAGCTTAGTCAGCTATTGTGTATGCATTCCTACGCCGCTTCTCGGTATTTCGAGACTTTTGCCTCGACCAGTAATGTACAGCCTCCCCCATTTTTAATATTATAGTGGGAGCGACGTCCCATCGGCATGTCAGGGCCTTATCACGGTGTTCACTGGCAAAATAGGCGAGAGTAAGCGCACGCACATAGAACTATGTGCTTTGCATAGGTCGGCATACTCACTCGTGAGTACACTCATTTGCTTTTATTTGTACTCAAACTCAGGAGTGAGTACGATTATAAGTGAGTACAGGCCCAGACAAAAATGTTAGTAGGATGACGAGTGAGTACAGACGTGAGAATATGTACTCGTGAGCAGTACTGATGAATACTGTACTCGGTACTCGAGAGTAAAAACTTTCGAGTTTGATCTTGCAGTCCAATCGCGACATGCGCGCACGAGTCAGGCATTTCGCGGTGCCGCAGCGACCCTCTAAACAAGGGTAAAAGAAGGTGATGAGGGAGAAAACTGCCGTTATTGCTATTCCCTCTTCCGCGGCTGTTGGCACTCGCTCGCCACGGGGTTGCCATAGTTAAAGCAAAGGCAGGCATGCAGGCATGCTGACTGCACTGGACTTGCTCCGTTCAAATTATTCGGTCAACAGACCTCGTCCAGCGCGTGATTGCAAGTGGTTGATTGCGAGAAAAAATTAGCTGAAACAATTTTAAATACTAGTAAATATCGGTGAATACTGAGTGAAAACAAGTGCACATTAAGTACGAGTCAGTATAGATTGAGTACGAGTTCGAGGGAGTACAGATTGAGCATGCGTACAAGGGAGTACAGATGGGTTGAGTACCGAGTGAGTACAAATTGAGTGCGAGTAATTGTGAGGACTAATGAGTTTGAGTACAGTTGAGTACGACTGTAAATAAGTGTCTCCTAAGTGTTTACGAGTGATTTTGAGTGCAGACGAGCTTCTTGAGTCTGAGTTTGAGTGAGTACAGCATGATGGAAAAAAGAGTGATTGAATATGATTGAGTTCTTTCTGTTTTGCCGACCCATGCTGCTCAGTGGAGCGTCGTCTGCTCCGCTGTTCTCCTCAGAGAAACTATCCCCCTGTGGTTCTTATCTTGCAAGGCCGTTTCGCTGCTGCCAAAGACAGCTAGGCAGCGCGGGGCACAAGTTTTTATTTTTATCAGATTTGTAATTTATCGCATTATATCGCGCAGTAGCGTGAGGCGATTTCGGTCAAAGAAACCCATCCTGTTCTCCTTTTACTTATCCTTCCAGTGGTATTCCTCACGCTGCGCGGCGCAAGTTATCCGAAAGAAAATTGAAACGCGCATTTGATATGCGCATGCGCTTCAAATAACCACGGTTTCTCGTTAGAAAAGTCATTCAGAAGCAGTGGCACGGGGTGTACCACTCTCAAGGAAACAGCATAGCAGACACATTCATACATCAGATAGCCCTACGCGCGTGCGCGTACTCTCACCTTTTTCGCTGCTGAACACTGTGGGAAGGCGCTAAATTCCGACTGGTCATCGCTCCCGCTATATTATTAAAAATTTGGGAGGCTGTACATTAACACTATTAAAACGACCAAACGTGTGATCTTCGCCAGTTATGCATTTTTGTGCAAGTGCAAGGCGTTATACTGTTGGGGCTTCTTGCGGTTTTCCTTCTTCTTAACTGGTTTTTTTACGAAGTTCTGTCTTTTCTGTCCCAACCAAGCGAGGATGGCGTAAAGATAAACTTTGTTCATTTCATCAGTTCGTTTTCGCATTTTTAGAGTTTTTTGGTTTGTTTAAATTTTCTAAAACCACGTTTCCTTCGTCTACATTATTTTCAAGAATAAATAGACTAACTCAATAATTCCGCATTCTTATGCAGATACTGGACGCTTCCCGGTTTGTGCTTTTGTGTACTCATAAAAAAATGCTTACGCATTAAAAGGGACCTCGAAAGGGAGACACAGCTACGCTTTTTGTTGTCGCGGGGGTCTCTGGGAAGGCTGGGACGCGTGTTTGGGTATGTCGGGAGGCTGACCACAGAATCCGCATCACGTACACGCAAGGGGCAAGATAGGAACGTCGATTCCGTATCGAAGAAGCGACGTCTGGAAGAATCGACCACGGAAACAAGAAACGCGAGTTCCGGTGACAAATGGACAAACTACGGAGCCAATTTTCCCCCGGGTCGAATAGACTGAATAGGGGGGAAGCCCAGCAGGAGCCGGTTTTCTTGACATGCAGAAGATCTCGAAAGTGACAGCAGCGACCTCCATCTGTTTAGAAAATAAAAGAAAGGTAGCAAAAATATCCCAGAAAAAAACACAAACACCGACACAAGGGGCTTCACCGGATCCCCTTCGTCGCGCTAAGGTTACTATTTTTTCGCGCGTTTCCTTGCGCATCGAGGTCGGCAGTCACAGAGATGAAGGAAAACCTGTCGACAAGCGCTAGTTCCCTTCAAGAGTGGGGACACTCCAGTCCATTTGGTAATCATGGGCGGTCGCTATGATTTCCTGCTCCTGCCTTTAAAAAATTTGGTTCGTATTAGTTTTCAGCCAGAATGGCATTATCCACGCTGGATGAATCTGTCAAGCGGGAGGGACAGTAAGGAACTTAAACGCCATAAACAAATGCACAGTTGTTAAGGACGAAGTAGGGGTGCTGGAACGAAACAATGTGTCCGGGAGCATCGCTGGATTACTGATCCGATGTTGCGACTTGCCTGTATGGAGTAATGATTTGTCGGCTGTGCCGCCTTGGATGTCGCGCTGGCCCCACCCAGCTTTCTCCGCTCGGTGATGCCATGCACTCTAGCTAATGCCAGTTCACGGGGTGGGCTGCAATGCCCGCTGTTGAAAGGGAATGGACCTCCAGTCTTTTGCAGGAAGGCGGGAGTAAGTTAAACTTCTTTGCGTGGCTTTGTTTTGGCGAAAGAAAAAAGTATAGCTGTAGACGTTGTAGAAGTAAATGAAGTAGTATGTAAGAAAGACAGATATGCGTTGTTTTCCCAGAAGAAGTAACGGAATGGATTCAGATGCGCGTCCTTGTCCTAGGGAAGGCTGCAGATACCGTAAGCGGTATAAGACGATGGTTGTTTTTAGAACAGTTTTGTTGTCGCCCTCCGGCAAGGCCGGCTTTATCGGTAACTTCTTCTGTGGATACACATTCCTTCGTTTGTAACGATCTTTTTTCTTCTTTTAACGATTGTTCCAACAACTCCTAACGGCATGCCTAACTACTACACTAGCGTGCGCCGCTCAGACTATCTTCTTAGTGTACTACGGCAGCAAAAGCACTCGGTGCATCGGCTGAAGTTTTGTAAACCACTCCCGAGAGAGAGGGAAAGAGAGAAAGATACAGCCAGACAGACAGCCAGACAGACAGACAGACAGACAGACAGGCACAGACCGACAGAGAGGGATAAAGCTTCTTTGAAGCGGTCCATGTCCCGGCTACCAAAAAACTTTCACCATCTTCCCGTAGGGGGAACCCTGAGGAGGATGCGAAGCAGCAGTGGGGGTTGGTTGGTGTGTAAGTAGAGTTGAAGTAAGTAGTGTGAGTAGAGTTGGTGTGTGGTGTTAGAGTAAGGAGACGCGTGGGTAGGGTGAGGAGGAGAATGGAGGAGAGACGCGCATGCTCAGTGGAATAGCGCGCAGCGCGTGTGCACACCTGGTTTATACGGCTTTGAGGAGGAGAATGGAGGAGAGACGCCCATGTATAGTGGAGGTGTGGACGGCGCAACAACAAGGGAGGGAACAGGCTCGACCATAAGCATCCCACTGGAAGATGGTGTAATTTTATTGGAGGGGGCGGGGGGTTAGTGTGGAGAGGCATTGAGAAAGAGAGAGAGAGACGTTGTACGTGGTATGAGTTTGTCTTTATTTAGGCATTATCATGATCATGTTCAACGTAGGTGACGTCGAGCTGTGGTTGTCGTTCCGCTTTGATGATGACCGCCTTATGGTTTGTGAAAAGTAAAGTCAAGGGCTGTTGTAGTGAATGAACCCTAAAGTTAATGAAGATGAGGTCGATGCACGTTCCCGGATGGTTGTGGGCTGATTGTAATCACGGCCCGCCGAGACTCGCTGACGCAAGCCGCCGCCGACGACGATGAAACGTCGAAGGCGCTTGAAGCGTTGTCGTCTCGTGCCGGCCCAGGAAGACACCGGCAACACTGTCACTGCAGGAGCCATTAAAGGGTAAGACACCATAGGGCATTCAGCAAGCCGAGCATGCGCAGTGGGGGTGTGGACGGCGCTACAACAACAAGGGAGGGACATAGCCCCGACCATGACATGCTTCGCATCTAAAACGGGGTTCTGATGGGCCGTGAATGCGCTTAGAGAGAGCTGGAGTGACTCTTCTGTGCCCTGCGAACGAACTTTCCCAAATCCCGGCAAAAGTCACATTTTGGCTCCTACATGTTACCCGTCGCAGTGCCGCCTCTGCAAGGCCCCCGGGGCACTACACCGCATCGTAGGAGGCTGCGACCAAGCCCCACTCCCCCGTCCCAATCCATACCCAACCAACGAGCTTCGGATGAGAGCCTAGGCTGCAGCTGCACCTTCGAGGATGTGCGTCGGATGATCGAAAGGGCTGTTGACGCGACTAGTGCTCAAGGTATCCGATACTGAGGAAGCCACCCCGAAGACTCCGAATCGCTCTTTCCTCGCATCCAGCAAACCTTCGCATAAATTCAGCAATTCTTGTCCCCGAAACAAGTTTTTCACTATATACAGTTTGCATTTAGCCATTAATTTAGACTCGGCCGCACTCTTATAATATTAGGAGCCAGGTCATATCCCGTTAATTCACCTTGGGTCGTTGATTCACCTTGACACCAGCCATGTTTTCGACGGTGCCCAACGCAGGACAACGAACACTCGCTCGCTTGTAATGTGGCGCACGTTTGCAGAATAAGTGCGACGTTTGTCATAATAAGTTGTAGAATCTATTATGCCCTCGAGCTCCTATGTGACGTGGAGCATACATGTTTCACGTCAATGAACTTGTGTTCGACACACGCCCACACGCACGCCCACATGCAAGCACCTCAAAAACTAATTGGCGTCATGTCGAAATGCCTAGCCTCCATTATTCGTCATCATATCAACGCAAGTTTGGGATGGCGGTGCGTGTATAAAGTAGTACTTCACACAGAGCGTTCTACAATAAATATTCAGGTGAAGTTGAAACTGTGGTTCACAACGTCAGCCCGGTGCTTCATAGTGACTAGAAGCTTATGTACGAGCACTTAAAGCATTATAGTCAGTACCACTACGCCGTCCTTTCGGTGCTTTCTTTCACCGATTGTACATCGAACGGTCGAAGTCGACGTCTTTCGCATTGTGGGGCGCATGAAAGAGTCAAGTTGGCAATCATTCCTTAATATGGGAGCCGGCCGTGTTTTCCGGAACCGAATGAACGCCTGTGATCGCGCCCGGTGGGCAGGAGCCTCCGCCATACAGACTTCATCGGTGGCTTTCATGCCGTAATCCTCTTAGCTTGCGTTTGCGCGTCGTCGTGGTTACTGGGGAGACGCGTGGGAATTTAGCCGGACTCCGCGAGCCCGAGGTTCGATCAGGATCTGACCAAGCAAACGATCAGGATAGAGTTAACGGGGGCAAATGACGACAGCATGTGTCACTGCTGTGTGGAAAAGTTGGCAAAAACAGAGAGAGAGAAAGAGAGAGAGAAGAAAAGAGAGAGAAAATCTATGCTGAAAACCGCCAAGAGAGCAGTTTTGTTTGAAATGTTGCAATAATGTTAAAACTGAAAATAAAGTTGCAAATAAAGACCTCGGCTTTATTGTGAGCAGTTGCAAATAGATGCGCATCTGAGGGAGTCACTTTTGTCCCCCTAGTCGTTTATGATGGTTTTATGCATACGGGGCTAATAAACCATACATAAAAAGCACACGCACACACAATGCTGGTTTTGAAAACAAGAAGGCAACACAGCTGCATTTTGCCAGAATGTGAGAGTTTGCAACATAAATAGGTGGTTAGTAACACTTAGAACAGTTAGTACTGCTAGTAGTTCAGTTGTACAGGTAGTTGAAATTTCAGTGAACATCGTCCATCCCCAGACCACCGATCATAAACGTTGTTGCGGCTAGTATGGCACTTTGAAGTTTGTTGTTCAGGTTTAGAGAAATAATTCTTTGTTATTCGCACAGTCTGGCGCTACTGCAGCTAGTCGTTAAAAATGAGCCAGTATATTTTAAGGCGTAACATTTCAACGCGATAGCATTATTAGGCTCATCTTTTGGTTTTGCCGTGGACGCTAGGCCTCCGCTACCAGCCGTCCTTATCGAGCGTCCGCGGGAATACGTCATCGCTGCCTACCCGGAGCTGCGACTGCGGCAGCCACATAAGGTGGCTCGACTAAATATAAAATACAACTCCTCGGCAAATCAACTGTGGAAAGGAGACAAGGATAATACGGGGAAGACGAAATAAAGGATAGATGATGGCAACAGGTGTCACGCCTGCGCAGTGAAGCTGGTTCTGCACCCTGTCGCTGGTAGCATGATGGGCAGATGCGGCCGCAAGCTGCGCCCGTATCTGCCGCCATCATATCAAAGCGTCTCGCCCACCGGGACTGATGCGGGGACCAACATACTCTCTTCTCAAGAACGAGGCAAACGATTACAGCTAGTTGCTCAAAAAATAGGCCTACATTGCGAACAGAAATGAACAAAAATCTGCCCTAATAACAAATCAAACCCCGTATATTGCGTCTAACTATACGAATCATAAAATTACTTGTCTAATTTTTCGCAACTATCACCACCGGAAGCTCGATTTTGCAAACGATGGATGGCGTGCACGAAGTGTAAAATCCACGCTAAAATATCTAAGGATATCATTTCAGAGAATAGTCATTTAAGAATCCTCCGCATAATCATACTCAGAAGCGGCCTTGCCATTCCACAATCACTTAAATACAGAAAATCTTCAACCAGTTCGCCAATATTGGATAGGATAGGAGTAACTCTATTAAATGCCAGCAACCGATGGTTTAAACCGTCGTGACGTTGGCCAAGCGTCGACCCGGGGCTATGCCCTACTCTTCAATGCCCCAGTTCGGCCCGTTTCTGGTGGGTGGTGAAGCTTGTGCTTTTAGACCGCACCCCGGGCTTGCTGGACGGCCCATAGTTGAGTGTCCTTGTCTGTACACTGTACTGCACTTTGAAGTTCAGACGGTTTTGTCTTGGAGGTAGCTTTGTTCGGGAACCTGGCACAGTCCCACATGATGCGCCCTTTGTGCGCCGGACCCATTGCACAAACAATGCACCCACCACTCGGAAACGATTCTGGGTGAAGAATGTGTAGAAGTGGCGGGGAGCGACCCGGTCTTTAGCAGCGTCCTTAGGATGACGGCCTCCTCCTGACTTAGTGCCGTGTGGGGAGGCGGAATTGTCCGTCGAGCTTGGCGATAACACTTAGTCCCTTCGCCATAACTGGTCATTCGGTCCTTGGTTTCGAACCTCCCCCCCCCTCCACCCGGTAAGCGCTGGGTAAGCGCTGGCGCCGCCGAAAGGGCCGTCTCGTTGTGATTCAGGGAGGATGCACACTCGCCCGCGTGAGCCGGAGCCCACTTGATACGGATGGTGCTGCCGTGGTCTTGGAGCTTGAGCTTGCCGGTGATAGCGGCCGCCGGCACGCCCACTCGCCCCTTTGCAAAGTTGCGCACGGCGTTCCTCGAGTCGCTGAGCGTGGTGCGACCCTCGATCGTGGAGATCGCTAGAGCGATGGCAACCTCCTCAGCGTCTGTGGCGTCTGTTCACCGCAGGCTGGCTGCCGTTGTCCTGGTGCCGGCAGCCGCCGTAACGACCACTGCCGCAAAGCCTTCTCGTCGGTATTCCGATGCGTCTACGTACCGGGCGTGCAGGTCTTGGGCGCGTTGCTAGGTGAGGGCCTTGGCCCCCGCCTGCCGCCGCTCTTGGTTGTACTCAGGGTGCACGTTCTTCGGGATGGGGTCTACGTGGATGTGGGTCCGTGCCTCCTCGCTGATCTCGCACGGTAGCCGGCTAGGAGGTTGGGGTTGTAACCTAGGGACGCCAGGATACTGCGGCCCGTCTTGGTGGTAGAGAGGCGCTCCATTTGCGCGGTGAGCTCCGTTTCGGTTATTTCCTCTAGGGTGTTATGGACACCGAGCTGCAGGAGCCGAGCCGTACTCGTGGTCTCCGTAAAGCGCAGCGCCGTCTTGTAAGCCCGTCTGATCAGAGTGTTGATCCTAATCTTGTCGGTGACGTGCCAGTTGAGGTAGGCCGCAACGTATGCGACGTGACTGATCACGAACGACTGGACGAGGAGCGCCAGACTGCCTTCACGCATGTCCGCCCGTCGCGTTGAGACTCGGTGTATGAGCCGGATAGCGTCCATTGCCTTGGCGGTAAGCTTGGATGGTGTGGCAGTTGCGGGCGCTTTGGTTTAGCAGGAAGCCCAAGACCCTGATTTGGAAACTTCCAGAATGCGTTGCCCTGATGCAGTCACGATGTTGATGTGATCGCACTCGCGAGGGGGAGTTATTTTCCGTCCCGGTCCTAGCGTTATAAAGACGAACAGCTCGTATTTGGCGGGTGAGCACACTAGGCCGGTGCCTTCAAGGTGCTGCTCGATGGCGGTAATTACCGCTTGCAGCTGTTGCTCGATGCTGGCGTCGGTGCCGCCAGCCGCCCACAGGGTAATGTCGTCGGCGTAGATCGTGTGCCGGACACCGGTCCCCGCCCATGCACTCGCTACCCCGATCATGACGAGGTTGAACAGCAACGGCGAGATGACCGAACCCTGATGTTTTCCGATGCTGCCGAGCTTGCGTTCGGAGAGCTTGAGGTCTCCGGCGTGCAGTTCCACCATTCGGTTTGTCAAGAAGTCTTGGATGTAATTGTAGCTCGTTACCCCCATGTTGAGTCTTGATACTTGTGCTAATATGGCTAAGTGTGTGATTTTGTCGAATGATGTTTGTAAATCAAGCGTCAAAATTGGTTGGCTGTCTCGTGTCTTGTTGTCGCTGATTTTTTGTTTGAGTTGTAACATGGCGTCTTGTGTGTTGAGTCTGTGCCTAATGCTGATCATCGTGTCTGGATAGAAGCCTTCCTTCTCCAAGTATTCCAGCCATCTGCTGGCTACGACATGCTCAAGCACCTTGCCCACGCAGGACATGAGGGAGATGGGACGCAGGTTGCCAATATCCGGTGGTCTGCCCGGTTTCAGGATTAGGATCGTTTTTGCCGTTTTCCACGGTCTTGGGAGCTTGCCCGAATGCCAACATTCGTTAAAGTAACGGGTTAGGGCCTCGATCGACGCATCATCGAGGTTGCGTAGCATCTTGTTGGTAACGAGATCAGGGCCGGCCGCATAGCTGGTATTGAGATCGTGCAGCGCTACTCGCACCTCTTACATGTTATTGTCTCGGTCGAGCCACGCATTGGGCCACCCCCCGTACGGAGGGTGGGTTTCCGTTGGCGTGTCCGGCAGATACTTGGCTTCCAGGCTCTTGATAACGGCGTCTTTTCCTTGACGTTGTGTGGTGGTGTGCATGACGTGGGACAGGCGGTCGCGCTTCTGCGACATGGTCTTGGTTTCGCCTAGGAGGTAGCTCATTAGATTCCAGATGCGACCGCGGTGCATTTGCCCGTCAGCTCGTCTGCAGATTTCGTTCCCCTGCTGACGGCAGAGGCCCTTGCAGTGGGGTTCAATTGCCCTGCTTAAGTCAGCCACCTTCTTTCTAAATTTGCGGTTCAGCCGCTGTCGCTTCCAACGCGCCTGTATCCAACGTTTGGCCCCGATCAGATGGGCCAAGCGGCTGTCCATGGCAACGACGTCGTCGTCTGTTTCGATGGTCTTGGTAACCGACTGCACTGCATACGGAGCTCTGCCATTAAGGCTTCGATTACTGTGATGTCTGGGGCAGTGGTAGGACGTCCCTTACGGAAACCATCCCAGTCCGTCCACTTGGGTGCAATGGTGTGGCCCCTGAATAAGTTGGGTACGGCAATTTAGAGGATGGAGGGATCGCTGCCTAGGTCGACGCCGGTGTTGTGCCATGTTACTTTGCCCATGTTGTTGTTCTTGACAAATGTAAGGTCTGGTGTGGTGTCTCGTGCTACGGAGTTGCCGATGCGGGTGGGATGATCGGGCTCCGTTATCAGGGCATAGTTGTTGTCCAGAGCATCGTGTAGCAGGTTCTGTCCCTTGGAAGTGTCGTTTACGTAACCCCACGCTCGATGGGCGGCGTTGAATTCCCCTCCGATCAGCAACGTGTTGTTTTTGGCTTGGGTGCTGGCTGTGTGTAGTAGAGACTTGAATGGTGCTTGAGATTACTGCAGATGTTGGCGATGAAGAGGCTGCGTTTCCGTTGTTTGCTTGGAAGTATTTCCGTGAAGGTGTATTCCACCCTGCTACTGCCGTGTTTGAGTTTGTGCTCGATGAACGTGAGCCCTTTCCGGACGAACGTGCACACGCGTCGTCCCTCCGCCGGACTAACGTGACCGCGGTACCCAGGGAGGGTGGCGGTCGCCATCGCAGTTTCTTGCAGCAGGATGATGTCGGGTTTCTTGGGTACTGAAGTGATGCGTTGTTGCAGCACTGCTCTCTTGTTAATGTAACTAGGGCAATTCCACTTCCAGACCGTAAGACCCGGCAGCGATCCTATTGTGTCACTGCTCCTCGCGCAAGCACAGCACGGCTCTCCAGGAGCCATGCGAAACTGCTCAACCTCAGCCAGGGTAGCTCACGCTACATAACGTGATAAGAAACGGTGATTCAAAGGCCCCCTCATCTGGGAGGTTAGGTTCGGCATCAGCCATTGCAATGCGTCTTGTAAGGGGGGAATGCGGATTGGGGGAAGCGGGTGGCCAACAAGTGGCATACTACCGTATTTTTTTCTGCTACGGGCACGACATTTGCGGGGATTTGATAGGATTATACTTTTCCCGTCCGCTACCTTACTCAAGTTATTCACGCCGGTAGGACCTATGCCTGAATTGTTGCAAGAGCACTTAATACTTTCTTTCACGGGACGCTAACCCCTTCACTAGTACATTTCTTCGAAATGTGGAAAGATGCACAAAGAAAATTTCAAGAACAAATATTATGGACGATATTTTACGTGCCCAGTAGTGTGCTTGAGAGGTTCAAAGAGAGAAAATCTAATTGTTCTATCGAATATGACTAGTTAGATACCTACTGCTGCAGCTTATTAGATGCTGCTCACTCTCGAGTCCGGTCATTACAGGAGCGAACTCAAGGGCGTGATTTTAGTTTAGTGGCCTTAACTGCCAGTTCTTCCCAGCCCCTTCAAAAGTAGCACTGCAAAAACATACCGTATCATCCCCTTAATAACCTCAGAGGTTTGTGAATACCACCCTCTTATTGACCGTATAGAAACAGCTTCAGTATTCCAAAGGGTAACGCATTTCTGGGTTGCTTTTATGGAATGTGCTGTAATGTAACGGCCTATGCAGGTTACAGACTGGAGATAGTGGCATAAACAGCCGTAACCGGGGTATTTTCGTCAATAGTTGTTTTTAATGCTTTACGTGGGCACTTTGTTGGTTATACACACCAATAAATAGTAGCTTTTTATGATGAGTGCTTAAGGTATTCGCCGAACTTGCGACCGTGAAGCTATTTCAATTTTACAAATTTTTAAAGCATTACAGAGCTTCAAGAGACTGTTTTGATTCCTGCTTCCGCATGGATAGGGTTACTGTGATGGACGCTGAAACCACAAAGGAAGAACAAGAATGGCGCAAAAGAGCGGAAACGACACTTCCTAGCGCCGAAACATCACGTCACAAGTGCTTTGTCTGGGTTACCCCAGCGACATCTCTCGCGGGAACTGCAAGGCCACCGCAATCGACATTTCATAGCGAAGCCACCGAAAGAATTGTGGCCGCTATCGTTTCGTCCATCAGGTGCCGTCCCCCTCTTCTTCGCCGTCGCAGCTACGAACCTTTGTAGTCCACGTTGGTTTCCATTGTGACATTGTCTGGTCGCAAGTACTTGCTTGGCGCAATTGGCCGTTTCCCCTCCTATATATGTTCTTGCTCCGTAGCCGAAACTGAGTAGTGGATGATAGCGGCGATAAAGAGCAATGGCCGCGTGTCGCCGACACTCCAATGTCCTTCATGCGTAACAGTATGGCTATTCCTATACCCGCTCGTTCATGAAAAACAGCGTTAATGATTTCGCACCTTACGACAATTGCGGAGTAACACTGGTAGTAAAAGTCTGAACGTACTACGAGGTGCTGCTAACTCGCGAGGACCAAAATACTTCTTAGATCGCATTTCATACCTTCTCTGTTACAGTTACAACCCTCTTAGTAATGCGAGGTGGAATAAAGCTTCTTTAACTAAAGTTGCGTCCGGGTAACATCCTCGACTGCAGCGCAAGTTATTGCACAATTCAGCGATAGCACCGCTTCTCTTTCTCTTGTCATGCGTCCGAAAGGCCTAGGTAAATGTAAGAAAGTTGGATCACTTTATGGCTGTTGTTCGGTGACCGGATAAACACTATTTCCAGATCAGTATGGCTCGGGTCACGTCTTAAAAAAATGAATTTACGAAGATTGCATTGTAACGGGTTAAGTGTGTCAAAGCGCGTGTACGTACTTAATGCTCTTCACCACATCTTCTCTGTTTTGCTACACCTGGCAACGAAAACGAAGTTGAAGCAAGAAACTTTTCTCTTCCGTTTTCCTTTTTTAATTGGTAACTACACCCAAGAAGGGTCAATGATAACCTTACTTTTTTTCTGTCCAAGGCTAGTTCTGGGTTCATCGTAACTGTAGGTCAGCTGTGCCGGCCAGGGTGGCACGGCCGTAAAATGGCTGCAAAAGCTGACAGTGAAGAACTACCAAGGTGACAGATGTAACGCGAAATCCGTAACGCGAACATCGGGAAAAATGAAGATTTGATCCTGAAGAGCGGGATGGTAAAAGTTTATACTCACATGCCTGCCCGTTGCACTACGCCGCGGCTCCTGCTTGGTGAACACCCAGCATCCGGAGGGTCACGCGCAAGAGTCGCGGAAGTCTCGTAAAATGATGGGCGGGCAGAAAAAGGAGTTATGGATTTATTGCTTAAAGAGAAAAAAAAAACGGAGCTGGACCTGTGTGTCTGCTATGACGTCTAAATTTTAAAGCGAAGCTTTCTATGCCCCCCTGAGGGTGTCCGGCGCGCGGCAAAACACACTAAAGAAAAGCCAACTCGACGCAAGCATTTAAAATTTAAAAAAAGAAGCTTCCCGTGGTCGGAATCGAACCTGGGTCCCTCGTGTTACGGTGCCGACGACTGTTTAATTGCACCATTTCGTCACGGTCGACACCAATGGCTAAGAACCGTTCCTGCATAGATCTCACGTTTACAAGCAAGCTGTGTCGCGTCGCGATGGAAGAACTTCTAATGGTTTGCCACACCAATCCCAAGGCCATACCTTGCAAGTGTAATCTCGTCGATGCAAGTGAGAACGTTTAAACGATGAGAACTTCTAAATTCCATAAAGGCAACCTTTTCAATACCCATGTTCAATCAACTTAACATATAAGTACTACTCTCAGCCATCACTTCACTGCATTCGTTCTTGCTTTGTCTTTGGCACTTCGTCACGTGCATCGGACGTAAGAAAACTTCGCATTTCAACTATCGTCGTCGTGCTACGGAGGGGTGTTTCTTTCTTTCTTTTTCTCTTTCGTTCTGTCTTTTTTTCTTCCTTTCTTTCTTTTTTCTTGCTTATTTTTCCAGCTCTCAGAAATATCGTACGAGTTTACTGCTAAAAAATGTTCAGAATGAATCCCTCGAAGATTAAGACAAAAAAGCTTTCTTTGAATGATACTGCTACATGTATTAAAAAGAATATAAAGAGAAACCCTAACCTAATCTTATAAACTTCTGACGTACTGCGCTCCATGCAGGTTTTAGATTTACAAAAAGGCTGGGCCATATATTGCGTTGGTTAGCATAGTAACCTGTTTTATAAGTGGAGATGAAGTGCTTAAATTGGAAATCCTTGAAGTTTCTTTTGTCTTCTCCGCGTATACAAATTAGCGTAGCCTTGGACAACGAGGAGCTCTTTGAAATGTATGTATGTATGTATGTATGTATGTATGTATGTATGTATGTATGTATGTATGTATGTATGTATGTATGTATGTATGTATGTATGTATGTATGTATGTATGTATGTATGTATGTATGTATGTATGTATGTATGTATGTATGTATGTATGTATTGTACAATAGAAAGAAAGGAAGGTCCCCCAACAAGCGTAAATTGTCTCGCCTAGGGGCGGGCACCGGAACGCTCTTTGAAAATCTTGCATGCACATTGAGGCGATTACGGACTCATAAATACAATACCAACACCCTAAAACATGGTGTTTTTCGGCTGGGTTGGCTATCTTCCACGCAATAACGAAAAAAAACCGAGTGCCTCGGAGATAAAATATGGGGCGAAAAAAGCGCTGCCTCGGAGTCACAAGGAATGCGGGATAGCGCACGCCTTGTCGTGGTATCGATTTTTGTATCGTTATCGGCCACCAGCTATCGAGATTTCTGGTTCTGATATGACGCAAAATATGGTTTCTGCAAAATATGGTTTTTCGAGAAGTTGCGGGAAGGGGATATCAAATGGAGCGGCACAATACAGATTGCTTCATTCAAGTGTTGTTCCGCTGCGGGCCAGGTTCAGACTACATATAGTGGGGTCATCAATGAAATGGTTTCTACAATGCGCGGACATGCGTTAATGATTTGGCTCGCGGGTTAGTTTTACGATGAAGTAACTCCGATGTTATTGCTAGGAGTGAGTACAATAATCCTGAAGGCAAACGTCGGGGCAACAAAAACCGCAAGCCCTACTCCCTCCTAACGATAATCTTCACCTAAGCACATATTTCTTATCGCAACATCTTCTCCCCTTAATCCTTATTTATGTTCCACCTGGGTCGCTATGCTGATACTCTATGGGCTATCCGGTGGCTTCTGTTGGCAGTCCACATGGACACACTCAGTGGACCCCACTAGCCCGCCACCTTCGATACGTCATGAAATGCACTCCACTTCTGAATACGCGTCGTAAGATTGCGGTTGGCACAATAGTTCTCAGATCAGATCAGATAAGAAAAAAAATTATTTTTGCCATGGGTGGGACCTTTTTCAGGTCGATTAGACCTTTTTCAGGGCGATTTCATTCTTCCGGCAACGGCTGGATTCATATATATATATCTCCTCGCCGTCTTCGTTTTGGGCACGAGTCCTCAGATATCAAACTTTATCGTTCTGATGTGTCCATCCAGGAAAGTTAGATATCTTTTGCGACCGAGGACGGATCTCGGGCTCACCCCAATCAGGAAATCGAAATAAAATGTAACTTATCTAACATGAAGCTCGCCCACAGATAAAAAAGAACAACCATGGGCTTGCTCTTTATGTAGAGGTTGTTGCCATAACTTGAGTTAATGCCGCGCGCGTCCGGCCGTTCCTCGACTTGAGTAACTCAGCTGATCAATTTATTGATTTTCTATTTTGATGAAGCCGATTCAATATTCTTGGTGGTCTTATTCGCAATTTTTGTTTGTGGCTCTGTTATTGTCAACTAGGTTGCAACCCAGGGCAGCAACCCCCCAAAGTGATATTGCGTTTTAGTCTTGCCTCCAGGGCATGCGTCAACGATCCCTCTTCTGTACTATAACCACTGATGCAATACCTTACCGCTGATGATCCCGACACTTGATACTTTTTTGCTTGCGTTTTACTGTATGTATATGCGTATGAAGTGAACAAACTTACCAACAGGCGCATCTTCCGGCAAATCGCCGAACTATTTCTTTCTGGGCATCGCACCCGGTGAAATTTCTAGCATTTTATTCTGCTGCTGCTCAGTTTGCACACAATTTTAAGCCGTTTACACAAAACATTGAACCCCCCCCCCCCCGCCCCCCCCTTCGTTTTTTTTTATGAAGAAACATTTTGCTTCGTTGGTTTTGAACCAGGGACTTACAAACTGTTCACTAATCCCGCTATCCATTATACCGCGGGGGTATTTTTTTATTTAATGAATGCGAAACGTCTAATTATTATACAACACAAATTTACCATTCATTCAAGAAGACACACATCATTGACGCTCAGCATGGCAAGTATATCACACTGTTTCATATACAGGCTTTGTATTTCTTTACTAAGACTGAGAATGACATGTCCGAATTCTTTTTTTTTTTTTGCATTTTCTTGGTGCATAGAGGCGGAGATTATGGCTGTGTGTCGAGCGTTGCCGCTGACTTGTATTAATAAACTGCCGAGGGTCTCCAAGGCCACAATGCACAAATGTATATGTGGAAAGACGATCCCCTAGAAACAATGCTTGTGTACTGTCTAATAATTTCCTCTCAGACATTTCTACAATAGTTTTTCTTAAAAATGTGACTGAGAATTAATTATACTTGACTCCAGCAGAGACCGAACCCCCGCGGTTGGGTTGTGGACAAGTTAATGATGCATAATTTGTTTAAGAAATGTTTCCGTAAAATACGCCCACAGCCGTACTCGGTGACCATACCCCTCGTAGAAAACCATGTATTGACAACCCATGGTATTTGCGAAACATGGCTGTAAAGTAATTATGAAAAATAAATGCATCAAAGCGAAATAATACGGTCATTTCAGTACTAAAACGCACCCTTATTTTTTCCAAGATTGAGAACTACAAGGTGTGGCAAGGAATTCATTTTTGCTGCAAAGCATATTCACACTGACGACCCTAAAAACCCCGACCGTCTTACCATTTAGCTTTAGTGTAAAAAGTTATATTTAAAAAAAATTGTTCTCATGTTCATTGGCAAACTTGTTGCATTCCGTGAGCTAACTTTCCATACGTAGTATGTTTTGCGTCTTCGCCGGCCCTGCAGTGTGGCGTCAATATTTCACATAGTATGAAGACTCCAATCTCCCTTTGAAATTGCCCTCTCGTGAACCTTCGGGATTCCCCCTAAGAGTGATTCCCTCCAAAAAGTCAGCGTCACCAACATTCTGACGTTTTTTTTTATTTTTCTTTATCCCCTTGCAGTTTTCTTGGGGTCGGTGCACAACAAGAGAAATTTGTGGACCGTTTAGGCGAATGGTGCTAAAAAATCGAAGATTCATACCAAAACACATTTTGTCTTTCTGTGCAGCAATAGACACATTTTAGGCTGAAAAGTGCCAGAAAAAAGCTAGAAAATTTCTCATCGGTAGAAGAAGGAGCGGAGAATTGGTAAAGCCCAATATTTGTGAAATGTAAGACGAGTAACGAAGCGCACTCAACGTATGTGTATTGTCGTACGCGCGTGTGAGTAGCCTGCGACTGTTAAGAAAAAAGAGAATACGAACAAAAAAAATTGGTTCGCTCGCGTGGTTTTGAAATGCACAAGACGCTGAAGGTGTTGCACAAATCGATGGTGTTCTATAGATTGAGAAAGGAAGGAACGAATGGTAAGTTGCGAGAAATTTCTGCCGTCAGCGTCGAATATTGATTTTCGATGCGGCAAACGCGGTTTATGACCCCCAGTGCAGATGCAAGAAAAAAAAAGCGAAGCGCCGACGGTGACACGTTGGTCCTGTCGGAAGACACTTTCATGACGTAACAAATTTTGGTTGTTCACTTAAGCTACTTTATTTCAGCCATCAACTGCTGGTTGTACAAGGACCATATTTGCGTGTGGAAAATATGTTATTGGCAACGAAGCACAATTCTGATCGGCCGCTCAGTCAGTAAGAAAAGACACATTTGCCAGTACTTTGGATGGGAGGGTCGGTTCATTGCTCCCACAGCGGCTGCCACAAACCCTTGGTGTCGGTTGCTTAATTTTCATGGCATTTATTGCAAGGTTATATAGTTATTTTCGGGCACTGTTCTCGAATAGCGGCGTGTTGCGTAAGAGCTGAAAGTCGATCATTAATTATGCTTGCAACGCAAGTACGATGTCCATCTTTGTACGCAAGCTTTCTGGCCCATGTGTCAAGGGCACCTGAAGGAATAATTATTCATCCGGGATTGTGTGCTTTTCTTCAACCGGAAACAGCAACGGGCAGAAAAAGAGGGCTGTCTTGTAGCGAGTACGTGCGTGGGCACGCGTGTGTGCGTGTTCGAACGTGCATGTGTGTGCATGCGAGTGCGTCTGTAATGCAATATACACTTGCGTGATGCAAGAACGCTGTGCCGGTAGAGTGCATCCTTTAACTCAGAGCAACACTTCCCCGCACCCCACACAACATTAAAACTTCCCAAGGCGAAGGATAGGCTAAAGCGGTTGAGCAATCACTCGGTCGCAGTGCGCTCCGAGCGAACATCGCAGCGTGTGAGAGAAATCAACGTGGCGCCGATAGCCCCAGTGGAAATCAGCGCCTTCATTATGCGTGTGCCGACGGCTAACTCGATAATGTTGCGGAAGGCCGAGCTGTGGCGGACGTGTTGGAACCCTGGGCGAAACAGGAATCATACGCGCTCCGATCTGGCAGCTGCCGAAGAAAAGCTCGCCGTTAATGATATGTGTGCCCGAGCTCCATCTGCGGACGCTAATCGTTCGGCCGAGCTATGATTTCCGCTTTATCTCCCGGCGACTCCTTTAAGGGCTCCTCGCAAGAAAATTGACCCCTCCCGCTTTCATCTTTCCGAGGTTCCTAATTCTTCGGAACGTGAACGGCACGCCGAAAAGTATCGCGGTATATTTGGCCTACCGCCAGTGAAGTGCCTGCTAAACAACCAATTTCCTATTCCCACCGTTTTATGGCCGCCGACCCGTCTCAGAATTTACAGCGCAGTTAAAATGTTTAGTGAGTCCGTGGGTAGTCGTACTGTGCTGCAGTTCTTTCGACATAATTTTTTTTCGCAGCTTACTCAACCATTAAAAATCAAAATATCTGCGTCGATAACTGAACAGCCTTAAGTTTTTTCGCTAATTGAACTGCGAAGAGGAAGATAGGTTAGCGAGTTCAAACGTCTTGAAAGCAAAAAAACCTAAAGAAGACACTGGCACAAATCGGACGAAAAAAAAAATAACGAACGAGAAAAAGAGCAAACGAAAGTAACCCAATTGGCCTTGTGCCGGGCTCTAATTCTGTTCCTTCGCCTTTTTCTCTGAACGTTATTTTTAATGGGATAGTAAATGTTTCGTTAAACATGCAGCTCTTCCTATCATCGCTTCTGAGTCCTAGAAGCAGAAGGTAGACGCCTAATGCGAGACCCCGCGTATATCGTTTCCGGCTGTTGTTCTTAGGACATAATGTGGTTAAGATTGTTCACCACTTGGATCACAAAACCGTATGTGGCCGGGAAGGGATACAGCTCTTACGTTCTGAAAAATTGCCCGGAGAAGGCATAGATGTTTAAACAAATGGACAGACAGTATGGTGCTCCGACAACTGGAAGTGTTGCTTTTATGCTAACTTATGGGAGAAGCTGCTGACGTTAGGACAACGTCTCCAATTGAGCGCAATAAAAGAACTGAGGCAGCTACATAACACACTCCTTTAAAGCAGTAAGTGGAATTTTCGGTGGTGCGTTATACTATTTTTATCTAGGTTGTCAATTAATGTGCAAATGTAATATTTATTCTAATAATGTAGACAACCTTTAAGTTACCTTTGCACAGTGCCCCATAAGTATACAGTCTGATCAAACTTAAGTCGACAGGTTTCGTTAAAATTTGGAACTTATATTTACGTGAACACCAACTATACAGTATGGTAATGTGTCCAGTGGGATGCAGAATGGTGTTGTAATTATTGGTCCCAGGGCCCTAAATAACCAAAATTGAATAGTTAACTTTTTAGTGTCTGCAATCAAACATACCCACTTAGAGATATCAGCCAACATTAGCCACAAAAACTACCGTTAGCTGAATCGCGGCAACACTTGCTCCGAACGAGAAAAATACGTCATAGCGTAAGCACCCCATTCGTTCGTCCTCGTGTCGCCATGCGCATGCGCTCTGTACCGTAGAAGAGTTGAATATCGAAGCTCCTGTAAAAGATCATTGCCTCCACATGACTTCGCCGTGGATAGTTCGCACGGCTGAGGAAGAGGTTTGGTATTCTCGTGAGGGTCGGCATGCAAAGCATCCACTAGAGACGATAAGCCGCGGTTGCAGAGTGGCGTACGAAAACTTCGACCAAAACGACTGGCTCACTGGGGTCTGCTCAACACAAATTCATTGAAATGTCATGCCGCCGAGGTCAACGACCACACCACGAAGGTGGGTCCATCAATGGTTACCTACAACAGCGCAACTCGCCATTGCGCGTGAGTTGCACTGAGTGCAAGATTCGCCGAATTTTAAGCATTTGTTTTTTAACCTGAAAGGTTTTTATGTCGAGGTGCACGAAGACCTGACTGGTGTCATATCCGTCGCGGAAAGGACATCGCCAGAAAAAGTTTGTTCGGCGCGGCTGCGCCGGGATTTGAACCACGAGCTCTTTCGCTGCAACGGGTGGTACGAAACGCGCTCCTGACTGCACTATGAACGCACACGTAAGCAGGACGATGAACGCGCCTGATATCCTTCTCTTCAGATGGTGCTGCCGTCTAGAAGGGGCGAAGCGAAGTAGCGCATCAGGACGCTAATGAGCGCCGACAGTTGGCGCCTCGATGCCAGCGCCTACTTGTACGGGGGACGCGCAACGTGACCCGTGGAGAAGCCTGTAAGACAACGACAACGGATTACGATCGACGACGACTTGGGATTGTCACGCTCGTGGCACGGTCCGCTGCTCCTTTCACTGCAGCGGTCCGTGTGTTCACCAAACGATTCGCTGGCTACCCGTTTGATTTCGTTCGCAAGGACGGTTTGCGAGGGCCTATGGTTTCAGTCAGATTTACGCAATGCTCCGGCGCGTGCAATCCAGTGTCTGACATTGATGCGCGTAACGGTGCCATGCCAACGAAAAATAAATAGGGATGTGCAAGTTCATATCGATACACAATAAGCATTCAACTGCACCTGTGAAGGCACATTTCACTTACGTGTTTTACAGGTTAATATGGAAGAGGGATCAACCACATTTTTATGTTTTTATCCCAGCTTTCGGTGGGGCAGCCGAGGTGCCCCTTCGTGTTTTTTAACCGCCATCACCTTTTGCTGATTCATTTTCTTAGTTCACATATCACGATGAAGCAAGCAAATATGTGTATGTGCTACTGACCTAATGTTGCGCGCTTGACTAAGGAAACAGACACCAGGGTAAATTATAACTGTGTTTTAATTTTAGTGGTCTGAAGCAGCCGTCCTGGCTAACCATTCATCAATTTCCCACAAGACTTGTCACAAAACGTACCGCAAGGCATTGACTCAAGCAGAGAAAACATGCGCTCGTTGATATGTACTTGTTGCCCGAAGCAAACATTCTTCGGCCAGAACAACAAAACCAAAAAAGGCCCCTCTGGGGCTCGTTTTCACTACATTTGCATAACAGTATGCACGCGTTTTGACACTGACTGCTAATTTGGTGTTTAAACGCATTCCGGAAACAGTGGAAGGTTTTGATACTGTATATTTACAAGTAAAGTGTTTCGAAATTTTGTTAGTTCTGGCCATTTTACTCAGCAGCATTAGTAATGAGCTGACATCACACGTTCATCCTTCTGCGAAACTCACTGTAGCTATTGTGTTTGCCCGAGAATGCAAACAAAGTGAGTCCGAGTCCGGTTTGAGGTACAGTTTCCAAGGAAATGCCCTAAAGTCAGCTCAAAATGCCCTTCTGTTTCTGTAGTTTTGTTCATAGTGCAGTCAACTAAATGTGAAGAACGAGAACCGCGACAAAGATGAGCTTTAGTCCCCCTTTACCGTTAGCAAGTGGGCTCGGACTCGTGAACATTTTCACAGCACCAACTGCGGTCTCTAGCAAATACACAAACGGGAAACATCAATGTGCACTGGATTCGCAAAGAAAAAGAAGTTCATTTTAACACTTTAGGCACGATTATTTTGCCTAAACTCGGGCACATGCTGCAGCCACTATCATCACCACAGTCATCACCACGACCACCATGATCATCATAATCACCAAACCGCAACACCCTCACGGTACTTGAAGTCCGCTGCAGGACGAAGACCGCTATCATAGACTTCCAAACACGCCTCATTCGAATTCATTCGTTGCTCCAAAATTTTTGTTATTCCTTCGCGGAGTTTTCTGTATCTCTTTTACCCGGCTCTCGGTAACCATCTTGTTTTTGGGTTAGTCCACCTGTTCTCTGTCTTCTACATCCCATGGCCGGCCCAACTTCACCCGCTCTACTTAATTCTTCTTAATTAGAGACACGGCGTCTCCTGCAAAAGATTGTTCCCTCATCCGTGGTGGCCATATGTATTAGGAAAAGATGCAGTGCAGCTGTTTCTAAGTTCAAGAAACCGAGCACGTGCAACTCGTCACGTGTAATCAGGCGGTTCATGCGAGGGGACGCTTGACGCTGCCTGAAGCCCGATTTTCTCTGCCACGTGACTTTGCTTGGGGTATAGAATGACTCGATCTAACGCCGTGTCTTCAATGCACTCCGTTTTTATAAACACGACTATCTAACGTTAGTGCTTCTTTGGTTTCTATACCAGGCCACAGAGAGTAAGCATCTCATCGGGTTGATTAGACATATATTTAAAAATATATATTAGGTCGTAGTTATTCCTCATGCGCACGTAAGTTCAACGTGCTGGTGTGCAGTTTATGTACAACACGGAATCGTTGCTTTTTTTAAAGCCAGTATGAAAAGCAGCCACAATGTGGCAATCGCATCGCGGTACTGAAAGGTCATAACCGAATCGTATTAAACAAAGCTTTGAGATTTCTTGATAAGTACTGCTCGTTTGGTAGCTGAGCGGAGAGGTAAAGGTGACACCAAAAACACCCAACCTCTCTAGCATCGACTCTCCACTTACATTCATCTCATGCGTCTCATATAAATCTCTCAGGAAGTTAGTCAACTAAGGTTGAAGTAAAGAGAGAAAAGGCGTCCCAGAATTAAGGAGACACTGCGAAACAAAGGTAGAAGTTTTCACAGGTTGGAATCTAGCGCGACAAAATTCGATATGTTAAAAGTGAGCAATAACCAAAAACGGAAATCATAATTCAAGAAAAGCGCCGGTGAAGGAGCCCCGAACTCGTTGTCTACCGCGCGATACCGCGTCTATGACTGACGACAATCGGGATTCAACCTTTCCACCAGCATAGACGTAGCACAATCGTAGATAACTATTAGTCCTTTAGCACACATCGCGGCGAAAGAAGTGTGTCTGAAAGCACGCATACAAATTTACACACTCGCGAGGTTCATCCGCGCATGCGTACAACGGACGTCCGCTGTGGCATCCAACCTCCGCCCAGACACACTGTCCCCCCAAGACGAACATACAAAAAATTGGCCGCGTATCTGCTCCTTTCGTTGCAAATGCCGTCAAAAGACGATAGTCTTTATCGGCTTTTGCGAAGTAAATGCCTCCCTTCGCTTTCCCGCTCACGTCTCATGTTGTTCCTCTTGCGTCGCGCTCCTACCAAGGTAAAGACGCCAAAGGTTTGCTTAAATCATTTTAAATTTCCCGCGTTCCACTGCTCCAAACCGGGTGTCTCGATGCGAACGCTGCCGTACGGCGAAGACGCGCGTTAATCGAGGTGCCCTACTTCAACGTTTATAGAACCGCGTTTCCCTACTCCACGTGCGTTGCAAGCAGAACGTGGAACCTATCTAGTGGAACCTTGCGTAACTGTTGCTGGTTGATTTCTTAAAATGGCGCCAGAAGCTATAGTTGCGCGGGCGACAGCAGGTGACGGCGGAGTGAATTCTTTATCTGCAGTTGATGAAGTATTTAATTTCGCAAAAGTCAAGCATGTTTCATGTTTTTATAAAGGAACACTGCAAATATCACTTCTGTATTGATTTGTTGTCTCATATTTGCGTAATGTCTTGCTCTTCTTCCACAATGTTGACAAGTTGAACATTACAGCGGACATAGACGGGTAGATTTAGCTGTGACTATATAAGACTATTGCGCAGGCATTGTTTTGCTTTGGCCGGGTGGCTGAATCGAGTCACAGACAGACAGACGGACAGACAGACAGACATACAGACAGACCAAAATTTCTGGGTTTATGTAGCCCAAGAAAGACTATCGTCTTTAAAACCATAAAATAAGCTTGCAGCCGGTACTATGTCGATGAAGGAAAAATAGCACCACTGAAGAGGCCTCCTTTAGTAATTCGTTGCTTCAGCTTTGGAAAGTGCCAATTTAGCTGCGGGAGGATGAACCGACTTGCGGCGGTGGTCTGCTCCTTCTTCTCTTTCTCTGCTGCACTGATCTCGGCGTCCTCGAGGTTGCGGAACGAGTAGCAGCTCTGCGTCCTCTTTCCCGGAGCCTGCTGGGCATCCGTCTTGTCGGTCTCCCCGAAGTTCACCGTCAGCACTTGAGAGGACATGCGCCTCATCGGGCAGCCCACCTTGGAGGTGATGTCTCCACCGTCTGCCACCGCTAAACTCTGCCCTCCCGCCACACCGTTATTTGCGGAGTCCAGCGCAAGGGAGTCCGTGGTAGCATTCCCACGGATAGCACTCGCCGACCGAGATGCCTTCTTGTCTCCCCTACGTAACATATTGCGAAGGCCTGGAAACAAACCATGGGCTTCTTTGGCGGCCTGTACCATGACGGTAGGGACACCACAAGGGGACGTGGGGTTCCGGACGTCGCTGAAGGAGAAGCGAGCAAGTGCTGATAAGCCACCTGTTGGACCACCTTTGAGGAACGGACTGCGCAATCTCTCGCCGTCTTTGTCGTCGCCTCCCAGGCGGAACGGGCACTTGGGCTTGAATTTCGCCGAAGCTCCGGGTTCCTCGTCCGCCAGGTTCTCGTTGTGATCTTGTGTCTTCGATCCGAACGGACAGCCCTTGAGGTTAGGCCGCTTTGACCCGGTTTTGCCAAGCTTGGAGAACGGCAACGTGTTGTTGGCTACAGATTTTTCGGCAGTGGGTGAAGCGTCGTTGTGGACACGGTCGGACTGTTCCGACCAGAAGGCCACTCGTGAACGATGGAGGCTCCCAATCTGTCTCTGCCGGCGGAGATTCTGCCTTGACGGCTAAAAACTTGACAAACACGCCCTTCTGTGCTGTCCGGTGCTCTAAGCACGGGGACGTGCCGCGAGAAGAGAGGGTGTCACTGCTCACAGATGGTTCCTGGATGCTTGCCGATTCCACGTTGATTACGCATATCGTCTCTTCGTACAAGTCTTCCGCGCTGAGCCCGCTGCTTCTCTACTCACGGAGCTGCTCGGCATCGTCGAAGCTCTAAAGAAACTTGCAGTCTGTAATGCTGTCGGGCGTGGAGTCCTGGCGTGACGACGCCGTCGACGACCATTGGGAATTCGTAGACGCGGCCTCGGCTGTTCCGCTTGATCGGTGGTATGAACTGGCCCGGATACTCCTGGAAACGTCAGAAGATAAGCGTTAAACATAGTAGCCGCAGAACAAGCTAGGGGCGCGTTAAAAAAACTCGTCCGCTTCGCGCAGTTCAAGTTTTAAATATAATGCAAAACAAATTCGCAAGCGTATATACAATATTTTAGTTTCCCTCGAGCTCGTACTTTGACCATTTCGTTCCTTTAAAACCGTATTACGCTGGTTGTTTGAACCGCTCTGTGATTCTGTCTAGTCACTGTGTTACTTTCCAAGGCTAAAGCTAGACGGTTATTGTTCAGCACATGCACGTCTTCTGGAACCACGTGGGCACATACCGCAGCCACATTGGTGTCTCCTGCTATGAGAGGCGAAAATCCGGGAGAAGGCGTTGACGAGCTCTAGGAGCCTCCCGTGTTCTTGTCCGAGTGCACGGGTAAGCCTGTGGGGGAGCGAAAATGGCCCCGGCCGCGATACAGTGTAGGCCCCAGTGAGGCGAGGTTTGGGGCCACGACGTCGTTAGTGCGCGACAACAGCGCACCAATAGCTCGGCGCAGGGCTTCGAAGGCACGAACATGCAGCCGTCCTTCACGAAGTGCATGTGATGGGAAAGATTGGACATGCATGTTTCCAATCATAGTTTCACTCCGACATAGGCTTTAGTTTCATGTATGCAGAAACACGGCACAGTGGTTTGAAAAACGAAACAACACTACACATAACTAACCAACCAATTAACAAACGAACTCAATTTGCTTGCTCACTAGCTTGGCTCGCTCCACTCACTGACTCACTTACTCACTCAATTACTAGAATGACATGCCTACTTACCTGGGCATTTTGAGTGTATCTAACTGACGCAGAACTGACTGTTGGATCTCCTCCGATACGTTTGAAAACTATCATAAAACACCAGTTTCGCGCTTTTCCCGAGCAAAAAGTATGATCTACGCACACATTCTCCGATAGGACTGCACCTTCCGCATATGCTGGCCCTCTTACGCACTGAAAATAATGTCGCTAGCCATTCCTGCGATAATATCCTTTACATGGCTTTCTTCAGCTGTGTGCGTACTCAGCGTTGCAAGAACACGCAAATTTAGAGCCCCTCTCGTGCTAGTTGCGCTTGTAAACTTTTCTAGGTTCTTGCTCTTTTGTCGAAGCGTGCAACAACTCACCCTACTACAAGCTATGTTACATTTATCTCTCCTTTATCGTGTATTTGTGCACAATTATTATACTTGGATATTTCTTTAGATATTCTTTTTCTGACCATTCTCGTACATTATTTTTCGCACGTACATCGTACGCTGCTTGTATATTGTACGCTGAGATACAGCGCAAATGTATCTCCGAGTAGGCCTTTACAAAGGCAGATACACCCAGAGAGACAGGCACCGCTTGGTCTCTTCGCTTATGGTGACGCGTTTGGGCAAGCCGTGACTCTCCACCTTGTTTGCCACGGTGACCGTGTGGCCGAAGGCATCTCGGTGCCCACCACACCGACCATGGCGGGGCACGAGTGGATGCCGATTCGGATCTGCCGATGGAAGAAAGGCACACGCGTTCGGAGAGGGTGCGTCGATTTAGTGCCCCGCCACCACCCCCAAAATTATCAATAACAACAACGAAAATGACCGCGACAACGACAATGACAACAACGACGACGACGACGACCGCAACAACAGCAACAAAACAAAAGCAGTCGTACAAACGGAACCGGAAGAAGCATAAATTTAGTATTACACCCATGAACACCCTCCTCATGCAAAGAAATATTAACGAGACACGAGGCCTCGCGGTGTCGTTACCTATTCTCTGGGGCCGCCCAAACTGACCAGTCATTAGGGAGGCCTCGTATGGCATAAGACCATGACCTAGACAAGCCCCGGCTCCTAATTAGCAACAAGAATTGATCCTCCAGCAGCGCGTTTGGGTTGGATATTATAACAATAAAGTGTGAAACCATTATTTACTATCTGAGTAGACTAAACAGGAAGCAAAGGTGTGGACTTCGCTTCAGCAACTAAACTGAAATCTTAGAAACGTCAGTGCAACCAACCCACTTACCAAACAAGAGGTTCAGCAACACTGATCACTGGAAGCGTTGTGAGACTTGGTTTATGGCAGCCTCTCCAAAGACCTTAAAAATTCTTCGAACACTTCAGTCTGCGTACATGCTGTAAAGACGAATACCTGGTGACACGTATTAACGACTTGTTCCCTGCTACATCATGTTTGCATTTCTTTGTTCGCTTTAGTTCTTTGTCTTTTGGCGCAAAATACTTCGAACGAGTTAGAGAAGAATAGGCTGGAAAGTAGGTTTGCGCGTGGTCTTCGTGTCCAGTCACGGCATCCGTTCTCACCGGATGCCGGTACCTCTAAAGACAACAGGCAGGGCGGGAGAGGAGGAGGTGCTCTGCAGTGCGGATTACCCCGTACAGAGCATATCGTCTGCTCGGAGAAGCCCCATTCGCGTTGCAGCAAAGCCATGCCACGTGGTCATGTAGGCATGCCGATGGTTGATGTGAATAGCACCGGCAGTTTGGAATGTCGAAACACCCGGTCTACGCGTCGCTCGCACGAAAGGTGTTCGCGCAGCGAAACTTACACGTTTGGATAACAGTATAAAAGAAGAACGTGACGCCGTCAGTACGGCTATTTCTGAGTCAAGGAGAAAGCCTCACATTGATAACACGAAACAACTCATGGTGTGTTTACTGAAAGTTTGAGGTTGGCGCATGATAGCGATAGTTAGCAATATTACACGACATGGGGCCCCATCAGCTTTTGCCATTGCATCTCTTTCAGGTGGCAAGGTAAGCAGCTGCGAGATTTATTTTAAAGCAAATGTTTTAAAAGCACGATAAAAAAGTTGCGTGATAAATTTCTGGTCGGTATACACACATCTATATTTTAAATTGAGTTTTTCAACCAATGCTCGAAACGGTGAGATGAGCAGCTTCGGTACTACTTTACAAATTTATACAGACTCCACGGCGGCCATACGTGATTTACGTCGAGTGAATAACAACTCGGCTATCTCGAGGGACATTCATGACATACTGGATACGTACCCCTGCCCGTGCGGTCCGGCGAATTACGCTTCCCGCTCACATTGCGGCAGATGGTGCCTGCCACACTGCATTTGTTCCACGACCATTGCCTTTACTGACATTAGATACCCCAGGACAGTTTTTACAAAGGAAAGAAGATCTTCGTCGCGCCACACGAGCTCTAATTCCACCGTGTGGAACGGACCTCCCTAGCCGACTCGCTCGCTGCGAGGAGGTCTTGCTGCGAAGACTTCGTGTTGGTGTAGCCCTCTCTCCCGCTGTTACCCGGGAGTGGCCACCACGCTACCATGCCCCGTTCGACCAGAACTGCCTCTTTTGCACGGCTCCTTCCGAAGATGCCGACACAGAATATTTGCTGTGGACGTGCTCTTCATTGCAAGCGGCCAGAACACGACACCTTCGAGGCACAGGCCTCCACCCTGGCAGACCACCTGACCTCCATCGGTGGATATGGGGTCCCCACCACCGCTCCCTCCTTGCGTTTGTTCGCGAAACGGGAGTTAACCTATACTTGTAGCATAGTATCTATTCCAACGGGCATACTATCGCAATTAAAAAAAAAAACTAGCCACACAGCCTATTGTATGGCCAAAATTTAAAAAGAAGTGCCTAATTTATGAGATAGATAAAAAATCTTCATAAGTACGAAGAGAACGTATGTTAAACATAGCTTGTTGGCTAAGTATATTAAAGATATCTGTGGCCATCCAGGTTACGCGCGCACACGCGCGCACACGCCCAAGAAAAATAATAACGTGCGCTTTAATGTACTCCATAAACGAAGAGAGCAACCGCCTTCCCAAAGTCATAAATTTTTATGTCAGGGCCTTGGACAAGGCCCCCACCCTTTTGCATGGCCAGCTTCGTCGCTGTCAGTACATCACACCACCCAGACCATTGCGGGAAGGGAATAATAATACCCGAATAAAGCAGCTGCTCTAAAGAGGCAGTAAAACGTCATGGCGTTTATTGTGTTCTCCCTTTCCATCGTTTTTCATCGCGGCGAATTTCGATTCAACTCCAAAGCCTCCATTAATTTGAGCCGGGCTCCACACCTACCGTGGCCCCAGCCCTCTTGGAGGTCTACGGGCGGCACTTGGCTTGACAAGATTTGGCCCCGCACGTCGGGGATCCATGTAGAGCAACCTTTCAGGGAAGGCCTTCACTCCAAAGCTAGACTTTTTTTCTGTTTTTTATACCGCTGACGCCCCTACGTACTCCACCTGTTTTACACAATGTCCAATCAATGGCTCAAGTGGGAGAACGACTCTTGACGATCAGACCTTGACTTTGACCGCTTTTTGGCTTTGTTTAGCACGTTTTTTTGGGTGGGTCTTTTTTTTGTCGCTTGAAGGCGTGACAGCCCTCATGGCGTATGCGATAACATGGTAAGCGATGATTCTGGAATTGAAGTTTTGTTTTTATATTCATCCACAAACTTTAGCGACCTTGCCAGCAGCACTGTATATCAATTTTAGCTTTTTCTTTGCTAGAGATAGCCCTTGCAACCTCTAACAAAGAAGGAATAATGCTGTTTACCACACCATACATTTCAGCGCACTCGCCATATCCTTTATCTGCATTAAAAGTATTTGTGAGAGCGGGAAACTATCGTGGTGAACAGTTTTCACCCTCCCCATATTTCCCATTGGATAAAAATAATAATTATTCCCAAACACCATAAGCGGTTAACTGTTAGCTAAAAATGACAAATTGAAGGGTAGCGTTCTTTTAATTCTTTATTATTGAAGTTTTTGTACTAGCGTAATGAGAACTGCGACCTCCTAAAATTTTTGGGTTTTATCAACACCTTTCATTCACCACTGTATTTCGGCGCCGTGTAAATTTTGGGTCAGCTGCCATGGTATTTACGGTGTGAATAGGTGACGAGCACCCCTTGTAACTACACATCACAGCGCCCCTTGCTACGTTTAAAAGTTCGTTAAACTTGTGAATAAGTTTTGTACGTGGGAAGGAATAATCCGGTGAGGTGCGATGATTCAGTGGAACACAGCGTAACGAAATCAACGACAGTGGAATAGAGAATGTCGAAGACGCTGGCTCAGAACACGCGCATGAGCCTTTCGTGTCGACAACATAATAACCTTCCAGACGAAGCAAAGGTAAACACGACAAACTTCCTAAACCGCCGCGGTCCCACCTAGTCCCAACTAGGAACCCTACCTCATTACCATAAAAGATACACGAAACCCTGTAGCTCATTCCGACATTGCCTCACCAATACGAAGAAGCTTCGGTTATCATCCTTGCAAGCTGCTCCGCGTGTCGAAATTCGTTCCCTTAAGCGTACACGAGAATGGCGGCACGTGGGACATCGCATGGCGAGATGGGAACTGCGTCGCACTCTTACACTCTCCCGACTACCCTTGCATAGGGCTTTGACGAGAAATTGCGACTTCTGAAATGCAATCACGCGTCCCTACAGTGAACGGGGCAGCAATAAGCCGGATAATCTCGTTGTAGCGAAATGCGCTCGGCATTTTACTTTCGATCGCAGAAACACATTTCTGGAGTAGAGCTCTTTATATCCCAACATCATTCCTCCTCTTTTGCAACTAAAAAAAGACCACTGTCATCTGGAATTTGAGAATAAACTCCTGCAGTAATATTGTATCTGCCTATCGGTTGGAGTTACACCCCGACCCCCAAAAATTTAGTCTGAAAATTGCATCCTTTATTCATCTTAGCGTAGACTCATCTATACGCGGACGACTATATACGCGGACCACTATCTATAGGCGGAGAAAACTGACTTGACAACACCAGCGAAGGCGCCCTTCAGAATGCGTCTTCTCTTGGGGGGCGATAAATTTCCGCCTCTTCGGCTGGCCCTCGAGTGATCGAACCGGTAAGTGGTTTTTCGATAGGGAAGAAACTTTGAGCGTACTTCATCCCACGCGCTATTCCCCTCACCTTCTGCGGAAAAGTTTGATCTATTTCGTCCACGCAACGGGCACTCTCAGGCTGCGGAGAGTTCCAGGAAGTGGGCCTGTTAGCATACCCCGACGTTCGGTGGGTTGCCGGCCATATTGGGAAGTTTGACGTGGGCCGGCGCACACGTTCCAAATATATTCATGCGCTTGTGGTACACTGTTTGGTTTTTCCTTTTGTGTTCGCAGGTGGCACTTGTGGGTGCCGGCGGCTTTTAAAATGATGAGAAAGAAAAGCGAACGTTGACCTCGGTAAGCACATCGTAGGGTGTTTCCTCGCTTAGAGAAGCTCGGAAGGGGTTTGAACGTGACTGTTTGTGGGTGTAATCATTGCCTAATAAAAGGTGTTCGTCTATTGCATCTGCCTGCCGTACATAACGGTTCCGTTCATTGGATGTCCTTTCGGACGCGCACTTGGTTTTCACACCATTTATGCTTTAGCCACAACGCCGACAATGCTTCAGGTCCTTGTATAAAATCACAAACAGTATTTGAAATGAAGAGGGAAACTCAACCAACAAACGAAACTTCATTTCTCTCGATTTCCAGATCTCAAAATAGATTAAAGTTCAAGGTCTTAAAGGCCTGCGGCAGTACTAAATTAATCTTCAAATTTCCTTAGGGGATCAAACTCAGGCCCATCTGCTTCCGAAATAGGAATAATCATCCACTATGCCTATAGTGCCTCATTGAAAAAAAAAAAGCGCAAACAACATGACGGAGACAGAGACAGAATAACACAGAGCTATCCTTGTTATTTTTATACGTCGTTCCTGTATTTTGCGCTGTTTTATTTTCTTTCACGCCTAACCAGTTCGCCCAAAGTTAGTCTAGAGTGCCATCCACTGAACTTCCTTGATTTGCTGTCTGACTGTTGATTTGTGCAGAACGCGGCATCTACTTCGCTATCCTTTTCGAACCTAGCCTACCAACAAAATCTATTTTTTTAGATTTTCTGTAAAAAAAAAAAAACGAACAGTCACCCATATAACCGAAAAATTATAGGGCATGCTCCCAACTCTCTAGGAATATGACGGCGAAAGGCTAGTTGGACCTTCTACTGAACTGCTGTTAGATGTTTTGCTGAACACTTCGGACGCGCCCGTCACCGCTTGACTAGCGCTCTGCAGCTGGCTTCACTCGCACGCCACTGCCGATACCCTCCTGTTCGCCCCGCCGGTTCCTTTACCTTCACAAGGCAGCTCGTTCTGAACGTACGTCGGTGGCCTTGCCTCCTCTGACCAGGCCGGTTCCCTTTTTCGGCGCGCACTGCACCGTACTTTCTTAGAGGCCTCCTCCGAAACTCTTCCCACACCTCTGTTTCTGTTTTAGGTTGTTTTAGATGCGAAGCAGCTTATGGTCGAGCCTGTTCCCTCCGCCGTTGTGTGGGGCGCCGTTGTGCGGCGTCCACACCCCCACTGCGCATGCCTGGCCAGGCACCACTGATGATGAGTGTGGCAGGATGCCCCTAGGGATTGGCCAACCAAAAAATCCATCACGAGATAGCTTCGCGTTCAACCACCGTCGTCATCTTCCCGTAGGGGAACACTGAGTAGTATGCGAGGCATTCCTCCTTTTCTCTCCGACGCTCCTCTCCTCTCCGGCATTCTTCCTCTCTTCTCCGAAGCTCCTCTCCTCTCCGGGATTGCACAACGAATGACAACACCTGCGGCTCCGCGCGCGATAATGCGAAGCAGCTTAGGGTTAGAGACGCGACGGTAGCCGCGGCATACTCCGCTGGGGGCGCCACTGTAGCTCCGCGGTATAAATGATGCGCGCGCGCGCTCCGCTCCCCTCATTCTCCTCCCGCTACGCCGCGATTTAACTGAAAACTAATGGGAACTTGAGTCGACCCCATGGCTGCTTCGCATACTGCTCAGGGTTCCCCGAGGGGAAGATGGTGAAATTTTTTCGCTTTGCCAACCCCAGTTCGCGCCTCGCGCTCCGGTTTCCTGTGTGAGTCTGTGTATGTTACAATGATGTTTCATACCTGTCTCGTTCCATAAAGCAAATATCTAGGGATTCCGCATTAAGAATGCGCAGGACCCTAGCTGAAAACAGCCTCGCAGTACAATATCGAACCATACGCAAACCACAGAGGCCCCTGAATCCCTGCGCTTGTTTAGCACAATACTGAAATGTGCGGCTTCGGGATGCACCTAACTGAAGACATCCTGTGGGTATAAACATCATTGACACACCCGGCCCTGCAATGTTCTAGTATCAAACACAATTTAAAGGTAAAATTCACGATAAGGGTGTTTAGGATCCGTATTCACGCGTTCAGAACTTGAGGCCTAGCAAGCGCTCTTGCAACGAAATCGGCTATGGCGAACGTTTACAACATTTATATAGCCTTCTCCCCACAAATCAATCAGCCTTAGCGCACCTGAGTGGTGGTTGGAGTTTAGAAAATGAAAGACCAGGAGATAAGTTGCATCAATGCAGGGTTTTTGCGCGCAAGTTTTTACGATGACCGTAGGTTGATTAACTACGCTGGACGGCAGCTGGGATAAAGGCCTCATTGATGCTGCTCCTTCCAACAATCCATAAGACTTGGAAGCAAGGCGTGGAGCATTATAGAGCCTGTTTACCTCAATGGCATGTCCCCCGACAGGCGAGTGGATAGTCCGCGTGACCGCCTGCATTGCCAGCCTCTTCGCCTCCAGACGGTGAGCATGGTCCTTCGTGAACTCGGGCACATCGGAAATGACCAGGTAGGTGTCGCCGATGGTTTACACCTGGAAACGAAAGGCTCAGTGCTTCTGCTTTGCTATGGAGGAAATGATATAAAAAAACAGAGCGAGTCTCCACAACTGGGTGTCAACCCAGAAACCGCAGACCTCACTTGCCCACGCATTAGTAGGCCACAAGCGAAACCTTTTGGTACACCTAGGCGGTCTAATGTCTAGAACTTGAGTGATCTTTCACATTCTACGCATGCCCCATTGTCATATTCAACTTCTTATTATTGAATGGCAGTCGCAGTTATTTCTTATGAACAGTGCAGTACGCCTCCATCTGAAAAGGAAATTTTCTTCGCATATGTATGTATTGACTACCCAGGATCCCCATTTTTCATCATCATACCCGTCGCTACTTACCCTCATGAAAAGCACGGGAGAGCTCGCGACTTCAATCATAGATATTTGGTGATCACTTCCCCGTGCTCTCAAAATTAAGCTTTGTTTTTCTTCGAGGAAACTGGGAGCTGTGGTAAAGCCCAAGAAGCAGGCTTGTGACTTGGGGTTCTATAAAAGGCGTGAATTTCTCCGAGATAAGAATTATTCTACAGTTTTACTCCCCTTTGTTTTTCTGGTACATAAAGGAGGGCACTACCATCAACTGGTTTGTCAAGATGACTAAAGTTTGCGTTTTTCTGCAACTTCCTGTCATCGGCCTTTCCTCTTGATCAGTTATCATGAGACGTCGCCGGGCTCATCTCGTAGCCAATCCTGGTACTGCCATTTGGGACGATATCATACTCTTTCTATGTTGGCTAGCTTTCACAATAAATAAAAACAAATGGTGTGCGGGCAGCTAATGAAAAGGAAGAAGAAAGTGCGAGGGAACTACGGAGCTATTTCCTTGTTCTGTTTTCCTGCATACCCCTCCACTGAATCTTCTTTGCAAGATCGGGAACATTATCTATGAAAGGGTGTCATGTGTCAGGGCACCCTCGGAGAGGGGATGCATCAAAACATCCGAAAGGGGAAAAAAAGAAGACAGATACGGCAATTTGAACGGCGCGCCATGAACGCACCAATGAGGGAACACCAGCGCCTAAACCCCGAGGCATTATGCTCAAATATGGCAGCGCGCAGGTCAGCCAATTAGAGAGCGCCGCGCAGGAGACCAGTAGTTTGATGACCATATATGGACATGAAAAGGCAAGGAGCCAATGAGAGTGCTCCAAGAGAGAGCCAAGAGGGTTTAAAAGCGGGGCGAACAAATACAAGGGGGAGGCAAAAAACCAGGAGGCAAGAAACCAGGAGGCGGCAGGAGCACGTGAGCTTCAAGAAACGAGCAAGGGGGACGTGGCCAGGCCAACGACTATGCCTACCAAGCCTGGGCGGGAGCGGGCTGACTTCGCATCGGCTGCGGCATCCTAGGCGCACCACGAACCTGTGTCGTCGTGGCCCCAGGTGCGGCGCTCGGGCACTTGCGGCCAACGTCTACGTTCCGTCGATTTTCGCTTCGACGACCACGAAAAGCTACGTTCGTGCCGAGACTACCTGGGACCTCCAGTGGCAGCGGCTACCAGGGGGTGGCCACAGAGGAAACTTCAGAACGGGCGGAGCCCACGCCTTCCAAGGAACGACCGAGAGCATCGAACATCGGCACAGAAGCCAGATGGGGACGGCTACCACCGACACGTCAGCGCCGACGACAGCGGGGTAGGCCATGGTCTATAAGGGACGCAGTCGTAGGACACAACTAGGGAGTTGGGGTTTAAAGAGATTACCTAGAGGGTGACGGAATGAGTTGATTCAAACTAATTGTATAGAGCTTTATTGTAGAGACTTTTGGGTTGAGATTTGAATTGTATTTTGGGATTGTTAGAGGTGTGAGTGTTTATCGTTTGTGTGTAGTTTATTTATTGAGTGCTTTGCTTAAGGGTTTTTTCGAGTGTGCATTAAATGTGTGTTGTGTTAAACCGGTCAACGGCTTTCCTGCATCCATCTGTCTGAACTGGTCAAAGAAACCTTACCTCCCGTTCACATGACAAAGGGAAAGGAAAAACAGCGGGACTTGAGCCCAGAAATGCAAAACCCTAGGATGACATGCGACCCATTCCCCTGTCCTGCAGTTTTCATGTAAAGGGAAAGGCTGATGGAGGCCATCTCTCAGACCGCATACTTCTGCCAAGTATGTGTCTTAAGCTGTAGGTCACAGCTCTAACTTATCACCATACGACAGCCTCCCTAATCTCATGTTTCTTTCGACTTCCGCATAGAGACGCTCGCCTGCGACGTTTCCGGGTAATCCCAAACGCGGCATATTTATTTAGGCCTAAGGTTTTAAACACACCGAAGGGACGTTCTGGCCTCACAAAGCACCTTTAAACCGTATTTTCTTGGTTCAAATTTCGTTCTTTCGTGCGTTAAATTTAACCATTTTCTTTTCCACCTGAAAAAAAAAAAAACAAAAAAAAACGGTCGAACGTTTTTCCTACTATTTTTTTACATCAAAGCCTGACTTTATTAAGAGATTACTGTGGGGGGCTCATTGCACAATTCTGGTGGTAGTCATCAAACAATTTATACGCATTAAAAAATTGTTTCTGTTTTTCTCCGGTACATGTTTCTTCTTGCAGTTTGCTGCAGCTTTAGGAAGATCGCGCTTGTAATTTTATTTATAAAGATCCAGAATTTGGTGAAGAAACTTTAGAGTTTTGCTAAATCCCGCAAGAGAAACTGTAAGCTTTCAGAAACCTTCCTTCAGTTGTGGGAACTTTGTTTCTTAGGGCTTGGGTATTAAACCGTAACATAGACATTGCACGGAAGTGATTAGTCATAATTTTATTGCGCTGCTTAGCTTGTTCCATCTGCACGTATTCGCTAAGTTGTAACTTTAAATTGGCGTTTTAGAGTGCACCTCCCGAGGTCCATACACAGGGGAGCGTATTGTTCGACGTAGTAGCCCGTGCACAGATGTGGGCGCAAGAGCTGCGTAAGTACTCTAAATTTCTCAAGAGGATAACACATGCAATGATGCGGGCTTGTTACGCAGTCGTTTGTTTGAAGTATATATATGCCCATCCAATGTGCTTAGAAGACGAGTGCTGAAGGCAGTTCTGCCCGCTCGCCCGAGTGGGCGGCTAACCAGGGACTGAGGTGGGCATTTTTGCTATGCCTGATCGTATTACAGGCAAAGCACGCTTTACAGGAACCATTCATACAGGCGGTCATTTGTAGCATATTATGGAACAAGACAATGAGTTTGCCCTGACTTGCTAAAGTATGGGACTACCTCTGGTCAGCCAAATAATATAATCAGACAAGCTGATAATAAAATTACAATTTTGACAGTGTTATACGGCACAAAGGGAGAAAAAAGGAAAGCTGCAGCCGACTTCTGCCTTGAGAAGTGGAACAAATTAATGAACGGTTCTGAAACGTAAAACAATGCATAACCCGGAGCTCGCTACTGATTCCATTGCCAAACTGTCCATACGCCTGAAGCCGCAAGTATTTTGTGGGCGGCAACTGATGGTGACACCAGCCATGAGTCATCACTATGTTATCCTGTTGTGAAAGTATATTTAAAAGATTGAGTAGTATTCAAGCTAGTCCTGATTTCATGATTAAAAAGCGAAACACCCGGGAGTACTTACGGTAAGCATTTATATGTTATCATATTGCCGTTATCAGAAAGTGACGTTCACAGTATAACTGGGGGATTTAAGGAGCAATTGAAGGTAAGGCATTTAAAAAATTCGGCAACTTTTGCAATTGAGATGCGACGAAGAGGAAAAAGGGGAGCTGGTTGTCTTCACTTGCATTAACGTGGCTTTTCTTAAGTATTCCCCTTTCGTAAGAGAAAGATGGTTGAAAAAGTGGGCTCGGCCAATATCAAAAGCAGCACCCGCGTTAGGAACCCAAAGGAAATGCGTTGCCCTCTGAATGCGAGTACAGTTCAAACGGATAGACGCCGGTTTCATATCGCGAGGGACCCGTGTTCTATTCCGACCACAGGAGTCGTTTTTTTCTTTCCAATTGGCTGATCATGGTATTGTTCCCCGGCGCTGCTAATCCCCCACTTTTCCGGCCTTTGGTGAGTTTGCCGGCTTCTTAGCGTCAAGGTCGCGGGTTCGAGGAACTCCCTTACCACATCTTTTTCTTGAAGCGCGCATATCCAACACCTGTTAGTAGAGTCCTTGCCTCCTCTCAACTTTGTCGAGCGGAATTTTCTGTTAACGATCCGCATGGACAAAAGAAAGCTTCAACAGCTAGCTTCGCTGTTAGAAATATATACTGAGGCAGGAGTGCCTTCAAGTAGAAAATTGGCTGTTACGTTTAAATTGAGTGAACGCCTCTTCTCAGTACGCTGGTTGGCGTCGTGATAAGTTAAGAATAAGGGAAGAGAGAAAAGATGCGAAAGCGCAAATAGGTAGGTTAACCACCAGGTTTGTCTGTTTGGCTTCAGAAGGATTAAAAAAGACGCACAAGAACGCGAAAGGAATAAAAAAAGCACCAAAGAGAAATGTATCCATCATAGGAGGGGAGCGCATGCACGAATACAATTCAAGTGACACTACAATGGTTTAAAAAAGTCTATAGTCTCGAGAGATAAGAGAATAGCCTCGGTTGGAACATGCGACAAATATTGCCGGGACAAAGTCAATTACAACTTTGCTCAACGGGTTTGTAGAGTCATTACGCCGGCTGAGTTGTTTTGCAGCTTGTATGTCATGTCAGAAGTGTGAGGAATTACGCAGGACGTTTTGCCCTCTATCTTCTTTTGTGCACCAAATCCGTCACAACTTTCCTTATTAGAATCCCCCTCTTCCCCCCCCCCCCCCCCCCCACTCTGCTCAAAGACGATTAGTTTCTTGTGAAATCCCTCGCACCCAACTCAAACATGACCACGTGAGTACAGGCAAGAGCTGCCTCTAGAGGAAGGAACCATAGCGAGGAATCGCCGTAGATATATAGCACTTGTTGGCGCATATATGTTCGGTGTCACTTTGCGAGTTAGGAAACATTTTATTTTCCGCAGGTGCATGTAAAAACGCACGCCTGTCGATACGAAACCGTGAGAAACTACTTTTAAAAGGCGAAATACGTGCGCGAAGAACGACGAGTTTGCGCGCATATTTTTTCCCTCTCCGAGAGCGGTCTGGCAGACTTCATGCGTGTTCCTGACGGCTTCCAGATCAGTTTTAAAATAAGGAAAACACGTCAGTAAACACGGTGCTCTCCGCACGTACGTTTCTTTCGCCGTTAACTGCGGATGGCGCAGATTATTGTATTTGCCACTAAACGCGCCGTCGGTGAAGATTGGAACAGCAACGCTATGACAATATTTCAGATCCACGGGAAGATATACGCTGAATATTTCTGGATCTACAGATAGCAATATTTTGCTGGGAATTTCCAAACTGCCACAACAGAATGGGAGGAGCGAAAGGTGTGCACCTTGAGGTGGTTGGACGCCTCGTCTAGCTTCTCGACGAGCTTTCGCTCCCTACGGCGCTGGTGCGAGATGAGGATGAGGTCTCGCACGGGGTCGTGCAGCGCCAGGTCGCCGAAGTAGGGCCCGATGCGGTGCATATCTTCGAGACTCTTGACACGCGGCGAGCACAGGAAGAGCAGGCAGTCGGCTTCCGGCAGCGACACCATCTGGCCCTTGAGCCGCAGAACGCAGTCCGGAGGGGGCTCCACGGTGCTGTTCAACCGGCGAAGAAACTTGCGCCGGTTGCTCACGGGCTGCAGGGACGCGTTTATGTGCAGGCTTCTTAACTCGCGCAAAAACTAGTTGCATATGCTGGATTGCGGCTACGAAAGACATACCCACAAACTAAATATCGATTTAGAATTGCATCCATATTAGGTCGGTGGGTGTCTTGAGGCACCAGGCCCTATCCAAATAAATTTGCGTATATGTAAAATGCGTGTTTTAACCATTTTTACGTTCTGGCATTGTGACGAAATGCCAGAAAACAAAGGCTGCGTACACTAGTTTGTTGGGAATATACGGTGAAGTTTGTGTGGTTTAATTAGCCTGTGCCCTCCGTGGAGTGAAAGGCCTGCTGCGTGTTTGAAAAGCTTGTTTGAAAAGCGTGTTTGAAAAGCAGTTTTTTTGTGTTTCGAATTAGGTCAGGCGTTTTCATCACATAATATAATGAATGCCCAATTCTCAACAAAACATTGTAAATGTCTACGTGCATACATTCTGCCCCATCTTCAATGCAATCAAAATCGGGTCACGTTTCTCATGAAGGCTCAAGTCTTCAATCATTTATAATAAGAGCGAAGTGTCGACGGGACTTCAAAAAGCTTGCGAAATTGTCTATTTTAGGTTGATTTATTTTTACTTTACGTTAAAAAGCTGGCTATATATTTATCGTCGCTCCATTTACTTTTACGTGAATATCAGCGCAAATCTCATATATTCTATTCTTAGCGCAACCTGCACTCAGCTACCTGTATGAGCGTATATCAGCTACGCTGCAGCCGTTCAAACCTTGAAGTGGCGGTTTTATGTGTCGAAGAAACGCCAGGGCTGGGCGAGGGGAGGGGGGGGCGGAGGGTGCCTGGTACGCTACGGAAAAATTTCGCCTACCCGGGGTTCGCTAAAGTGTGCCGAAGTGAGGAAAACCCGGGGGGGTTTTAATGCTTAGCCTCCGTAAAAAAGCGACCACCACGGACGCTATAAGACTAGCGTCCCCAAGTGCGTCAGGCCAACGCCCCTGTGAGGACCCTCAATAAGCGGGCCACAAAGTATGGAGCAGCAAGAATAGCGCAATCGAAATCCTTCTGATCATACTGCTCCTGACGTTAGGGAGCAACGGGACCCGAAACAAAACTAGTATTCTATTCTTCGTGAAGATTTCTGTAAGATGAGTACACATCCTAAACGCACCTCGTTTGCCTTCTGGAGTTGCTAGAACGTGAGCACTATCTGTATGAGGGGCAGGGATGTGTTAGCAATGCACCCGTCGAATGTCGTTATATAATATGTTCTACCAATTTCTTAAAAAAAGAAATTACTACAATTATTTTCTCGAAAGTTCGCACATGAACGGCACAGTTTACCACAAAAATATTGTTAGGCAAAAACTTCTAAAAACCACGGAGATATTATTAGGCTGAACCTTATTAGCTGACTCGCGTGTGCGTTAAGCGCCTAGGCAACTGGCATAAATTCTAGCAGCTTTGAACTCAGGTATCAATTCCAATGTAACCATCTAGACTTCCTTAGCGCGCATCAAGCTAGTGAGTGCAACAGACAGTATCATCAATGATATACATGTAGTACGTTTTTTAATTTAGTGACAAAACTAAACAACATGCCCGGTCAGTATGACATTCCTTGGCTCAGCCTTCTATTAATAGCCATAGTATGGGTTGCAGGATGTGTAAAGGTGCAAATAGATGTCGTTTGTTTCAAGCTCACGAAAACCACGGGCTTTGTGAGCAGGAACTTTCTGTCCCTTTCGAGCACGCCGTCCTTGGCTGTGACAACATAAACCTGGTTGAGAAAGCCCAGGGTGCTCTCGAAAGTTCTCTCGATCACCGGCCGGGAGATGCTGAACATGTCGGTGAACCGCGCAGACCGGCCGGGCTGCGCGTGACCCGGAGGCGACCCTGTACCTGCCGCCCAGGTATGGGTGCAGCCAGGTATTCACTTCTGGTGAACTCGGAAAATTCTAAACGGACCGCGGGATCCGGAAACAGTTGAAGAGCTTGAGCGAGAAACACGAAATTATATTGAGTTTATTTACATTCCTATTCATGCGTCCGTATCCATATACATATCTACAAAATTAGGTGAATAAATAACTTAATAAATTCAAACCTGCATAGATCAAGTATACACACATGCATACATACATACGTTATGCATGTTCGTTATTCATTACTAACACGTAGGAACTTTTTCGTACGTACATACACACACACGCAAGAATTACGAAAAGATAGCTATAAAGAGAGAAATAAACAGAAAGAAAGACAGCAGCATGAAAATCGCGGGTGCTTGCCCGTAGAGATAATAACAATAAAAAGAAAATCTGCTCATCTGCATTTTTTTGGAAGCGCCTCGGGAAATGGTTGATAAAGCTGAGGTACCAGTCCATGGAGATGTCAAGTATACACTTTAGGTTGGAAAACTTTGTAGCTACAGCTCGAATAGTTTCTTCTGTCGAGATTTGGCAACTGCAGCATTTTACATTTCAGATAAAACGCAGCGTTTACTTACTTAACGAAGAATGCTTCCACCTTCGGGACCGCCGAAACTGGCGACATGGCAATAGGCCATCCCACTGCCTGCGCACTGTTCCCCTCAGGGATGATGGCAACACTGATTAAAAGTAGTTGGCGTCCCTTATAGTAACAAGGCAAGGCCTAGATGTAACAAACGTTTTATTCGCGTTGCTTCAATATTTCTGTCATGTACCAAACTGAGTAAAACGTTTTACTGATGCAAGCTTTTAATGATCCCAGCGCTCGCATACAGTCCACCATTCATTCCGCTATGGCGGTTTGAGCTCTTTCTTGCGATGACCTAAGGACCATATCAGGTTGTTTCTTACGGTATGAGTAGCGTTATGTCACCTCGTTTATTTAAATTTATTCCGTATTTTGATTCGTCTCAATATATATGCACAAACGTGTACAGAGAACTTCTTGGGTCTTCCTTCTATTGGCTGAAAAAAATTGGAATTTAGGAAATACACTATTTCTTGAGTTGCAGAATGAGGCCTGGGTGGGATCCATTGGCATAATTATTCTTCATAAATGTGGAAGTATCTCTTACTTTTGTTTACATGTCCTGTCATGCTAAAACTAGTGCAGCTACTAAACATATATTTTGTTTCCTGGCGACTCGTCTAGTAGCTAACTACCGGGGTCCTGTTGCTTGTTTTAATAAACTTGTTTTTGCACCACACGCAGTCATAAACAGCGCAACGACAACGGCTGACGAAACAACGCAGTCCTGTCGGCTCTGGTTGTCCCGCTGTTTCTGGCGATGCAAACTGACGAAACTACGAAGCAGTCACACTTTATGTGCAAATCAGATGTACATTTTGATTGGTAATATCAAGTTGACGCGTTATTTTCCAAACTTTCCCAACAGTTAATCAAGCTGTTAGCTCTGCACGGAGCTTCATGTTGCTAAACCGGACTGAAATCGCAACTCACACGTTACGTGGCGAACTCCCGAATATAGTGGAACCACCGAGCATGGACGTCAGGCTTATTCGCAGTGCTTGAAACGGGCGTGGGGCCCTATGTTATGGGAGTGAGCTTGAATTAGAATAGACTCGCACTGTCCACCAATGCAAATTAGGTTACTTGAGATGTATGAAGTGGAGGAGAAGGGGGGGGGGGGTTGTAATTGTTTTAAAAACTTTGTTCTGTTCTTAAAATGAACTCGCCTTTATCCGCCACATGAATTCAGCAGCCTTCATAACAGAATAAAGGCTTGGTCATAGTTATTACTTAAGACGCCCCTAAGACACACCTAAGAATTCGATATTTATAAGAGTTTGTAGGTAAATTCATCAAAGAAACCAAAACTGTGATCAAAAAATAACTGTTCGGTCGAACATCGGGAACTGCGCAAATGCGGAAACGCGATTTTTCCAGCCAATCTCAGAGAGATCTAGGCGCGTATTGAGTATGGCACGCTTGGAACACGTACCTTTCCAGCCTGGTGGATGACGAAATCACGCTCGAAGATTATGTGAAAGGGGAAGGCTTCACAGAAGGTCTTTGTGTCTACGGGCAAATCTTGCGGGCTTTGGCTGAGGTGGTCCGTTACGTGGGCCGATGTAAAGGATGATCTCTTTTGCATCAGACCCGGGATTTCTATATGGGCAAGCTGCGAATACATATAGAAAGAGGAGAAAAACAGAAAGTGCGTTTTGTAAAGTGCAAAACGTTTTGTGCAGCCTTACATCGCCAATAAGCCGCGGATAAAGAGTGCGGCTTCAAAACCAATCGAAGCAAATAAAACGAAAAGAAAACATTTTGCCATGATCCGTATGCTGGACCACGGCCGCTCGATGGAAACCTAGTTTCCATCGAGCGGCCGTGGCTGGACAGAACATTTCAAGAGAGTGAGGAATACACATACAAATCACTAAAAAAAATGTGAAGCCAGACAAAGACAAAACAAATGGCAGACAAAGATAAACCACGGACAAGGAGAAAACCCTGCTCTTCTAAACCCGCCACATTTTTCAGGCTATAAGAGACACTGTTGTATTTTTCATAGTGCGTGAGCCCCAAATGCTTATTGTTCACCGAACTGATACCACATTGGGAAATACTCACCGTATATGCCAACGCTAATCATGTGCTAGCGGGATACGTAATATTTTTTTTTGCAAATAAATCCCATCTGCCGTCATCATTAATGTGGTCCGCTACACCATTATGCTTGCACACTTTACTATTATTTTTGTTAAATTTTGTTAAAGTGTGCAGAATGCGATGGACTTATTTGAAACAATGCGAATATTTGAGGGCTTTGGAGAGAAAATACTGAATAAACGAGAATTTGTGACACCTAAGTATATGACTGTCAAGCACCATCGAGCAGTAATGCGCTGATTACATAAGTCTAAAGCTGTGATGGCCTGCCTGCTACGAAGACTGGTTATGGAAAGGCTACAGCAGGTTGGGTAGCGTAATATTGCCGGAGCGAGACAAATGAGTTGGTAGGAGAAGAAATCCCGCTGGGCTTTCGTGGCGTGGTGCACCAAAATGTTAATATGATGAACAACCTGAACTCCCCTTTTTTTCTTTCACATCCTTTTCACGCGGTCCCACTGCAATGCGTCAAGCTTTAGGCTCGAGCTGTAACCCGCGGGGGAAGGGGGGGGGGGAGAGAAGGGTCATACTTGTAGTAGGCACTCGGACACTTCCATGAGGACGGTGACCCGGTCTCCTTTGTCTGTAACCTTGCACGTGTTCACGTTCACCTCGGTGTCGAAGAACTCCCGCGCAACGGCTTTTCCCAGGCCGTTGACGATCGGGTGCAGGCCCTTGCGCTCGCTGTATTTCGGGTGGCCATCCAGGAAAAAAATAGATAGGGAGGTAGAGCACTGTGATTTTAAATAGAAAACTTTGCCCCGAAACGAATTAGGGTAACAACTGTACCCGTCTTTGTTAAGGAAACCCTGCATTGTAAATAAGAGCTATATTTGTGTACCTAGTGGCAGTAAATCCTGGCGATTTTTTTTTATATTCGAAGTGGATTAAGCAAAGATATCAATGCACGCGAAAAAGTATATTTCCCACAGCCGAGAAAGATTCCCCATATTGCCCTTCTCGGCGAATTGGAGATGACTGCTTTTATTCAGCAAACGGGAGCAGAGTCTACTCACTGAGCTTGCATATAAATATTCGCTGGAGTGTATTTTTACATTCATATATCGGTCTCACACCGTTTTACCCGTTTCTGCTGATACACCTGAAGAGAAAACGAAGGTTTCCGCATTTTGTGCGTTGCGTACCTGGAGTAGTGCATGTGCAGAGTTCCCATGGGTCCCGGAGAGAGACCCTGAAGAAAGGCGCGTTCATGCGCGGGTACGTGGAGGCCAGGTGGAAAAACAGAACAGAAGAAAGAATGTAGGAACAAAGGAATAACGAAAGCAAAAAGGAAATGAAAAGAATACGAAGTAAGGGGAGGTGGCAGAAAAGAAATACCGGGCGAAATACGGCAGAAAACTAGGAGAAATTTTCTCCTATTCTTATTTCTCCTATTCTTATTTTCACATAATCTAGAGCTGGTGACTGCACCGAGACAAGTTCTCTTGGCTCGGATTTTTCATAATGCACCCTGAATGACGATTAGGTTTGACGAATAACACGCGAGCAGCTCCATCTGGCTAAAATTTTGATCCACCGTGTGACATTACGCGACAGAAAATAGCATTCTTGAGTTTCGTAATATTTAGCGCGGACCCAATTTTTTTGCCGAATCTCAAGCTGCGCCCAGGCATTGGTGTGTGCTCCGGGCGCTTGTCCAATTAAACATTGTTCAAAATATAGAATGCGTATTTTAACGCTGTGAGCAGTACAAAAATCGCCCTAAATTTCCCATAAATAAAAAAATTCCGAATTTTCTTAAATTCTTTTTATATTCTTATCATCGTAGTTTGAATCACTAAAAACTCGGTTTTGTGCAAATTTTGAATTGCGTACTGTATTCGAAGCCTTTAAATGCAATGTCCTATATCTGCAACAACATTTACATGTTCGTTGTGCGTACAGTGGTCTTGCCTACAGGCTAGTCGTCGTCGGGGACAGGGCATTTTGGCATGCGTTCATCTTTCATGTCTTGCGTTATATTTTGCAACAGAAAGAAAGAAAAGGACAGAGACACATTGGCTTACAAAAATGTTCTTATTTTTACGTCTGCCACACCAGCCTCAACCATCCTTGGATTCTAAGAAGACGAGGACTCAAAAAGAAACAGAATCAGGGCAGCTAGCACTTAGTACCAGGAAATGAGCAATCAGCCGAGTTTCACCGTTCAAAGAAACCGGGTCGCACATTCATTTTCAGGGAGGAAAGTACTCACCCAGCACTTCGGAGGCCGATTGCACAAACTTGAACGTAACGTCGTCCGTGTACACTCTGTGCATGAGGAACGAGCCACCGTGCATCCGGATCTTGCTTTCCCACTTGTGCAGTTCCCCGGAACAACTAAAATACATTACAAAATTAGATAGTCCTTCCGCGGCACGTAGCGTGTGCTCTTTTGTACTCCACCTTTGCCGCGAGAGAGACAAAGTATACAAAGTACAGTGGTAAGGATGATGACGCTGCCGCTACGGCAACGTCAGTGACCTGGGAATATATTGCCGAGTGCAAAATAACAAGTTGAACGAGCGTGCCGGCTCTTCTCCGGAAATTGAATACGCGACACCGTTTCCGGCTCCTCTTCTGGGGTTAACCTTGGGCTGCAGCAAGCTTTTTATTGTTCTACTCTTTATGTAGCACTTGTCAGTGCCTATCCTGCGTCCTTCTCTACGTTTTGTATTTTCTCTCCCAGGTGATATTTTCTCCGAGGTTCAAAACGAAAATCCTATTTATTTTTTACATCTCACAAATTTGTTTTATTGGAAGTCCAATTTCCTACCAAGATAAACCTTGTCGAAATCAAATGCTCCCCGATCCGGTCTTTGTGTATGAGGTACAGTAGGAGAAGCCACCACCCTGCTGATTATATGTCTTTGGTTTTTTTTCAGCTTCTACTGTAATTACGCCCTTCTTTTCTGCGTAGGCGTGTTTAATCATCTCTCTGAAGGCACGGATCTAACCCTAAAAGCTCCCACATTGAGTCAACAATCTGGCAGTGTAATTACCGCTCGTATCACAGCAAGAAACATTCATTTTCACTCTCTGCACCAACGTTACGTTGAGTTTATTCTAGTAACGTTGCTCTGCACATCAAGCCACACCGACCGCCATTGCATTGCAAGAAACGGAGAGGGTTCAAGTATAGCTCAGGGGGTACCAAACATACACTGAAGATTAAAAGGCAAGGACGGTTATCCCCGTCCCGGCAAACCAAACAGCCCAAAGACATTCCCTTCCCACCTCATGGGATTATACACTCGTTAAACTCATCCCACCCAGGAACACTCGAGCAAGCCTCTTCACCTTCAACATATGCAGTCCTCCATTAGCACCACTCGGTGAGATCCACTTCCTGTTCAAAAAAGTAAAACAACGTACAAAAGGTTATTCCCTTGTAATAGTAGCATACTCCAGCGTGCACCATACTAACTGGGGGCATCCAAGCGATAACAAAATACGGCAGCAGCTATACGAAGCTATCCGAAAAAACAATCTACATTTGTGCCATGTAATTATTGTCCCTTACAGAATTGAAAGCAGTGTCTCCAGAGACATCGCGCCAGATTCGACGCTAACTTTCGGTGTCAAAGAACCCATTTGGGAAACCCTGGCCGAAAAGTTGTGTAGTGATGATTATATTTCGAGCTGGTGGTACACCGTAACACAGCCAAACAACGAAAAATAGGAACAGCCCGCATAACTGATTAGCGGAAATTTAGAGAGACGACACCGACAGGCCCCAATAAAGAAACTGAAAAATGAACGGAGGAGATGCTGGAAACAGCAAAACAAAAGCAGACTAAGGAATTAATATTAACCCAAGACTGCGCGGCCATAGATACCCCTTTGGGAAGCCCGGTGGAGTCTCACAAAACGGTAGAGGAAACGCCGAACAAATCGGAAGCTCGGTCTCTTTATCGCTCAAATGATCCAGGAAGCCACCGATTATGCAAGAAAGCTCAGACAACAAAATTGGTTCCAATTTTACACGAAACTCCAGGGTACCCTATGAACTCGTCGATCCTGGCATCTTTTTCGCTGCCGAGTGAGTAGCAAGGAAAGTAAATCAGCCACATCGCATCAACTGAAACGCCTCATTCACAATTATCAAGGCACAAAGAAGATCTCACGGAAGAATTAACGAAACCGTGGTAAGACACAAGTGACAAGACACCACTTCCTCATGAACCGTACATATATGTGGCCCGATTACAGAACGGACGCTCCATTCACAATGCCAGAAATTAAAGCAGCAGTCCAAAACTTAACCGGAAATACCATACCAGGGAAGGACAACATTCGAAACAAGCTGCTACTAAATTTGGAAACCATCGCGTTTGAGGCTCTATTAGAATGCATAAACGAACATTGTATTGCCGGAAAGCTCTCATCCCAGTGAAAACACGTCGACATTAATTTGATACCAAAAGCCGGTAAGCAACTACCCCCAGCAAATCTGCGACCCATTTCCCATACAATCTTGTGTGGGAAGTTATAAGAACCACTGGTACAAAATCGCCTTTCCCCGCATATCAAAGATAATGGGCACTTCCCATCAAGCAGGTATGGATTCCGCCCTCGTCTATCCATACAAGATATCCTGCTCCAATTTAAAAACAAAAACAAAGAGGGTTACCAATTCGCACAAAAAATGCATATCAAAGGTGCCTTTGATAATGTCAACCACCAAGCCATTCGGCGTAGACTAGCATCAATTGACTGTGGACAAAGGCTATATACCTCTGTTGCGGCTTTCCTGACAGGACGCACTGCCACTCACCACCTGAATAGGCCAGTTCTGTTCAAGAACATTTAAAACAATACGAAAGGACACTCCAGAAGGTTCAGTGATATCAACGTTTCTGTTCAATATAGCATCGAAGAATCTCCCTCGGATACTCAATGACACCCCGCATCTCCGGCATGCACTTTACGCGGACGACTTGACCCTTTAGATCCCCACGAGATCAATAGGGGAGCAACAAGACTCCCTTCAATTAGCCATCAACAAGGCACATGAATACCTTCTAGCCCGAGGCCTACATTCCGTCCCAGAGAAATTAGCTCCGCTTACAGTTTTTTTCTGGGAAATGTACGAAGAGGAAGAAAAGCATCCCTGAGCCAGAGCACAGAATACAGGGCAAACCAGTTCCCAGTCTGCCCCATCTGCGTATTTTAGGCCTTGTGATCCCTAAAAATGGCTCAGGACTGCATACGAATGCCCCTATGAACCGAACCCTCAGCCAGCTAATGCATCTCATACATTGGGTTTGGCTTGCTAGTCGGATACCCTGCGGATGATGCAAGCACTGCTCATCAGCAGGGTCGGATTGGCACGCCGTATCTTGCCCTTCAAAACAAGCGAGAATACCAGATTGAATACTATAATTTGACAAGCTTACAAGACCGCCTTAGGACTACCTACCATCGCAGACATCAACGAGAAAGTTGCACCAACTGGGAATACATAATATGTGGGAGGAGATAGAGGAAGCACAGTGCCCCTTTCAGCTTGAATGACTGATGTACCTTCCACAGGAAGGACTATTTTAAGGCAGCTAGGATATGCAACGCTACCCATTCAAGACAAAAAGACAAGTGTTCCATTACAGATTCGACAGCACATTCCAGTTCTACCGACAGCCCGACACAATTATCCGGTTCACAACAAGAGCTAAAACCGTGAATGCCAAGTATAGAAGTAACCCAACAAATTGCAGCGACGCAGCCGTATATCCAAATCAACCAGCATACGTCGTCTACGTTGTTCACAGTACCATTTGTTCAGACGAGCAAGAGCAGAGACGGCATGGGACAGAGATAGTTTAATGAAGAAGTAGAAGTGGTACGCGTGCGTGCGAAGGATCGGTCTTCTTGCTCTTCGTATTCAAGCTCCTTGATGATGATTTTTAACTAGCTCCCGGCCGGCCAACTTGCATTGCGCTGCGCTTTGGCGGGTCATTTGAAGCAGCCCTCCAAACGATAGATGTGATTCGCCGATCTTCTGAGAAATGTTTTGTTCCCCGTCCGAAGGTGGCAAGCCCTTGTCACTCCGTCGCGTCCAGGGTAGGGTATCTCAATTCGGCACATTTTCCGAAACGTCTTTGGGCCCCGGTCTTCAATTACCACCACATCTCCTATGAACAGTGGTTTAGTGTGGCGTGTATTGGCCTTGACAGTTGCTCCTATGTATTTTATGTACTCTTGATGCCATCTTTTCCACCAAGCTCTGATGAGTCGGCATCAACTTCTGCATTCCTCTTCAACATCTACTCTGTGTGCCTTCACTTGTCCTTCGTGTAGCTGTCGCCGTCCGGCCGGCGATTATGTCTGCTTGCGTTAGTGGCATGGGCTCATCGGGCTCGCTATACACGTAAGTCAAAGGGCGATTGTTGAGAGCTCCTTCAACTTCGGCGACAACTGTTCGTAGCTCCTCCACTGAAGTTGTCTTTCTTGATAATATTTTTCTCATCGACGTCTTCTGGCTTCCAATTAGGCGCTCATAAAAACCTCCCCACCACGGGGCACACTCGGCTATTGCGTCCCACTATTTTTTGAACACTACAGTAATCATTCTCTTGTTCCTGCCTGATAGTTTCGAGCAGTCTGTTGATGTTCTTCTCAGCTCTTTTAAATGTTCTTGCGCTGTCCTAGTAGATTATGGCAGGGATATCCCGTCGGGCGGTCAACCACCTGAATTCACACAAAAAACTGCCCGTGGTCATATCGTTGGTCACCTTTACTGCACTCCTCTCGTTACCGCACAGGTGAAAACTACCATGTATTGCCTTATAATCTCGTCTTTGTACTTCGCATAAAGCGTACCTGCGAAGTCAAGCCCGGTCACTTGAAACGGTAACGATTCCTTGACACTGTCTGCCGGTAGTGGAGGCATTGGTTATTTGTGAACTTGATTGTTGCACCAAGAAAAAACGTGCTTGCTGTTGTGCTGAATGTGACTGTAGTCATGCGCCAGGTTTGCATCTCGTTCAGCAGGTTTCCCTCAGCGTCGTGCTTTCACCATAAAAATCTCACGGCATCGCTGTCTTCTTCAAGTATAGAAATTTGTAGGAACGCCTTTTAAGTGCAATGCACTTCTTAAGCGACCCTGAACCTGCGTCCACCGGCGATGTCCGCAGCACGTGGAGATGGGCGCGCGCAGCCTGGCCGCTGACATGGCACATACCCACGTGGGGGATTGGCCAGGAATCTCCTCGTCTTCCTTGGCAACGGGGGGAGATGGGCGCGCGCTGCCTGACCGCTGACATGGCACATACCCACGTGGGGAATTGGCCAAGAATCGGGCGTGAGAAGGGCTAATGCACCTGCTTAAAGGAGTACTGACACGACATTTCAAAGCTGAGATCCGCTCTAGCAATCAAGTACAACGACAACACAAATAGGTGTCTGTGAATAAATGCATCTTTCTTTCTTTGTAGTTGTGTGTATGTGTGTGATCTCTCTTTCGCGAACATTACCGAACCGCGCAAATTCAACTCGTGCATTCGCACTTCCACATTCTTCCCCCCCCCCCCCGGGAAATGCGCGGAATTTTTCTACATCTCTTACTAGGGCCACCTTTTCTTTGAGAAAATTGAGGAGCAATGACAGCATGTATTCATTGAAGTCAGGTCCTGCCTCCATGTTGTTTAACGATGGGCCCTTCTGCGGGTGTTAAGAGGCGTCAAATACTACACGAACTTTTGTCGTGGCTCTGTCATCGCGAATAACCGCGTGATGTGGCATGTAGTCACATATCCCAGCGAGAGGTTCCGATGATTCTTGAACCTCTTTCGTGACTCCCAATGTCAGATATACGGAGATCGCGTGGTCATCGCGACACAGCGTGGCTTCGTTCGTCTTTAAACTTTTCTTCAGTTTTAATAGTCTTTTCATTGCGTTTTCCTTGTTGGTCTCCAGATTAACGCTCTCCTTCCACGGCAATCTTACTTGATAACGAGCATTTCGCTGCTCTATCTTCGGGTCTAATTATTGTGTGATTTCGCTTTCTTCAGTATTGCAACTGGGTTTTGTGATGCCAAATGATTTCAGGCTCCAGAACGTCTGTAGGTCTTGTTGAAGTTTTGTTTCCGGAGCTTCAACTTTCAGAACAATGACTGATTTGTAGGGGTGTGCGAATATCAATTTTTTAATTTCGAAGCGAATACGAATAATGAAAACAAAGTTCGAATCGAATCGAATATTTTTCGAATATTTTTCGAATACGAATACTTATTGTTTTTTGTAAAATTAAAGTTTTCACCATCTAGAAACACAAAAACTGCACAACAAATCCCATAAAGTAAAATTAGGAATTGCACAGTACCATTGCACTCAACAGGTTAAGGCCTGCACTCACTTAAATGTTATCATGAATAAAGGTTAACTGCTCGACATGTTCGGGTAGCAGTGAGCTCCTGCTCGTCACGACTCTACCAGATACCGAAAACAGCCACTCACTTGAGACACTAGTGGCCGGCATCCGTACACATTACCGCGCGCTGATACAGTAAAATCTCGATGATACTAATCTTGCGGGACCGCGAAAAATATTCGTATCATTCGAATTTCGTATGAACCAACACAGACCAAAAAATTGAGCGCTGAAAAAAAGTTTTCGTTTATTTCTTTTCTTGCTTTCGCGTCAGGAAATTCTTGAATTTTTCTGCTTTTTTTAACCCCCATGTCGCAAAGCAGTCCTTTCTGGAGCACGGAAAGCTTCGCGCTCATCTCCTCACTCACGATGCCCAAGTGGCCCAAGCTCGCTACACGCCGCAACAGTCAAGCGTGAACCGCATGGTGCGTTTTTGCACGCGATATCGCTCACCTCGGCTTTGCGCACGCTGTATTTTCACGCCCGCATCGACGATTTCGCGCCCGCGCCTACCTCGGTCAGGAAATGACGCACGACGCGCGCGGCAGAATGGAGGAGCCTGACGACTTGCGAAGCGATCGAGACAGCCGGCTTGGCTCCGCCGGAGATGGTTAGGCTTAGCACCCCCACAAATATTTCATGGGCGCTTTCACTAGCGGTGGGGATGATGTTTTGTAGTACCGTTTTCGCATGCATTATCAGCTCGTTTACCGCACAAGCAACTTCGTGTCTCCCTTGAGCCTTATTTTAAAGAGTGGTTAAAAGCGGGCGCTCCAGTTCCCGCGCCACTTCACGGCCGGAGCCGACGCCATGTTGCCGCCGCCGGCCGCGCCGCGCCGCGCCGCGCGCAGCGTGCGGGCGGTTTCGCGGCGGTGTCAGCGCGCGTGGGGCGTGCGCGGCGCGTTTTCGCAAGCAGAAAACAACAGCCCGGCCATTTCTGGAGAAAGAGTGACAAACAGGGGAGAGAGAGCCGTCACTTGCTCGATCGGCAGTCGGGTGGCCTCGCCTGCTCGTTCGTACCCGCCGGGCCGCGCAGGTCCGTTCGTACAGCCGAAATTTTTCACATTGCGAACAATGCAATTTCGTCGAAACTTTTCGGAAATTCGTATCACCCAGAATCGTATAATCGAGATTTCACTGTAACCACGAATAAACACCGATACAGTCTGCGAAAGCACGTATCGTTCGCCGTGTATATGCTTCGCGACTTTGCTGTTGAGTCACGTCCTGAATTTTTTTTTTTAGTTTTGGATGGTTCGAATTTTTCGAAAAATAAAAGTGCCGTTCGAATCGAATCGAATACCAAAAAATTCGAATCGAATATTCGAAGTTTCGAATATTCGCACACCCCTACTGATTTGGTTTGCGTTATTCTTATTTTACTTTTCTCCGAAGGACCTTGCACTATCCAACCTAAAGTTGTCCGACTGCCATCAGTCTACTTTCAAGTTGATGTGTTCGACCAGTAAGAAACTCCCAATAATAATTGGAGCCAGCTAGTAGCACAATTGCATCTGTAGCTATCGTCTTAGTCCTCTCGTCTGCTACGGGATAAAACGTATTGGAGCATTTCATAGGTACCTAAATAAAAATTTTCCGAAACAAAATGACATAACATGTTGCACTAATCGATCAGAATTTAAAGGAAATTTCTCCAAGGTTGAGTAAGTTTCTGCGAAGGAATGTTCGACATCCATCCAAAGGTGGAAGTCAAACTTTCCTTAGCATGTTGCACTAATCTGATTTTCACCACACAGATGAACACTCGCCGCATATTTGTGCTCATAATGTTAGAATACACTTATTGTGTAAATCTCCAGCATATAGGTTACAACATAACACAGATATCATCAAGACCAGTATCTCCACCTAATTGCGCATGTTTGCTCCTTAAAACACAAGGCACGGGGGTGGTCTTACCATTTTCTTCGAAAGGTTTGGTTGAGTCGCCCGGGTCAGACTAGCGAGACCAGGGACGGCATGGAACATAAAACGTTTAATGAGGAAGTGGAAGTAGAAGGTGCTTACACGAAGGATCAGTCGTCTTGCTCGTCGTCTTCAAGCTCCTTGATGACGATATTTAACAAGCTCCAGATTTAGTCCCAAGCCGCTTCAATTTTATACCTATATCGGTGTATATCTAGGTGTCTTTTCACCGTGACTTCTGTAAACTTCTTTCGCTCATTCGCAGCGTTTTTATTGTTTTTATTCTTTCAGTTAAGTGTTTATATTCGCCATTTTTTATATTAAACTTTAAATGTTAGACCAGCGGCTGTCCTTGTGTTCGACTTCCTTCGTTTCTGTTGAAGCTCACGCTGGTTTCACCCAAGAATGTCTTTCCAATTAGCCCAGCTTGCTACCCTCCTACCCCACCCACATTCTGTCCCACGCCCGGCACCATGTACCCCCGCGTATGGGAGTGCCAACAAACTCCAAACCTACCCCCTATCTCCTTCCTATCTTTTGAGTATTGGATGGCTCGTGTGGCCGATCCGGATCTTGGGCACCAGCAAGAACTGGTGAAGAGGGCCTGAACGGCAAGTTGCAGCCTGGGTGTCCCGGAATAAGGATGCCCTCCACCGGGAAAGTGCCTGCCATTAGCACTTACACTCACTAAATATTTATTGTCTCTGTCGCCTCTGTTTCTTCTTCTTCCAGACTGCGGAACCGTATTTTGATGGACAGCTGTGTGCGACTGACGCACAAGACTGGTTTCCTTGCTGGCCTTCTTTGGACATTGGCTCTAGGCCACTTACTCCAAGCACGTTGTGGTCGGAGGGGACATGCGTTGCAGCACTTGTTAGGCCCGAAATACATTTTGCAGAGCAGAACCGATAACCAGATTGCCGACTGTGAGTGCAACAATTTTCGTTAGGCCCGAAATACATTTAGCAGAGCAGAACCGATAACCAGATTGCCGACTGTGAGTGCAACAATTTTCGTTAGGCCCGAAATACATTTAGCAGAGCAGAACCGATAACCAGATTGCCGACTGTGAGTGCAACAATTTTCGTTAGGCCCGAAATACATTTAGCAGAGCAGAACCGATATTCAAATTTGTGTGCATACTCGCGCGGACGCTTTTACCAAAACAGTTAAAACCTTAAACTCATTCACCGATTTAAAACCTTAAACTCCTTCGCCGCTAACTGAACCAAACCTACACAACACTTACTTTTTTCTCATGTCGTGAAATGCACAGGAGCAAAATATGTAACAACAGGAAGTCAAGTCTCACACATATGTTTAAGGCAACAACATCAAACTAGCATTCAGTGTTCAAGGTTAAAACTGAGATCCAAATACATGCTGGTCATGCTAGTTAGGCGTAGTGAGAGAAAGAAGATTCGTTTGACATTTGAAAAGTATAAGGAAGTGCATATCTCTGCTGGTCACCATGTTCTTCGACCGTTAAGGGTGGGGAAGTGGAACAGAAGAGGGAGAAGGGAAAGGTTGTGCTTGTGCTTGCACTCTATTATGATATGAAGAAGACTGCCATGTTGTCAACAGAACATGCGTACAGCAGGAGATTGCGTAGGGAACCTACGATGAATCGTGTCCTCCTATTATCACCTTTTCGGTCCTTTTCGCTTTGTGTTGTTTTGTACTCTCTGTTGCTATGAATTAAACAGTTGACCCATGACCACGGTTAGCCCTACGTATGCGCTTCTAGAGGGAACATGTTTTTACTTTTATAATGAGCGTGCTCAAATACCCTTCTAGCCCCCCGTGGTACGATTGTATCCTCTCACTACAATCGTCGTAGTCATTATTTTATTGCGTCTTTTACTTCTCTTATTTGAACTTGACCCCCAGCTTTAGGTTATTGGCGCGTATCAATACAGGTGGTTGGTTTTCACCTTCTTTGCCCTTAGGAGCTCTACATATTCGCAATTACCCGAACGGGATTTGCCACTTCAGTTATAAGAATTCTGAAATTATACCGGTAGGCAAACTACAGTACGTGTTTCTAACACACGTTTCTATGTCTTGTTTTATTATCGCTTCGCTCACTCGCAGACTCACCGCTCCGATACCACGTGACCAGGCGAGGAAGAAAAGGCTGCTTCGCCTGCTCTTGATCCCCTTCAGGGAAAGCGAAAGGATGAATGCAGCCATCCGGTAAGCCTACCTAGACATCAGGCTCCGAAATCTCAAACCAAGGCAAACTTTCGCAAAACACTCTGTGCATAGCCTTTCCATTTCCTCGTGACAACTAGGTTTAGAATTGCTAAACATGGCCGATTTTTTTCGTTGATTTTAATCCGTAGGCGCTGTCGGCCATTTCTCTGTTTATATTTCAATGACGGCTATGCGAGAAGCCGCATTTCTGGCTAATGGTGCTTTTATTGTTAGTGGAATAAAAGTGTGGTTCACTCATAAAAGTTCCCAAAGAGGGTTTTCCCCTGACACCGAACAGGCAAGCACATACATAACTGTGGTAATTACGACCGTCCTGCCACTACTGATTACAACAAAATTCTTATTACACGTATTGGTCTTGAGATTACCTTTTATTGCGCGGATGATCTGAGATAAAATATGCGTCAAAGAATGCTAGAGCTCCTTCAGATTGCAACTGAATGTATTAAAATGATTCTTCCTCGTTTCCCTATATTTCACAAATTTTTCGAACTCCTGAAAGTGGCAAATACTTGTGGCGCACCAAAAGAAAGGGGCATTCTCATCCGGAAGCAAGTCATGCGTCTTTCAGCTGTCGAGAGCATACCTTTGCCACTATTTAAAAACATCTAATGCAACGAATAAAGTTTTGAAACATAATCTTATCATCCCCGTCCAGGTTACCTTTAACAATTGTCTTGGAAGAGACTGCACGCTGCTTCTTATCTACGCCAAGGAGTACGACAATTCGATTTGTGCCCCAGAGGCATTTCTTTACCATGCACTTTGCCCTCTATGAATCGAAACACACCACCCTCTTCCTTTAGGAAAGAATCATATTTCTCGTCCCCTCAGATATTTTTGGAGTACCACTATGCTTATGTACCTGCATGAGTTTTCACTCACCGGATTGATGAAACGCTGTCACAACATCACTTGGGAAGCTTCTTAAAGCACGTGGCATGGCGTAAGGGTTACAAAATTCCTCTGCATCCTCTGCTCACTCAGGAGCCCAGAAATGCATTCGTATTTTGTCAGATTCGACGCTACACTCGGTTTCTTCGGCACCCAGTACCTGCAGCCGAGAGGTGAAGCGGCCACGTGTCGTAGAGGCATCCCGTTTGCGTAACCAAACCGGCGACGAAGCAACGTAAACAGACACCACTCATTAGACAATAAAATGACTGGACGGTACATGATTGCCTCTCGGCTTTCCACACTTTAGGTGTGAATCTTACGTTATTCTTACTAGAACTCAACCTTCTTTGACAGCCCGGGCTGATTATTTTGTTTATTTTTTCATTGTATGGACGACGCGCGTTCAAGGAAGTCTCACAAGCGGCGCTGTAGGCGGAACAGGCGCTTATACTTGTAATTTTTGCATACTGCATGTTACGACAAAACGCTCCATATGCTCAGAAAATATTAAATATGTGTACCAGGCAATGAAAAATTAACTCAATACCGCCATTAACGGGCTGTGCTTGCAAGTAGCACATCTCTGTAGACCTATTCTTTCTCAAGCTAGTGGAAGCCATTACAAATTCAGCCTCCATTACAGGTTAATCAACGCCAAGTGCATGCTGCATTTGGTATTGATTATTGAGGTAGGCTGGTTACTGAGGTACTTGAGATACCTTGATCAAGGGTGATTAACCATAACCTTCAAATCAGATAAGGCATTCCTCAGACTAGGGGATGTAAGGGTAAACTATGATGGTACGAAACCCCATAGGTCTGCTTGCATAGCTTCGTATTACGTCCGGTTAGTTTAGCTCAAAATGCATTGTATACGACAAAGGGAAAGTAAAATTTTATTAGGTTGTACTACGTTTTTTAAAGCAAATAAAGAACATTACGTTGCAAAATATCGAAGTTTCAACAACTGTCATTCTATTAGATAAAGGTGGGTTAGTTATAGTTTTGTTTTAAGTCTACATCGTCTTTTTGTGGTCAAAAGTATTCACCACTGTTTTATAGTAACAACATCTGAAACGAAAATTATTCTAAGTTCAAATTTGTTTCAGTAACTTTTCCCTTATTTACTCGGGTGTCTTACATAAAAGAATCACTCTCTGCAGGAAGAGCTATGTTTTCAGCTCGCCGCTCAGAAAACCTTGGAAGCGGAAGCAGAAGTGGCATTTCACTGACATTTCGTAGGCCAGCCGCACACACACACATCAAGTTCTTCGACACGTGCGTCGATAATGTGTCAAACATTAGGGGAAGGCAGGCACGGCACGACAATAGATAATTTGACGCCCAAATTGGGTCAGTAGATCCCCCCTCCGCTACGGCGAAAATAAGAGACACACAGATTGGTGGCGCCAAAAATGTGTCAATAGCGGGAGGCCGACCGCGGCAGCGACAAAAGTAGAAGGCGAGGTCGACATCTTTTCTAGGTTACCGTTGGAGACAGGAAAAATAAGAAAGAACCGTCACAACGCAGAAAACAAATCACTTCCACTTGAAACCTCGACCGGCCACCGGAATTAGTCGCCAGAGGATCGAGACGCAATCAAACCGGTGCCACTGGCGAGCAATGAGCGGAGGATGGCGCTCTAACATGCAGGTCATTTACGGCGTCGACCCTTCGACGCTGGCGTGCGCGTGTTCGTTCACCTGCCCCCTCCGTAGCGTTTTCTGTGTTCGCCGCTTATTCAGGCACGTACGCGGGTACCGCCACCAACTCTCGGCTCCTCTACCAAGTTAGTGATGACCGCAAGCATATTGAATATGGTAATCCCAAAGATCCACGGCACTGCGCAGCCTCTGCTTTCGAGGCTGTCCTCCAGCCTCATGTGAGGCACGCCGCGGTTGTGTGCCCTGCGTGCCTCTTCGGATTCTTGCCTCGCCCACCGCTCCGCGTCCTGTACTTCAGGGCTACGATTTGAGTTGCCAGAATACAGTTTCTTCTCGCTTTCTCCACCGGCACCTTTTCACGGAGTGTGGAGAACTCGGAGAAGTGTGGAGAACTCGACTATGACGGCGCTTGATATGGTAATGGGGTATTCAATAGAAATGCGTGGTTCTGAGCACCTGGGATACGTAAGTAAACCAACTTTCACCGAGTTTACTGCCCGCTCCACTTCCGAAAAATAAAGCAGTTTTGTTCCTACGGCTTGGACCACTCATCGGCTTCGTTGGCTTACCACCCCACCGGAAACTTTAAGTCAAGCATGCCGACCAAAGGTAATATTAATATAATTTAGTTCCGAGTTATGTTCCCTCACGTCATTTACATCCAAGTTAGCACCAAACCCAACTGCATAAACTTTGCGTTTTCCTTTGAAGCACTTCTTTGAAACCCAAACTGACTCACCAACTACTTCTGATAAAAGCCTTGTAAATCGACGGTACGTCACTTCAATTTTACTCGGAGCCTCAGTTGTCGATGGTGTTTAGCGCAACCAAGTAGAGATGTGTCTGGTAAGCACGCATATTAGTGCGGGCCTGTTCTCAGCTGGATTCAATAACAGTCTTGCTTAGTAATTTCATCTAAATATGTAAAAGAACGGCCAAGTAATTATGCGTTCATCTTCAGGCTGAAAAATTATGTGATAAACCGAAGAATGAAAAGCTTTAACGAATAGACAAATTATGGATAGGTAATTATGGCACCATACACGTTCAAGTCAATATGAGTAACCGGCATTAGCTTCCATTATAAAAGCAAGGAACTGACGCAGGGCTTTACACCAAAGCAGACATGGACCGCCAGTGCGGCCCTTATCTAAACGAGTAAACCGCGCCAAAAAGTAGTCGAGATCTAAGGAAAGATAATCACCGTAAATGCAGTATACTGAATACCAAATCGCCTACCGTGCTTAAAACGCTCCAGTGGAGCATCCTAGCATCGTTGCATCTCGCTGCTGACGACGCTGTACATGGTCGGTATTCAAGCCCTGCCTCGGCACACGAGGACAGATAATCAGGACCGCCCCGCTAGTCGTACTTCCGTCTTTGTCCCGACTTAGATACGACTTTTATTTGGGGGCGCTTCTTTGCTTTTTTTTTTATCCACTGACGCCGAGAGGAAAAGCCAATGATCTCGGGCCCCGAACCGGAAAATGGAGAGCCGCCGAGCACCGATATTTCAGCCGTGTGCTGCTGCTATACGCGAATACTCTCATCGTATACCGGTAATCACACCTACCCTGCACGTGGCTTCGAACTCGGCCCATAGTCAAGGAACTGCACCGTCGTTCTCCGGAAGATAACGGGTCCCCAAGTGCGCGCAGGGGCAAATTTCGAGCTTTGTTCAGACATCGTGGTGACCATGTTTGCACAAAAATATACATATTTCTGTCTAGTAATACCTATGGGAAGAAACTAGAAAAGGCGAGTGACCCATAATTACGTCATTCTGCAAGTACTACACCGAAAACGTTCCGCATGAGATGACATGTGTTCGATACCTCTCTCTCTCTCTCTCTCTCTCTCTCTCTCTCTCTATATATATATATATATATATATATATATATATATATAGGGAGTAGTAGAACTTTGAAGATGGTAGAGAACACAAGAGAAGAAAAACTTCGAACAAGGTAAAAGCACGATTGTGGCCTACGTTTCAGCAAAGAGAACTTGCTTTCCTCAGGGCAAGTTCTCTTTCCTCAGGGCAAGCCCTGAGGAAAGCAAGTTCTCTTTGCTGAAACGTAGGCCACAATCGTGCTTTTACCTTGTTCGAAGTTTTTCTTCTGTGATATATATATATATATATATATATCTATATATATATTGTAACGAGGGTAATGAACATATGCAATAGACGCAACATGCCATCAAGACATCGGGGTATGTGCCTCACCAGCATAGCCCATATAGGATTACGACCAATTCACACACGGGGAGATGCGCCAAAGAGGTGTCAAGGAAGACGATGAACCACAGGACGTGCATGCGCCAGACACGAGCTTGGTGAACGCAACGCTCAGACCTGCGTTATCCATCGGCTTCGCTCCTGCGATTAAACAACGTCAACCGGCTACCGGCGTGTCGGCTGTCTTCTTAACAAGTGGTGGAGGTCAGGAGTTTCGATCCCGCCCTGGAGCTTCGTTCCCGGACGCTACCACCCCCAATGTCCAGAGAAACCACTCAGCCTGTGATCTGCCGCGGCTCCATGCGCGAGCGGGAACCGGCCAAGTTCAGCGGTGCAGACGACAGCGACGCAGAGGACTGGCTTGCTTCCTTCGAACGCGTGAGTGCGTATAATAAGTGGGACGACAATGCCAAGCTTAGCAACGTCGCCTTCTCTCTAACGAAAGTCGCGGAAACATGGTACAACAATAACGAGTCCGATCTCCGGCCTTGGTCTCATTTCTGCAGTGAATTTATTAGAATTTTCGGCCGCCCTGCTGTACGAAAACTTCGCGCCGAACAGTGCTTACGTGCACGCGGACAGAAGGCTGGCGAGACGTTCACCAGCTATATCGAAGACGTCATTGATTTATGCAAACGCGTCGACCCCTCCATGACGGAAGCTGACAAGGTCCGGAACATTTTAAAAGGCGTTGACGACGACGCTTTCCAGATGCTCTTGGCTAGAGATCCCAAAACTGTTGCGGATGTCGTCCGCTTGTGTCAGAGTTTTGACGATCTACGCAAGCAGCGAGCTCTGACTCGACAAGCCTGTGCTCGCGGAGAGTCCGTGGCGAGCGTGGCGGCTACGTACGACGAGGATTCCGCTCTGTTTTCCCGCATCAAAGACTTTATACGAGAAGAGGTGGCCCGCCAAGTTTCCCTGCTCCCCTGCACCGTAGAGCCGCCTTCTCCACTAGCGCCTACACTCCGGAATATGATACGGGACCAGGTAGCTAACGCATTGCCACCAGCCGAACACACCGCACCAGTCGCTGCCCCTACGCCCCTCTCCCCTCTCACCTACGCCCCTCTCACCTACGCTGGAGCGACAGCCAGGCCGCCACCACCGCCTGCTCCATTCTTCCAGTCCCCAGCGCCGCAACCAGCCGTGTCGTTCCAGCCGGCGGTGCGCATTGCGCCGACTCACGTACCATCACGTCCACATCCAACCCCCATCACCAGTCCTTACGATGCGAATGCGTGGCGCACACCGGACAATCGGCCCATCTGTTTCGCGTGTCGGACACCCGGACATGTCGCCCGCTACTGTCGTCGTCGTGTGCTGCAGCCCGCCAACATTTTTCAAGCACCTTTTTACGCAAGCCCCCACACCCCGTCTTGTGTTCCGCCGCAAACTCCGCAGAATTTGCCCACCGAGTCTTCTGAACAGCCGCCGTTCGCCAGCCGCCGCTCGTCCTCCCCACGTCGCCGCTCAGTTTCCCCCATGCGTCGCCGCCCGACCAGTGACGGGGAGGAAAACTAACAGCCGCAGTTCCTGAGGCAAGAGCTGCGTCACCGTCGAACTGCACAAGTCCTCAATTTTCACCGAAAAATGTTATTGACGTGATTGTAGAAGGTGCCCCTACTGTTGCGCTAATCGATACAGGAGCCGCTGTTTCTGTTATCCATGCCCGTCTCTGCCGCTCTCTACGAAAAGTGATGACGCCACTTTCTGGACTTTCATTACGAGCCGCCAATTCGCAACCCATTAAGCCGCTTGCTGCCTGCACTGCACGGGTCGTCATCAAGAACATCTCTTACATCGTTGAGTTCATCGTCCTGCCATCCTGCTCCCATGACGTAATCCTGGGTTGGGACTTTCTTTCCCGCCACGACGCTATTATTGACTGTGCTCGGGCTGAAGTTGAATTTTCCACTGACGTCTTAGAGGATTCCGGTGATGCCCCTACTACCAAGGTACTAATTGCTGAAGACACTGACGTTCCGCCAGGCTCCTCTGTCCTCGTTCCATTATGTTGCACCACTGTCCCAGACGCAACTGTTCTCTTTACGCCCTCAGCCATTTTCCTACGTCGGAAATGTCTTCCTTTGCCCTGTGCCATTTTAACAACTCGTGATGGCGCAAGCACTATGTTAGTCACGAATCCGTCGGCGACTCCGTGTTCCCTTTTTAGTGGAGAAACACTTGGGTTTATCGAGATTGTGGATGCCCGGCTAGTCGTCGATGTACCTGACCATTTGAACCATGTTCAGATTGACGGACTGAGTGTTAGTTCCGGCGTACCAGACCAACTGCCATCTGCTGCTTTCCACCAGTGCATGGACGAAGACCTTGACGCAACCCAACGATCACGACTTGCTGCATTGCTTCGGAAGTTCTGTTCGTCGTTTGATCACGCGCAAAGCTCGCTGGGTCGCACGTCCGTTGTCACGCACTCCATTGATACTGGTTCGCACGCCCCGCTTCGACAGCGCCCCTATCGAGTGTCACCGACTGAGCGCCAAACTATTGAAGACAACGTGACGGATATGCTCAAGCGAGGTGTTATTCGCCCTTCCAAGAGTCCCTGGGCTTCGCCTGTGGTACTTGTTCGGAAGAAAGATGGCTCCATTAGGTTTTGCGTAGATTATCGCCGCTTGAACACCATTACACGCAAAGACGTATACCCGCTCCCTCGCATCGATGATGCGCTTGATTGTTTGCAAGGAGCCGAATTTTTCTCATCCCTCGACTTACGATCCGGGTACTGGCAGGTCCCAATGGCGGAGGCTGATCGCGCGAAGACGGCATTCGTCACCCCTGATGGCCTCTACGAATTTAACGTTATGCCGTTCGGGCTATGCAATGCCCCAGCCACGTTTGAAAGAATGATGGACAGTCTTTTGCGCGGCCTCAAATGGAAGACGTGCCTTTGCTACTTGGATGATGTAGTCGTTTTCGCTCCAGATTTTGAGACGCACCTGGTTCGCCTAGAGCAAGTTTTGACGTGTCTCGCCGCGGCGGGACTGCAGCTCAATCTGAAGAAGTGTCACTTTGCCGCGCGCAAACTGACCATCCTGGGTCATGTCGTTTGCAAGGAGGGCGTTCGTCCGGACGAGACCAAGCTTCGTGCCGTCGCGGAGTTCCCGAAACCGACCACCCTAAAGGCACTTAGGAGCTTTATCGGGCTGTGTTCTTATTTTCGGCGGTTTATTCGCAACTTTGCGTCCATCATTTCACCACTAACAAAGCTTCTCAGCAGCGACAACGGCATTTCGGCTTGGTCAGCATCCTGTGACGAGGCGTTTGCGACACTCCGTCGTCTGCTCACATCGCCGCCTATACTTCGACATTTTGACCCGTCTTCTCCAACAGAAGTCCACACAGATGCTAGTGGTATTGGCCTTGGTGCCGTGCTGGCGCAGCGGAAATCTGGCTTTGCGGAGCACGTCGTTGCATACGCGAGCCGGACGCTGACAAAGGCTGAGTCCAACTACTCAGTCACTGAAAAAGAGTGTTTGGCCATAATATGGGCATTGGGGAAGTTTCGCCCATACTTGTATGGCCGCCGATTTGACGTCGTCACCGACCACCACGCACTGTGCTGGCTGGCCTCCCTCAGAGATCCTTGTGGTCGCCTTGGTCGATGGGCTCTTCGGCTCCAAGAGTACGATATCAACGTCGTCTACCGTTCAGGCCGGAAGCACTCAGACGCGGATGCCCTCTCGCGCTCTCCGCTGCCGGCTGACGTGTCTCACCTCGCCACTACCGACTGCAGCTTGTCGTCTCTCAGTGCTACTAACATGTGCGCTGAGCAGCAAAAGGACCCATGGATAGCTTCCATGATCAGCTTCCTTTCCGGTGCGTCACCTGCCCGTGTATCAAGGGCCCTGCGACGGCAAGCTTCTCACTTTCAACTGCGCGACGAGCTGCTTTACCGCCGAAATTATTTCTCGGACGGTCGCAAGTGGCTGCTGGTTATTCCACGCCATTTGCGCGCAGATATATGCGCTTCATTTCATGACGACCCGACCTGCGCCCATGCTGGCGTCATCAAGACATACGAGCGACTCCGGCTCCGTTATTATTGGCGTGGAATGTACAACTTCGTACAGAAGTACGTTCGCTCGTGCCCGGAATGCCAACGCCGCAAGTCGCCACCTGCTCGCTCGCCCGCTCCACTGCAACCACTACCCTGCCCGGAAAAACCCTTTGACCGCGTTGGGATCGACCTATACGGACCACTGCCTTCTACAGCTTCCGGTAACCGGTGGATAATTGTTGCCGTTGACCACCTGACGAGGTATGCTGAAACTGCTGCACTGCCCGCATCCACGGCTCGTGACGTCGCCACTTTCCTTCTACGTCATTTTATACTTCGCCACGGGGCGCCTCGGGAGCTCCTGAGTGATCAAGGACGGGTCTTCTTGTCGGAAGTCGTGAAAGCGCTACTCGCCGAATGTCACATAGTTCATCGGACAAGCTCATCATACCACCCACAGACGAATGGGCTCACAGAGCGATTCAACCGCACCCTGGGCGACATGCTTTCAATGTATTTGTCATCGGACCACTCCAATTGGGACCTCGTGCTCCCATTTATAACGTACGCCTACAACACGGCCACACAGGCGACGACGGGATTTTCCCCGTTTTTCTTGCTTTACGGACGTGAGCCGACATGCGCCCTGGATACCATACTCCCTTACAACCGCGATGCCACAGAATACACACCGGTATCACAAATGGCGCAGCACGCCGAAGAATGTCGACAACTAGCCCGTTCTTTTACAACTGCTGACCAACAGCGCCAGAAGCATCGTCGTGACGACTCCACCGGTCCTACGACGTTTGATCCTGGTTCGCATGTGTGGCTTTGGGTGCCCTGCCCAACACCCGGTCTCTCCCAAAAATTGGTGGCCAAATATCACGGTCCATACAAGGTCATTGCCCGCACTTCGCCAGTGAACTACCTTGTTGAGCCCGTTACTCCGTCCTCGGATCTTCGCCGCCGTGGCCGTGAAACAGTCCACGTTGATAGGCTCAAGCCTTACTACGACCCGCTCGTGTCGACATCACCCTAAGTCGCCAGGTTGGCTCCTTCTGCACCGGGGGGTGATTGTAACGAGGGTAATGAACATATGCAATAGACGCAACATGCCATCAAGACATCGGGGTATGTGCCTCACCAGCATAGCCCATATAGGATTACGACCAATTCACACACGGGGAGATGCGCCAAAGAGGTGTCAAGGAAGACGATGAACCACAGGACGTGCATGCGCCAGACACGAGCTTGGTGAACGCAACGCTCAGACCTGCGTTATCCATCGGCTTCGCTCCTGCGATTAAACAACGTCAACCGGCTACCGGCGTGTCGGCTGTCTTCTTAACAATATATATATATTGTCACGAAGCCAAGGACGACGCAGTTGTCTTGCAGGAGAAACAAGTTTATTGGAGCGAACTTGTGCTCCCCTAACAACTCAAAAGAATACAGAGGCGGCGAAGCAGCGGTCAACAAAGTGACTTGCGTCAGCGAGCGTCGCAGAATCGAATGCCCCGGCGTCCGCACTGCAGGCTTTTTATCTTTCGGTGCGCGTGGTTCTCGAAACGTCGATTCACATCGAGAACATAGTAGATCCAAGAAGATTATTCTGGGCTGTTCACGTTAGATCGGAATGCTCTCCCTATCACGACAGATAACAGATGCGGCACAGAAAGAAAGAATGGAACACGCGCTTCCCTTGGCGCAGAGATAACACAGACCGGCGCAGGAGGCGGTAAAAGCAAAACACAAATAAACAAACCCAATGTATGGTTCGCGGCATTACCCCCCCTCTAAGAGTGCATCGACCCGATGCTAACATAAGCGACAGTCCGAAAATAAAAATAAAATTCGTTATCGTCCGTAGAAAGGTTTTAAGCGAACCACGTGGACGACTTCGGGCCGCGTGCGTCGTCGTGATGTTCCAGAATCACCATCGGGGATCACCTTGTAGGTAAGTTGGCCGACACGTCGTAGAATCTGGTAGGGTTCGAAATACCGTCGCAGGAGCTTCTCACTGAGTCCGCGTCGTCGGATGGGAGTCCAAACCCACACACGATCTCCTGGTTGGTACTCGGCGTCTCGGCGTCGGAGGTTGTAGCGGCCCGCATCCACCAGCTGCTGGTCCGTTATACGAACTCGAGCGAGCTGGCGGGCCTCCTCCGCACGTTGAAGATATCCGTGGACGTCGGCGTTGAGGTCGGCGTCTTCTACGTGCGGAAGCATGGCGTCGAGCATCGTAGTCGGCCTTCTACCGTAGACAAGCTCGAACGGCGTCAGCTGCGTCGTCTCCTGGATAGCCGTGTTGTACGCAAACGTGACATACGGGAGCACTTCGTCCCAAGTCTTATGTTCAACGTCAACGTACATTGACAGCATATCTGCGATTGTCTTGTTCAGACGTTCTGTTAGTCCGTTCGTTTGGGGGTGGTACGCCGTCGTTCTTCGGTGATCCGTGTTGCTGTAGCGTAATACTCCTTGCATCAGCTCCGCAGTAAATGCCGTTCCGCGGTCTGTGATTAGGACTTCCGGGGCTCCATGTCGCAGCACAACTTGGCTTATAAAGAACTTTGCCACTTCTTGTGCAGTCCCTCTCGGAAGAGCGGCGGTCTCTGCGTAGCGCGTCATGTAGTCTGTCGCTACGACAATCCACTTGTTCTGTGATCGGGACGTAGGGAACGGGCTTAAAAGGTCCATTCCAATCTGTTGAAATGGTCTCGATGGGACGGCGATCGGTTGTAGAAGTCCGGCGGGTCTTGACGGCGGCGTTTTTCGTCGCTGGCAGTCACGGCAGCTCCGGACGTAGTGGGTGACGTCAGCGGTAAGGCCGGGCCAGTAGTACCTCGCCTTGATTTTTCCAATAGTGCGGGCTGTGCCGAGATGTCCGGAAGACGGGTCGTCGTGGCACGCTTCCAAAATTTCGTCACGAAGGTCCGCGGGGATGACGAGAAGGTAATTCGCTCTTGTTCCGGGGCTGAAATTCTTCTTCACGAGGACGTAGTTTCTCAGGCTGAATGCTGGTAAGGTGCGTTTGAAGGTCCTAGGAACGGCAACGTTGCATCCCTCGAGGTACTCGATTATGGCGCGTAAGTCGGGGTCGGCACGCTGCTGGGCGGCTAGGTCGCTCTCCGTCACGATCCCGAAGAACGCGCTGTCTTCATCAGAGTCTTGTGGTGGTGGGTCGACGGGGGCGCGGGACAGGCAGTCGGCGTCGGAGTGTTTCCTGCCGGATTTATAAACGACTGTAACGTCGAACTCCTGCAGGCGCAAGCTCCACCGCCCAAGACGGCCAGAGGGGTCCTTCAAATTGGCGAGCCAACACAGCGCATGGTGGTCTGTTACAACCTTGAATGGCCTTCCATACACGTATGGGCGAAATTTTGAAATCGCCCATATAATAGCCAGGCACTCTTTCTCAGAGGCAGAATAGTTTTTCTCCTCCTTCGACAGACCACGGCTGGCATAGGCGATTACCCTTTCGCAGCCGCTTTGCTTTTGGACAAGGACGGCACCCAAGCCTATATCACTGGCGTCCGTGTGCATTTCCGTTTCGGCATTTTCGTCGAAATGAGCGAGCACGGGCGGGCTTTGCAGGCGTTTTTGCAGCTCGCAGAATGCTTTTTCTTGGTCGTTTTCCCAGCTGAAATGGGTGCTGTCTTTTGTCAAGCGCGTGAGTGGCTCTGCAATGCGTGCGAAGTTTGCGACGAAGCGCCGGTAGTATGCGCACAGCCCGAGAAATCTTCGCACGCCCTTCTTGTCTTTCGGCCTAGGGAAGTTCGCGATAGCTGAAGTTTTTGCCGGGTCAGGTAGGACTCCCGCGGCGTTGACGACGTGGCCCAAGAACTTGAGTTCCTCGTATGCGAAACGGCACTTTTCAGGCTTCAGCGTCAACCCCGACGTACGAATGGCCTCGAGTACGGACTCCAACCTTGCAAGGTGTTCGTCGAAAGTTCGGGCGAATACCACTACATCGTCGAGGTATACGAGGCAGGTGTGCCACTTAAGGCCAGCTAGCACAGTGTCCATGACTCTTTGAAACGTCGCTGGTGCTGTGCACAGCCCAAACGGCATCACCTTGAACTCGTATAGGCCGTCTGGGGTTATAAATGCAGTCTTCTCTCGGTCTCTCTCGTCCACTTCAATTTGCCAGTAGCCGGTCTTCAGGTCCATCGATGAGAAGTACTTCGCGTGGCAGAGGTGGTCGAGGGCGTCGTCGATTCGGGGGAGGGGGTACACGTCCTTTTTCGTGATTTTGTTCAGTCGCCGGTAGTCAAAACAAAACCTTAATGTGCCGTCTTTTTTCTTTACGAGTACGACGGGCGCAGCCCAGGGGCTTTTCGATGGCTGTATAATGTCGTCGCTGAGCATGTCGTCGACTTGAGTCCGGATGGCTTCCCGTTCGTGTGAAGAGACGCGGTACGGTGACTGTCGGGTAGGTCGGGCTCCATCTTCGGTTATTATTCGGTGCTTCGCTAGAGGGGTCTGACGTAGTTTTGCGCTCGACGAAAAACATTCGCTATAGCGACGCAGCAAAGCCAATAATTTGTTCCGTTGTTCTTGCGGTAGCGCCGGATTCACGTCGAAGGGCTGCGGGAGCTTGAAGGTTTCTACGGGGGTGCGTTCAAAGTCGGCGACCGCGATCACGTCACTTGCTTCTTGCGTTTCTTCGAGGAATGCAATTGCCGCGCCCTTGTTTAAATGCTGGTACTCCTCGGTGAAATTAGTAACCAAAATGTGGGATTGGTGTTCCTTGAAGCGCGCAATGCCTCTTGCGACAGACACACCGTGGTCAAGAAGCAACCTTTGGTCACTCTCCACGATAGCGTCAACGTCAGGAGCAGCACCTTCACAGTAGACGGTGATCATCAAACTTGCGCGGGGTGGCAGGGTGACATGATCATCGGCTATCCTTACAGCTGCACGGATTTCGGGGTTCGATTCCGGCGTCATGGAGTGGTCGGAGGAAAACGTTATCGACTTCGTCTGCAGATCGATTATTGCGCCGTTGTCCGTCAAAAAGTCAATTCCTAGAATTACGTCGCGGGAGCAGTTGGGCAAAACGACGAACACCGCAGGGTACGTCGTGCCGTCTATGGTGACGCGCGATGTGCACGTTCCACTTGGCGTCACGAGGTGGCCTCCTGCTGTGCGTATGTGCGGACCGTCCCATCTGGTCATAACCTTCTTCAGCTTAGACGCAAATGGTCCGCTCAACACGGAGTAGTCGGCTCCCGTGTCTACGAGGGCGACTACATCAAAGCCGTCGATGGACACCTTGACGTCGGATGCCGCCTTCCTCGAGTTCCGGGTGCGTCGGGGCGTCGCATCTCGGCTTGTGCGTGTTGACGGTCGGGCACTGTGCGTCGTCGTTGTCATCGTCTTCTCAGCGGACGTCTCGGTCCGGTCGGGTGCGCGTCGCGGCGTATAGCTGTCGTCGTGTACGGAAGTCTCGTCAGGTCTGGGTCGGATCGTCGGGATGAGGGCATGTTGTGAGTCACTGTTTTCCGCGAGTCGTTGCGTCGTTGGAGGGTTTTCATTTTTCCGCGATCGTGCAACTTTACCTCCAGAAGTTGCTGCTTTTAGTTTCCCCCGCGTGGGCTGGGGGACCTTCCACGTGAGAACTCAGCATTGCTACGGCGGTTCGGCGACTGGTATGGGTAGGGTGACGGCGAACGGTTGAAACGGGCTGGTCGACGGCTGGTGTTGGACAGGTACTCTTCGATCTCCGATGGGCGCTGGCCAGTTCGGGGGCGGGGTGCGTCGACGGAGAACCCTCGCAAACCGAGCCTCCTGTAGGGGCAGCGACGGTAGACGTGGTCGGCCTCTCCGCAGTGGTAGCACAGCGGACGATTGTCGGACGTTCGCCACACGTCGGTCTTCCTTGGGGCAGGGGGTTGCGCCGCAGGTGGTCGGGCCGGCGAGAGGGGACGACGGTACGGAACCTCGTGACGATAGGGTGCAGGTGGGCGAGGGCGATGTACAGCAGCCGCGTAGGTCATGGCTTGCGGCTCGCGAGGTGCTACTGGCGTCGTTGAAGTTCCCAGCGCTTGCTGCACTTCTTCTCTAATGACGTCGGTAAGAGAAGCGACTTGTGGTTGCGGCGGCGTCGGGAGCAGTTTCCGCAGCTCCTCCCTCACTATTTCGCGGATAGTGTCGCGTAGTGAGTCGGAGTTGATAGCGCTGGCACCAAGCGTCTCCGAAACCAGCGCATTGATTGGGCGGTCGTACTGCCTCGTTCTGATTTCGAGCGTCTTCTCCATCGCGGCGGCCTCAGACGCGAATTCGGACACGGTCTTGGGGGGGTTGCGAACAAGGCACGCGAAGAGCTCTTGCTTCACACCTCGCATCAGAAACCGTAGTTTCTTTTCTTCCGTCATTCCTGGGTCCGCACGGCGGAAAAGTCGCTTCATTTCCTCGACGAAGATTACGACTCCTTCGTTCGGGTGTTGCGTTCGAGTTTCCAGTAAAATCGCAGCTCGTTCTTTTCTCACCACGGTCGTGAAGGTCTTAAGGAACTCGCTTTTGAATTGCGTCCAGTCGGTCAAGGCGCTCTCGTGGTTTTCAAACCAAGTTCGGGCTGCATCCTCCAAGTAAAAGAAAACATGCCGGAAGGTTTCTTCATCGTCCCACCTGTTGAAGATCCGCACGCGCTCCAGCTTCTCCAACCATTCCTCTGGATCTTCAGCGGGGGCTCCCCGGAACGATGGCGGTTCCCGGGGCTGCTGCAGCATGATTGGCGACGTTGTTTCTTGTACCATGGTGTTGGTTGCAGCGTTCCTTCTCTTGGGCCCTTCTGGCATCAAACCGAACTCGGGTGGTAAACCTTGCAGGCGGAGGCTGGCTCTTGTTGGACTGGCTTGGCGGCTTCCCGAGGTTGCAGTGGGCATGAAGGGTGCGTACCCAGCACCTCCACCAGATGTCACGAAGCCAAGGACGACGCAGTTGTCTTGCAGGAGAAACAAGTTTATTGGAGCGAACTTGTGCTCCCCTAACAACTCAAAAGAATACAGAGGCGGCGAAGCAGCGGTCAACAAAGTGACTTGCGTCAGCGAGCGTCGCAGAATCGAATGCCCCGGCGTCCGCACTGCAGGCTTTTTATCTTTCGGTGCGCGTGGTTCTCGAAACGTCGATTCACATCGAGAACATAGTAGATCCAAGAAGATTATTCTGGGCTGTTCACGTTAGATCGGAATGCTCTCCCTATCACGACAGATAACAGATGCGGCACAGAAAGAAAGAATGGAACACGCGCTTCCCTTGGCGCAGAGATAACACAGACCGGCGCAGCCGGGCGGTAAAAGCAAAACACAAATAAACAAACCCAATGTATGGTTCGCGGCAATATATATATATATATATATATATATATATATATATATATATATATATATATATATATATATATATATATATATATATATATATATATATATATATATATATATATATATATATATATATATATGTCTTTGCGTAGGAAGTAGGTACGATTGTACAGGTAAAAATGTACTGTAAACGAGAAGACTAACGGGTAACGAGCGAAAGTTTATTAACGTTTCGACTTGTGGCAAGCCTTCGTCAGAATACAAAGGAGTGGCAAGTAAACTGGCTTATCAAGCATCAGGAGCCAATCACAGTAAACACGGTGAGCCGTGTTGTGTCGGGCAGGACCACAACAGTTAATGAACATTGGGATTCCATATCAAAGCTAACAGTATTTCTAAGTGAAATGTCACACACACAGGCAGTTTACAGTGTATTCCCCATTTTTATTGGCTCTCTTCGGTTATTCCCAGCTATTTCGCGTGGATGCAAAGGTACCTTCTTAAATGATTTAAAGCAGTTGCAACTGGTCCAGTGCGTCGAGAAGACGTCCATTTATCCGGTTTGAAAATACTCTCGATTCCGCACATGTTCAGCTTTACAAAAAATCAACATAAAATATTTGGTGCATGTGCGGATTGCACCAATGTAAACATGTGCTGTTACATTGCGCATGTTCCAGTAATGTGTAAAGTATATCAGTCAACACCATTTTAAAAAAACTGCGCATTCATTCCAAGCACGCAATTCCACCTAGCTTTAGCGAGCTTGTGGGGAAAGAACCATTAAATAGACGCCCTAAGTACATGTTGCGAATTGTGTGGGAATGTCTAAGCTAAGGTGAAAACAACTTAACTGAAGTTTTTTGCGGCGAAAAGGTATATGCAGAATTCGCATGAAAATCACTGGATATGAAGTATGTTGGTCGCTTGACAACGTAAAAGACGAGGAGGGTGGTGACTGACTGTCCGCACTTCACACTTTGTATAAATACGTGTTACGTGGGAAGGGAGACGCGGTGGCAGAAGGCCCGGATTCCTCGTTAAAACCGGAAAGAAGGAAAAGCATATAAAGGGATTTCCTCGACTCTGCATCCGAGTTCGCGAACTACAACTCCTGTACGTTGGATGATGCTGGTGATACAAAAGGTGGCATGTAGAATGCATCAGTGTATTGGCACCGGATACCGGAATATCAGAGATTATGCTATAAATGCAAAACATAAATCCGTAATTCAAACTCTATGTTGTACCAAAATTTCAAGTTAATCTATTTTTAAAGCTCACCCTCATGTATATGAAAAGGAAACAACCATTTTTTTGTGGCCTACGGATGACGTCTCTTTAATTTCAGAGTTTCCTCGCGAACTCTTCTAAATTGCTGTCCAACCCCTGCGCGCGGAACCCTCTCTGACGTGCACAAGTGAACACTGTAATTGCCATGAACAAACTTAACTTAAGCCATTTTCCCTTACACTTGCTCCCATTTCCCCAAACAAGGCCTTTTGGCATCGGGTCTATTATAAAACCAACGAATTCATTTCATTTGTGGCATACCAGCATACCAGCCGAACATCGCAGGGGCTTTGCTGCGGGCACAGCAAACCCTTCATTGCTACATAACTCAGTACGTCGGCGGCGTTACATAATATATATCATAACGTGTGCGGCCGCACAGCTTGCGGTCTTGCCACAGATTGGATCGATAGGCTGTGCAAGATACGTCCAACAAAAGACCGTTACTCGGTAGGGGGAACTTAATAAAGCAGTAAGAAACAAAGTAAAGTAGCCGAAAGTCTTTAACCTCTATATTAAGGCTAACGGAGGTCCTAATATGCGAAACAGCGAGCGAATGAAACACGATGACGGCAGCTTTGCCGCGCAACAAAGACGCGTTCAAGGCCTCAGCGGGGCGTGCTCAGATTGAGTCTCCGCCGCCGTCACGGCGAAGCTGCGTGAATATGGGTGGCTGCCTGCGCCCGCGATGTCACCTCGTGTCGAAACCTTTTTCGCGTGGCGTCACTTCATTACTCCGGCCGTGATCGAATCATGTGAGTCAATGTGAAGACTGATCTATGGTCGTCCGGCCACGCGTAGCGAGCAGGGGAACAGGATCAGCACAGAGCCGCCGATGAAGACGGAGAGGGAGGCGCTGCCGGCAGGGATTACACGCGCCCGTTCCATTCCGGACAATTGAGGTCGGCTGCTCGATAGACGAGCGCGTCCAACACCCCCTTGGAGAAGATGACTTAGGCTTCTCACTAAGCATCATCTAACAGCCAGTGGATTGTTGTTCAAATTCAACAAAGCGGTTCATTTGCAATCTGTCTGTCGCCCTCGATCTCCAATAAAGAATAAGTGGTGATGATTGGAAAAGAGGTGATGATTGCAAAGGCAGCTCGTGAGGCCTGCTAAGTAGCCCGGGATCATCAATGGTGTCTCGCGATGGCCTTGAGGGTCAGCCATTGATTTTCGCTTGAGTTCGATTGTGTTGACGACGACGTCATGCGAGGCAACCCCTGTTTCGGCGTTTACGTGTGAGCCCGTGTATAGATTTACTTCTGCGGTGGTACTTCTGCCTGCGCCATCATGCAAAGATGAAAAATCCGCACGGAAACGGGTTTTGTCAAAGCAAGATGAAGGATAACGTCTAGATTTCTTGTCATTTCTGGGGAACCTGCGCAGTCGTATTTGGCGATGGTTGCCCGCTCATTTTGCGCTTGGTCTAGAAAGTAGGAAATTAGTTCACATATGCAAACGAAGTACTTTACTTTTACTTCCGCCAACCATGGTAAGCGGAAGTGAAAGTTGAGTGTTACCTTTTTCGGGCGAAATGTCTGGTAGAGCGGGAGTTATAGTATGTGGCCCCCGTGCTGTGCTGCGTCCCCCAATGTTTTGTTCTGGAAGCATTAGTTGCCACATACCAGAGTTTATCTTCTCCGAGTACGATGCCTGCGTTGACGCTTCTATCTCAGCCGATTTGGTGTTACCGCTATCATTGGGGAAACTTATCAAACATAAAATGTGAACGTAAATTTAACAGACGCGTTCGCGAGCCGTTGGATTGTACACGGGGGCTGTACGCACTAGCGCGGGAGTGCGTGTTCGAAAAGAACTTAAATTTCAAATTAGGTTGAATTCAGTAATATATTGGTTGTACCATTATAAGTTCGGTCTTTAAGACCAAGACCTGAAAGAAAGGTCGTATTCTGTAGCTTACAACAATACTTGAATTTGCAGAATACGGCAGCGATTTTCCAGAAATCAATCATTTCAATAGGCGTTTTTACCTTTGGTCTAAAAGCCTTACCTGTAGCAACTGATGTAGATTCTTGCCTTCCTTCCCTTCCTCCAAAAAAAAAACGAAGGCGTGTGTTGAACGTTACGTCTCCCACGTTCGCTGATGTTACACTTTGCTCAGATCACTACTCTAAAGCGGGAAAAAAAGCCATGGATCGACGGCGCATAACAATGAAACCTCTACGCAGTATTACAGTGGTTCGAATTGCAGTATACTGTACTTTTAGGTGCAAACTGGGTAGAAGAACCTGAACGAAGAAAGGAATTGAGAAAAAATGCTCAGTGAGATTTCTGAAGAAAAATGCAAATATTATGGAACTCGGTTTCTGCTTAAGGGACGAGGAACACGCTGTTTAACAAAATTACTGAGAGAGTCCTTCCAATCAGTGAACATTTACTTTATTTTAGTGCAGTAGAACTCTGATTACACGATTTTCTAGGGACCATGCAAAGCGTCATCTAACACCGCTATCGCAAATTCCGCACAACACTAGTTAGGCCTATAAAAAGAGTTTTGCGCGAAGTATTTTCAAGAAACTTCGATGTAAACTACAAAATAATGCTTTTCAGTGCTCGGAAACCGAAATCATCAAAGAAGTAAATGCGAAACCAATAATGCAATGCAGGTGCCAATCGCGCTGTGTTAAATAAAACCCTGTGCTGCAGCCCACTGCCGCGATTCCCACCAGACAGTGCGAATCAAGAGATGCCAGCGAGGAGAGAAGAGAGGAGAAGAGATGCCAGCGAGGAAACCGGAAAAGTGATTGTGCAGAGGAGCGGGCGGCTGTTGGAGGGAAGAGAAACGAAAGATTACACGGATACGAAAGCTGTGCAAGAGGAAACTGATTGAGCGGGGTAAAGGTCTGAGGAACATGCTCACGGCTATTAAATGGTCCGCCGGTCGGCCGCACCCTTCGTTTGCGTCGTCGGATAATGCGGATCAGGTATAGAATTGCGTCGGATAACCGATGTTCTTAATGCTCTTTCCTACGGGACCTTCGGCGGAAGTCGACAAGTTTGTTGTAAAGCTTGCAGGCGTTACGACAAACTCGTCGACTTCCGGCGAAGTTGAATCTGTTATACGTCCTCGGGATTTACTACAGCCCATGGGCTGTAGTAAATCCCGAAGACGTATAACCGGGATTCCACTGTAATTACACTAGTTATGAGCAAACTAAAAGGGTGTGCAATAAAACCATATGAGGAGGCCTTGCTGGGAGCAGTAATATTTAGGAAGTCAGTTTCTAGAAATTCGGAAAAAAACTAAAAGAACATTTTGATTGGTTAGTAACACAGGCGAATATGATCGAAAGTTATAATAACTCGACAAGAAACTTTAAATTACACGCAAACAATGTCGCACATATGCAAAAAGGAAAAAGTGCAAGAACAAACATTGACGAACTTATTACAACAATATCAAACATCCAAGCGAGGCTTCAAAACGTTTTCACCGGAGGTTCTGTACTAAACTGTTCTGCAGCCCCATATAGACCTTCCAGCACAGCAAAAACTCCGGAAATCTTACGCAACTTCTCGCTCATAAAAAGGAGTTTACAGGAAAAGGAATTAAAGGGCACCTGGCCAGCATCGACACTGCCTACTGTTGCGAGGACAGAGGGAAAGCTAAATAATTTACCTGGAGGTAGAACGAATAGACAGAAAATTAGACACACTGCCCATCTGGGAGCAATCATATATAGAAGGAATTATTATGTCAATAAAATTAAGCAAGGACAAGGAAAAGCTTTATAGTGAAATCTACAGCTAGACATTCATGAGGTAAACTCAATTAACTTTTTTTCGCCGCATATGCGAGCCACACCTCAACGAATCTACAGCTAAATATAAGGAAGACTGAAGACACACACGGATTATAATCAAATCAAAGAACCAAACGAAGTGAAAGAACTGATTATCTATCACGTGAAACGCTATAAACGCTTTGTCGCTTGACTACATCCCACAACCCGAAAGCTGTGACACAAACTAGGGGTGAGAAAATGCAGAAGAAAAATATTTAAGCAGCCGGGAAGAGCTGGGACCACGCTCTCCTTGCCGAGTAAGGCTACGACCGAAACTGCAGCTCTCCTAATAAGGCAGGTAAAAGTACGAGTCCTTCCGACCCACCACATATTGCGTCACACGTCAAGCGGGCAGGTACTCAAGGAATGTTTACACTGCCGTGTTGTGCCTGCCGAAAGAACAAGCACAAATTCCGGAAGTATGCTGTCCAAAGGGGACAACGTGACATACAAACAAGAGTCCAAATACACGAAGGGTAAATTTAGGGAACGAAAAATACCTCCGCCCCCTACCACCCCAAAAAAAGAGAAATACTGTCAAGGCGTCACTGTCGAGCCAGTAGACGTGTCGAGATTACAGTAGACAGTAAGGGCAAGATAAAAAGAAGTCCGAAAAGAGGTAGTGAAGCTGCGGTTATTACACGATAAAAATCCGAAATTTTAAAGGACAGAATAAAAGCCAACCACTACACCCTCCCTCGTCCTGTCCTCTTAGCTGCACACCCGGAAGTTTTGTGTTCTGTAGCACTGTAAAAAAGAAAAGAGATCTAGAGGGCTAAAATACTACTAGCGACCAGAGTGGGATATTTTCGCAGAGTGGCAGAGTGGCGTGTTTTTCCACGAGCTGAGCTACTTCAGTACAGTTCGTACATTCTACAGCACCGTCTAATTTTCATACCAGTTCTCAAGAAATGAAAAGTCTGTAAGATAAACATTGCTACCCCTGTGGTGGGCCGTGGGAACTACTACTACTTTTTATTCTTCTTCTTCTTCTTCTTTTTCTTCTTCTTCTTCTTTTTTTATCCACTGCTGACTTGTACGATAACAAGGGTTTCCCAGGACTGTGGAGGAGGATTTACTCTCATCTCTTGTGTTGGACCATTACCGGTGAGGCCACTGAACCCAGTCAACAATGTTTTCTTTGTGCCGTCTCTCCCAGCTCGAGTTCTAAAACCAAGCCTATTAGTTTTGCTAGACGCCAGTGTACACTTCGATCAGCGAGAGCCCTGCTGCGCCCACTTACGCAGCTAAACCCTGCACAAAGCATCGAAACTCAGTGCACCTACGGTACCCTCGTTTCTTATTTGAGAGACAAAAAACAGAAACGGCAGAGCCTCTTTTTATCTTTCGCCTCTGTCCAGGCCTCCCTAGATTTTTTTTTTCTTTTCACATCCCTGCGTATGTGTTAGTTCAGGGAGTTCTAATGACAGAAATCAATGACAAGGCATACAAAAAGGAGCTTTTTTAGTTTTGGTTACGTTTTTCTCCTAGGGGATTCCTTTCCTTAAAACACGGTGCGGAGCAGTGCCTCAGCACTGAAAAAGAACGGATCTGATTGAAACAGGTCGTCGAAATACTGATACGGGGGCGCATGCCTCAAAGAATGGCCAACCCACGCACTGCATCGCCTATGCTCCTTTTATACCTCTTTCGCTGCCTCTTCAGCTAGCTTTTGAGTTCAGCTAGCTCTTCAGCTAGCTTTTAGCTGAGTTTGCATAGAAAAGCTTAGCTTTTTAATCATTTTTCCCCTTAATAAAGCTGCAGACGTAAGCAAAGCAAAGTTAAGGCTAGTGAATACCAACAGCACCACTGTTAGCCTTCGCTTTTAAATTGCTGAGCTGGCCGAATATTTATATAATTTGCTTCCCTTCCTTTGGTTCGTTTTGGCCGGTCAGAATGTCACCATAAAAAGGAGAATTCTGCCAAGGAGAGTTATTGGAGCGAAGCCTTGGCGGCTATGGGGGTATACACAGCAGAACGGATAGTTTGAGGGGTGAATGATGGTGCGATGAAAGTTCAGCGCAGTCATAACAGGCTGGAAAAGCCAAGATTAGTGCGTTATGATAACAATTTTTACCTATCGAACTGTTTTGTTACTTATTTTCTCCGCGATGAGGGCTGGGGTAGCACCTTTTAAATTAGCCTACTTAAGCTATTATGACACGTAATTTGCTCGCCGAAGCAGAACTATCAGGCTTCCATTTCTGTCTTGCTTTGTGGCTTTTTCTAAACTGGCTATGGAATGCGATTATTGCTCAAACATAAATTAAGCAGCCAATAGCCGCTGCACATCTGTAATGACGTAATACGCGAGCGCTCAAAGAACGCCAACACTGGGGAAAGAGAAAAAAATCTGTTGATCAGGTTTACAAGTTATCTGATGGACACAGAACAGTAATTTTTGCGTGAGGTACTTTGTGACCCCGTACTGTGAGTACTCTATATGGCTTTGTTGCGTACGATCTGAAAACATTTAGGATATAGAAAGGAAAATTTCAGAAAAGTATTTCAGGGTTCCCTTCAGCCAAATGTAACGCGAGATTGTATATATATATATATATATATATATATATATATATATATATATATATATATATATATATATATATATATATATATATATATATATATATATATATATATATATATATATATACATGTGCTGTTGTGTGTACATATATGAGGCAATTTAGCGGGAAGCTCCTTAGCAGCTCAGTTTGTCCGCGCCTCCTGTCGCCGTCACATGTCGTCACGGTAGATCAAGTCGTCAACTGTGGTCAAATAACAAATGTAGAATGAATAAAACCGGTTCAAAATAAATTAACGGTATATAAACATATTAGAAAAATACAGCAATTATCCGTATTTTATCAAAACGCAATCAATCAAAACGCGAGGTTTGGAAAAAGAAGGACTTAGAATGTTTGAACCAATTCATACACTGCATGCTTTGCCCCTCCTCAGGTTTCACCTTAGTGGAGATGTCCCTGGATTTTTATATATGCAGCGTATCCTCGTTAAACCGTGCCCGCATAAGCTTTAGTGTCCCTTTTACCTAATGCATTAGGATAAACCATAGTGCTGATTAGTGCCTACTTTCTACGCTCCCGTAAGGTACGGTTTAACGAAATTTCACTGTACAATATTATATACGATACCATTGTAGCAGCACCGAAAGTCGTCTACTGAAGGAGGCGAGAAAACAGACGTAGAGGTGGTTTGCAGTTTCAAAACAAGACTGTTTTTATATTTTGGAGTAGAGCATTCCAGGATGTGATCGGCAAGTTGCGCCCGTTGATCAAGCAGGCGTTGAGGCAACAGTGTTGTTGTCGGAGCTCATCGCGGCATGTTCGTTGAAGCGTTGTTCGGGTCACCAATTTTGCAGCAGCCCGGAATGTCGGCTGCTGAAGAAGGCGAGAAAGCAGACGTAGAGTTGGTTTGCAGTTTCAAAACAAGACTGTTTATTTCCAAAAGATGCGTACGCCGGCAGCTTCCCTCGACGAGGGAAAGAAGGGGAACCCCGCGTCCTTCAAAGGAGAGGGGAAAAAGGCCCCCCAAGCGAGCAGACGACAACGGCGCCGGGACTAATGCCAGAAGTAGGCCGGACAACCAGTTAAGCGCTTCCCCGAAAGGCGACCGTTGAAGAGGGCGGGGAAATGACCCTAGTAGTAAGCAAAGCCTCTGAAGGTGTACTGCATCGTTTGCGTCTCAACGTGGCTTACACCCGAAGCTTCAAGTTCAAAATAGGGTGGGAGGATTCCCCACTGTGCCCCACGTGCGCTGTGCGCGAGACTACCGAGCACTTGTTGTGTATATGCACCCGATTTTCCGCTGCGCGAGTTACAGCGGCAAGCTGCCTGTCTCGTGTTCGACGTGAAGCAAGCGTTCAGTTGTGTCACTTCCTTGGACCCTGGGACAACAACAATGACTCATATTTAGGGACAAAAATTCTTCTGCGTTTTTTGCGAGATTCAGGACTAGGCAAAACATTGTAATTCTTCCATTGTGCGCATGGCTACGTCTGTACGCGTTTGCGTCGTCATGTACGCTTTGACTCCTTTTTCTTGTTAGGGGCTCTGCGCTTCCTGGGCTCCATTCGCTCAATTTTTTTCCCTTTACTTCACTTTATTTCGAGTTTTTTCCTTGCATTTCATTGCGTCCCATTTTTATTTAACTTTTGTTTTCACTCTATTGCTGCTTTCTCGATCTCTCACATTCACTTCACTGCATTGTAATCACCCCCATCTGGCGTAGCAAGCACTGCCGCTAGCAGAGCTGACCTCTCCAGCCCACATTAAAGAGTTCTCTCTCTCTCTCTCTTGGTTCATCGCCTAAGAAGTGCGATGGATAAAGTGGGATTTGTCGTCTGTAGATTTCTGGAAAGTGTTTGCGTCGTGTGGTGTGAAGTGCGTTGCATGTGATTAGTATGCGAACTAGGATAGGCCCTCTCCACACCTGCCGCACAAGGGTCTCGAAGACCCAGTGAGCAAGTGTGAATGTGTTACATAAGTGTGGCTTATCCGTAGCCTGGCTAAGGCTACTTCCGTGTGTCTGTCTTGTTTGTATGTTATGTATCTACCTAAGTGCGGCTTTATAGTGTAGAGGTTGTTCTGTGTGAGTGTGTCCCATGTTTCCTGCCAAGATTTGCGCAAGGCTGTCCGTACCAGTGACTTCAGGTCGAGGTAGGGAACACACGGTACATCTATGCTACTGCGGAGAGCAGCCACAGCGGCACTCGGGTCAGCAATTTCGTTCCCCAGAATGCCACTGTGACCCGGAACCCAGCAAACAATTATTTTTAGTTTTGAGTGATCACCAGAGGTTAGAGCTTTGATTAGATGCTCGAGGACAATGTGTTTTTTATTTTTGAAGCAATGTGAGGCTGTTACAACATTTAGTGAGTCTTCAAAGATAATAAAGTGTTCTGTTCTGGTTTGTGTAATGTGTTGTACTGCTAATATGATACCATGTGCTTCTGCCATAAAAATGCTGCTATTTGTGTGTAATTCTTCGTACTGGAAAAGTTGGGGCCGTGTGCAGCACATGCGACGGCTGAAGAAGACTTCGAAGTATCGGTGTAGAAGGCGGTGTGGGGGTATTTGTGTTGTAACTGAAGAAAGTGCTGCAGTATAAGTTCTCTGGGCGCATTTCGTTTGTCGATATGTTTAAAAGAAATATCACACGAAATTGCTGACCTCTCCCAAGGCGAAATGAGGTCAGCAATACAAGACTTCATGCTATCCTCAAATGAAATCCCTAGTTCCTCAGCGACGGCTGTCACTCGGGTAGAGAAAGGAGCGGGTATCGATGGCCGTGCTGCGAGCAACGGATCAGATGATATGTTGCTTATGATCAAAGAACATGGGTGATTTTTGTATAGAAGTTGCCTTAATAGCATACAGCAATGAAATGTAAGACCGCTGGTGCTCAAGGCCCCAACTATCCCACTCTGCATACAGGCTTTCAATGGGGCTTGTCCGGAACGCTCCAGATTCAAGACGGAAACCCAAGTGCAGCACTACGTCCAACATTTTCAGAGCAGTTTTACTGGTGGACCCATAGACCAGACTCCCGTAGTCCAACCGCGAGCCAATAAGCCTGGTAAAAATGCGGAGGAGTATTTGCTTGTCCGCTCCGTAAGAGCAATGCGAGAGGACCTTCAGGATATTCATGGTTTTGAGGCATTTCAGTTTCAGGTGTTTTATATAGCGAATAAATGTCAGCTTTTCGTCAAGTACCACGCCTAAAAATTTGTGTTCTTTTTTGGGAGGGGTTGATACACCTTTAAGCTTAATATCAGGATCAGCATTGATTCCACGCCTCCTTGAAAATACAACACAAGTACACTTGTCTGTATTAAGCTTAAATCCATTCCTGACTGCCCAGTCAGCGAGTTTGTTGACACCAAGCTGTACTTGCCTCTCGCAAACGGACAGATTACAGGATTTGAAGGAGATTTGAACGTTGTCTACATATAGAGAGTAAGAAATGGTAGGTGGCAATTTTTTTCCCAAGAGAGTTTATTTTTATAATAAACAGCGTGCAACTCAAAACATCCCCTTGAGGCCCACCGTTTTCCTGGACGTGAACTCGGGAATGTGTATCGCCCACTCTCACACGAAAAGTTCTTTCCGACATGTAGATTACAAGCGTATTTAACATGTTACCCGACTAACCAAAAGACTTAAGGTCGCTAAGAATTCCATAGCGCCATGCAGTATCATACACTTTTTCAATATCAACAAATACTGCCATACAATACTGTTTATGCTTAAGGTGAACGTCATGTCTTTGTGTTTGTGTTTGCGTGTGCCCGGGCGCGTGTGCGTGTATGCATGTTCGTGCGCGCGTGCACGTGTGTGCGTGCGTCCGTGTATGGAACGTCTGTGGGTGTGTGTGTGTGTCTACGTGTGTCCATGTATGTATGTATGTATGTATGTATGTATGTATGTATGTATGTATGTATGTATGTATGTATGTATGTATGTATGTATGTATGTATGTATGTATGTATGTATGTATGTATGTAGGTTTGTATGCGTGCGTACGTGCGTGTAAATTTCACGGCGTCACCGATCTGCACCTTTATCAAAGCTTTCGTTTGGCTTTACCTCACGAAAAACAAGTCATTTCAAAAAGGTTGTGGCAGCAGCGAATAAAATTGAAACATAATCTGCGCCCGATCACCAGCTTTTCCCCCCTCAAAAAGATCGTCAAAAGCTGAGCTGGTAACGTTTTGTTCTGTGTGTCACAGCTACCTATATTTTCAACTTCCAGTTCTTACGCTCAACTGCACATTTATTAGAGGTACCGATGATCACGAAGGCTGGACATGTCATCGGACAAACGCAGTAATAGCGACTGGAGATACATACCTTTCACTCGTGGGAGGAATCGCCATCGCTTTCATAGTGCGTACAAGGGACGCAAAACAAAATCGAGACAACTCCCCCGATATCGATTTCCTGTAAGGGCCACGGGAACACTACCTGCTGCTGACAGCGTCCGCTGTGAGATGGAATATTTCGCATATGCTCGGATTTCACGCTGGCTGTTCGCTTATACACTCAGCATTGTACGCCTTTGTAAATCATTTTACATTGTTCCCCTTTAGTTATATGGGTGAAGGGTACATGTTTTGGACACCTTTATAAGGGCCATAGGAAATACAAGTTTTATTTTCGCCCTGGTTCGCGTGCCAAGATACAAGTCCTCCGCAGAGGTCTCTGAATAACTGCGATATCACTTGCGGCTAAAGGGGAGCGGCATTCAAAACACATCGAAATCACGCGCCTAGAAATTCACATTCACCGATACGGTAACCCGCTTTTCTTCAAGGTATTGTACGTATTTACCAACGTTTTACTCTTTAATAAGTGGGGATCGTAATTAGTTTAAGAAAGATTGTGAATATTCGGTCTCCGCGTCGTATCTACCCTCAGTGAGAAGTACCGTTGAACAAATAACAGCATGCTTGTTTCTCGCATGGTAAGGAAATTTCCAACAGGCCATTACCTTCTTAACACAAAGCAAACAGAGAGGTAAGGCGGACAGTTACACGCTGAGTATTTAGAGTACGTCAGCTTGATTCAGTAGCTTCATAAAAGAATAAACACGACACTTTGCCTAACGTAAAAAGAATATCTAAGTATTTCAGGAGACCCTTTTTTGCTCAATTTAACAAGTGAAAGGCCTTCGAAATGTCAAACTGTCTAATCGGTTGCTTCGAAGAAGACAAATAACGCTTTAAGAAGGAGCCCAGGCAATTTTTGCTTGCCTATCGGGCAAAATCAAAATTTATAGGCTCCTTTACGCATGCCTACCACAACCATCATTCACGTCTGACCTTTTCTCTGGCTCCATTGTGGAGATGACGACAATATCTTCGGACTTATACAGCCTCGAGTGATGTATGATGTACGCCTCTAAGGCGCCTAGTGTAAGTCAATCGAGAAATAAGGCACCTTAACGCGGTACAGTACGCCTGGGAAGGGTACTTGTTTGGCAGGTTAAAGCATCGATGCCGGGCAGCGGTAGCAAAGAGTGGGAATTTGAAAGCGTCAACACGAGACATGTGACTCTGGCATGAGTTTGTTCTTACGAGTCACGGTCAAATGAAATGGAATAACGACTTTATTGAATGCCTGCAACAGACACAGTGTATTCACTGCGCCCGTACGTAGCCACTCATCGATCCCGACGTCACCCCTACTCGGACCACCCCTTCGTTACTCGCTATGGGGTTGGACGCCGCTACCGCGTAAGGGAGGGCGTCGCCCCCCCAGCTTTCGCTCCGGTGCTGCTTTTCCAGTGCCGCCAGGACCTGCTGGAGGGATGATAGTTGGTTGTCCTTGTCGTAACTGCGCACTGCTTCTTGGATCCACGGCGGTAGATCCGTCCTGGTTGCCGCCTCGTTCGGTCGCACTGCACAGTCCCACAGCAGGTGGGTGGCCGTGGCCCTAGCATTGTCACACAACACGCACGTGTAGTGCGTACAGAGTTCTGGCTGTATGTGCTTCATGACGACCGGGGTCATCAGTGAATTCGTCTGCAGCTGTGTGAACGTGGACGCTTCCTCCCTGGTTAGCTCCTGTTGTTTCTGTAATATTTGGTGGTACCCTGAAAGCTATCGTGCCTGCCCTTCGTCTCGGTCTACCACTCTGCAGACGGGTCCACTGCTGCCGCGCGGCCAGCTAATCCCCGCGCGACTGCGTTCGCCGTGTCGTTGTGGTTGGTGGCGAATTCCAATACCTCGTTCCCCGGGTGCGCGGGGAACCACTTGCTTGTCACCTTGCATCCGTCGATGTTCAGCCGCTCAAGCACCCGCACTGCTGCACAGAGAGAGAGAGAATCAACTTTTATTGAGCCCAATGAGGTATTGGCTAGTGCACGCAGGCACCGGATGGGGTGGAACCCTCTTCTCTGGTCCCATATGCGTCTAGCAGCTCCTGGCCCCTGGCTGCCAGCGCGAGCTGGATCGTCAGGTCGGGGCTAGACAACAAGGTCTCCCATCGCTCTCGGGGGTCGGGTGTGGGAATAGGGGTGGGGGGCGGGCGGATCTTAAGAGACTCGCACTCGGCTAGGACGTGTGCCAGAGTGCCTTGTCTCTCCTTGCAGAACGGGCAAGTACTCTCGTACCTGACAGGGTACATCTTGTTTAGAAGTGTCGGATGCGCTAGCGACCCCGCCTGTATTCTTCGGATTACGGTCTGCTGTTTTCGGCTCAATTGTGGGTGAGGCCTGGGAAATCTGCACCTACGCTCTCTGTACATTTCAGTTATTTCTCTATAGCTCGTGACGGGGCGCAGCTGCGCCGGCTCGTCCTCGGCCCGGACGGATAACTCTCGGGCGTGGTGGTCGGCCAGTTCGTTTCCTTCCACCTTCGAGTGAGCCGGCACCCACACGAGCTCTAAGGCTCGCCTCGGGGGCCTTCGCTTGGACAATATCGCATGTGCCGCGGGGGACACCCTCCCTTTTCGGAAGCTGGCGTACGCCTTCTTAGAGTCCGTTACTATAGTGCCGGCCCTCGGATGTGTTAGCGCGAGGGCCACGGCAACTTCCTCTGCTTCGATCGATTGGGTCGTGCGGACCGATGCGCAGGTCACCAGGGTGTCTATGGTGGTGACCGCCGCCGTAGCCTTGGTTCCGTACTTGGGAAGCGCCGCGTCCGCGTAGAGGACGTCGGGGTCCTCTTCGAGCTGGCGGGACAGCGCCCTGGCCCTTGCGGATCGAGCACAGCCTACCCTTGACGAAATTGCTCACCGCACTCTGAGTTTCTAAGCACCATCGTCGTTTCTGTGTCCGCGATGGCCAGGGCGATTGCCAGCTCTTCCGCTCACTGCGCGTCTCTCGTGGTGATGCTCGCGGTGTTCAGCGTGACTCCCGCCTTCCCGTCTATCACTACCGCCGCGAAGCACCGGCGGGCACCGTACTCCGCGGCGTCGACGAATCTCGTGGCTGGAACGTTCAGGTGCTGTTCCAACACAGCCTTCATTCTGGCTGCTCTCCTGTCCGCGTTGTGGGTCGGATCGATGTTCTAGAATGATGGGTACACTCGGACGGCGTTTCCTACTGCCGCCGGGACGTCGCGCTCTTCCTGCTCGGAATGGAGACGGCGTCCGACCCTCGGAGTCACGGTGAGCCCAACCCCAAGGTTGGATTTGGCAAACAAGCAACTACAAAAGAATGGCATCATTAGGAATTGATTGATTGATTGATTGATTGATTGATTGATTGATTGATTGATTGATTGATTGATTGATTGATTGATTGATTGATTGATTGATTGATTGATTGATTGATTGATTGATTGATTGATTGATTGAGCTTTTGTGTAAAGAGCAAGCACAGTATTGGGCTGCTTGCCCGGTACGAGGTATTATTAGCATAAGTGGCCTTGGAGGTAGCCTGCTCGTTCTCCCCTCACCATGAACATGTGCTATGTAGAGGTGCGGAGCTACGGAGCAACACCCCCCCCCCTTACCCCTCCCCCAAATATGTCGGCAGTGTTGGGGAGTGGTGCTTGAGTAGGGGTGTGGGGACATTCCGTTGCGGTGTGGTAGGGAGCTCCCATGTTCGGACGATACTGACATGCGGCGGGGGCTTGGGTAAATGACGTAGTAAACTGCATTGAGGAGTAAGGTTTTTGTCTGTAGTTTGCGTAGCGTAACTGGGTCGGATCTGGCGAGAGTATGGTGAGGACGTTAGTATTTGGTTCGTCATCCGCGTAGGTGAAGAGAGTACAGGAGGAACGAATGCGGTCACTTGATCTTGTATCGCTCAGTGCTGATTAGAATTGAGTCAACAGCTACTCAGTAGCTAGATCTCAAAAGACCGCGGAAACCGGTACAAAAAATACAAAAATGCGTGACCCGTGCCTCCGGCGTATTCGGCACATGACGGCGATTTATTTTGTTTTCACCGATATCTTATAAGAAAGATGTGCAATCTTTTTGTAGAACCTGAGGTTGTTATGCTTTAATTTTGAGAACAGACAAACTTCATATATAAATGTTATTCACTTGTAAACCGTAAGCTAACTGGTGAATGGTTGGCTTAACCTGGTGCACGTTAGATAATAGCCTTAGATAATAGCCTGGCTTAACCTGGTGTACGTTAGAAAGTAAATAAAAAAATGATTGCTACAGACAACTTTTCGTCATATAATAAGGTTTGGTTTCGTAACTAAACTCTCTCCTTCTTTAAAAAAGTTGCTTGCGTGTCACTGGACCCCGGAGCTTCTTGCCCAGAAAAAAATCAATTATCGCTATTCCACTCCAAGTTTGCGGCACGCCCCGGCCACAAAAACAACCAAGAACGCTTCCTGTATTAACTTCCGCTATTCCTACTAGAAAGAGAAACGGCCCCAGTCTTCCTTAACGTGCGAAGCAGGCACCACTTTCTACACCTCAGATTCAAACTAAGAAAACCGGGTCGGAAAGATAAAGTGTGCTGGCGCTCCGGTAGAAGTAAGACACCCACAAAAAAGGTGACGTAGCTACGGGAAGTGTTCCAAACAAATGCAGTGAGGGCTGGCACCTTCCGCCGCCGTTACCGGGAAGACGTCGCTAAGCGAAGACGTGTGTACGCGATGTCGTGATCGGCCTCGGAGGTGGAAGGTAAGCGTAAAATGCCGCCAGAGCTAAGCTGACGCCCGAGGTCGCCTTGTTTCTTTTAGCAGGCCATTACATTCTCTCCTATAAGGTCCCGGAGAAGAGACGGGAAACTTATAAGAAACAAATAGTGAGGGCAGCTAGACGAGTTTGGAAGAGAGCAGATGTCCTCTCCACCGGGTATATTGTTCGCCGGGTTGTAAATGTCGAGGCCATAAACAAACGAGACGAGCTCTTTCGCGCGACGTCGATGGGGCACTTTTCTTCCTTTCGCCCGGCATGTGACGCCGTTTTTTTTTCTCGCGCGTTATTGACCTCCGCGCGGCAGTGGCGGTTATTGGCCGTTTCGTGTTTAGGAGTGTACCTGGCGTGGCGAACGTATCTGATGGCGGCAATTTCCTGTCACATTGATGTGAACGCACGGTAATACCTCACGAGGCTCTGTTAGGAGGTTACTCACTCACAAGCCACACACGATAAAAACATATTATCAGCCGAGCGACAGCTGCGGGTCGCATTAACGTCTCCGTTTTTACGAGGGATACCCGTCACCAAGCAACGTTTTACCGCGTAGCTGTTTATGGCTAGAGTTCAGCCAATTTTTTACACGTGTGAACAACAACTCCCGAGACTCCGCGTGTCTTTGAAGTCTGCGGCGTTTGTATATGCGCGTTTGTTTGTTTACGTACTTCCTTGCTTGCTTGGTTTGACTTCGGTCTGCACTTTAACAAAATTTTCTTTCACGCTAACCTGAAAGCCATTCTGTCGTGCGACCGACGTTCGGTAGTAAGGCACTCTGCTACATACTTGCTCGATGGTATTGACATGTAACCCTGCGTATAAGAACACAACATAGCAATGACACTTGGTATGGTGGTTGTCGGTCGAGTGCCCTATTTACTGCTCAACAACGTTTAAGGCGATATCACCAATAACCCATTACACGAAAATTGGTTTCGGTGGTACAACTCAAGCGATGGTTCTGAAAATGATCGGTGGCACAAAGACAAAAAAACGAATAAAAATGGTCAGATTGACCTCAGACTCCGCAAGGAGATTCCTGTGGAGCAAGGAAATCTTAAAAAAAAGTAAGAATGTTTTGGTTTGGGTAGGAATCGAACCCAGGCCTCCAAATTGCAAGACCACACTCTGTCCTGCGGCACGGCCGTTCCCGTGTTTGATTAAAGGTGTGTGTAGTGCGTGTGCTATTCAGTACGTGACAGAGCAGCAAATGGGGAGGAGGTTATCTTGACGGAACGTGAAGAGAACAGGTGCACCCCACCCATGGATAACACTGACTCTGAGGAAGTAACGGTGTGAGACTTCTCCAGACTGCCGGTGGGAATTGTTGGTGCCGTGCCTCGTAATGCGAAGTACTTCCGCGTTGGGTGTAACACCAGTTTTTGTGCCAACTAAGTGCGGTGGACCCTGAACATACGCCAAGGCCGTGGGAGAGGCGTATTTTCAGACTGCCTTAAAGTCTCTAATAGGCATCATCAGGGGAACCTTTTTTCTTTCCTATTGAAACCCCGTCGGCGGACTTAAGTGCCCCGAGGATTTCGTAAGTGTGAAAATGATCGATTCTGTCGAACTGCACAGAGTAAAGCTTGACCTCGAAGATAAAATACAGACTAAAATGGCATATCTCCACTCCGTGGATGATGGCGAGGGTGCGGTGTACGGGGATTCAAAATGACATCCAAGTTGCGCCCCGAGTGACGTGCTATTTGCGCCCCGGTCGCCATTCGATTGGAGCTGTGAGTTGCACCTTCATTATTCCCTAAATGAAGCTGCAACTCACGGCTCAAATCAAATTTCGCTTGATTTTCGCTTGATGGTTGTGTGCGCACGGATGGACGCGGACGGACATTGGAAGATCCTAAGGTACTCCGCACCGTTACAGGCGAGGGAGTAAGCTGTTTGGCTCACGGTCGTAGCCCAATGGGTAAGACGGCTGACACTAACTCTGTCCGGTCTACAAGATACCGGGTCAAATCCTGCCGATGCCGGCGTGATTTTGTGCGATTGTAAATGCTATGCGCACGGACACGGACGGACATTGCGCGGTCCTAAGGTACTCCGCACCTAAAAGAAACCCGTTCTTCTTAGTATAGAACGCTTCTTGGGCTCCTATTTTACCTTTTAAATGCTTAGTTAGATGCTTGAGCTGCACAGCTTCGTTTGTTAATGCTATCATTATGCTCGAAGAAACAGGTCTATATTTTTCGCCCAGTTATTCACACCAAGCACCAGTTTGAGAGCCATCACGCAAAGTGGTTCTATGCACTGTACCCGATGATGACAGCTGAATTTGCACAGTTGGGCCTAACGTGCTGGAACAGTTTGTTTCCGGAGCACATTTATGAGGCCTAGTGGAACACGAGCCCCCCAGCACCCCAACTGCCCAATAAATGCTAGCCATGCTCAGAGAGAATAAGGGGTCATCGCATCAGCCGACAAGTGGCCGCTAGAGTGACTCCCCAGTGAAAAGGCAAGAAGTTTGCCCAGGGTGTTGGATCCTAAATAAACCAAAAGAATATAAATAAAAGAACATAAGTGTGCACCAAAGGCACCGCTGAGTGAGAGGCCGTATTCAATTACTGTACCAGGACGGTCCAACGACCAAAGCAGACTATCTGCAACTGACGTTAGGGTAACCAGAGAAGAAAGGCGTACGTAAAGTTAAATGAAGAGTGCCTGGGAGGAAAAAAGAACAAAAGAAAGCTGACGGGTATGAAAGGTACAAGAACCTTTCAAGAAAAGAAGGAGACGGTTAGAGTTGTTGTAGTGTTTGAAGGCAAAAGCTTCAATGAAGCCAATAGCCTGCTTCAATAAAGGTGACAATGGCGACTTTTGTTTCAGGAAAATTTACAATTTCTTCGAAGGAGGGAGGAGGGGGGGGATCTTGGGACCTTTCCCAATAAAAAGCGAGAAACGGCAGAAACAGCTGCTCATTAGAAATGAAAATTTATCTGTGTTCTTACGATTTTATTTATATTTAATAAATAATATTGGGGCGTTTTTCGAATGTACACGCGGCATTGAGAGGAGGATATCGTAAGCACCGTTTTCATGGCTGATCCGTTATGCCGGCTCAGGAGAAGCGCAGATGTAGTTAAACTCGCTGTTGCGCAAATTTGAAAGCCTATGAAGGGAGACGGTGTGGGCGTGGAACTTAGCGAGGCGAAACGACTTAGGAAAATTAATTTATACCGTCCCTGAAACTCATTTCCCCGCCCAAGTCTTGCACATGCGCATGGCATTGTAACTTAAATTGATTACAAGGCAGGCCACGTTGTAGAGCTAGCTCCTAGCTGATGCTAGCATAGTCTAAGCAATTTTCACCCAAAAATCAGGAGATACCCCAGAAGTCGTTTCTATAAAGAAATCGCCAATATTCACTATAGCTCAAAGATCCAATAAGTGTACCTAAATGAGCATACTTAGTAAACTGGGTTGATCAGCTATGAGCTGTGGCATATTTAGTGCGCCAAATCGGTAGTAGATTATTTTCCATCTCCGAGTAATGTAGTGAAAAACCGGTTGTGAAGCTGCAATCAATATTAGCGCCCTGGCCAACAAGCGCGAATCTTGGCGTGCCTTCTCGTGGCGGATGACTAGCGGTTAGGCATCTAAGAAGCCAGGAGCAGGCGACACGTTGTTTTCACTCGTGATGGACAGGATCACGATCCAGTTTCTTATCCCGCTGAATAGCACACTACAGACCTCCACGAGGGTATGGGTTCATGATTCTGTCGTTTGATAGCGACAGTGGCAGGTCATCCTACTCTCTACACATTAAGTGTTCGGGCTTTCCCGCTCACGCTGCCGCTATCAGCTAACGTGAGCAGGGTGTGATCGCCACTGTTCCTGATCAGGGACGAGCTCGGGCCAAGATCCCACTCACTATTTTGTTGCTATACAGTCAACGCGAGGTGTCCTGATTAGGAGGAACACGTCATGATGAGAGCGACGCGTCGTGTCTTACGTACGCACGCGTGGTTTGCTTTGCCTGGTTTTGCCTGCCGTTTGTCATGCGTCGTAATGTGCGATAAAGCCCTCTCCCTATCAGCGTTATTTGATTTCCTCGGGGACATTGGTGTATGCACGATATTGTACACTTTCGATCGTTGCATTCAAGAAACGTTTAACTCGAAGTCAAGAAACACGATTGTATTTTATTTGTGTTGTGGTTATTTTTTTTCTGTACTGCCGTTTGCTCTCTTCTTCTTTGTCTACCAGGGCGGACGGGCTAGCAAGAAAAAAAAAAAAAAAATATATATATATATATATATATATATATATATATATATATATATATATATATATATATATTTATATATATATATATATATATATATATATATATATATATATATATATATATATATATATTTATTTATTTATTTATTTATTTATTTATTTATTGGGGTACTGCTAGCCTTGGGGCAAGGCTTTAAGCAGGAGTGGGCGGTACAACGAAAGGAAACAGCACAACAAAGAAAGAAAAAATAGCACATCATTCAAGCACAAATCAACATTTCGGTGGGTTTGGGAGCTCACGCATAAATGATAAAACATCCGGGCATTGTACAACATGTGCAGGCAACACGTTCCATTCACGTGCTGTTCGGGGGAAAAATGAATTTTGGTAAGATTTAGTTTTGCATGCGTAATCGCTGACTTTTTTCGGGTGGTGCGAGCGTGTCTGCCGACGAATAAACGGGGTGATGTATGCGCTGGTGTCGATTCGAAATTTGTGGTGATAAAGCAAATAAAATGTTTTTAATCTTTCACGGTAGCGTCTAACTGCGAGACTTTCTAAATATATATATATATATATATATATATATATATATATATATATATATAGTCTGAAAAGATAAAAACTCACACAGAGCGCGAAAAAAATAAGGTTAAAAGAGACAGAGACAAACGTTTCAGGGAGAGGACTCCCTTTCTTCAGAGTGAGGAAAGAAAGGGAGTCCTCTCTGAAGAAAGGGAGTCCTCTCCCTGAAACGTCAGTAAACTTATTTTTATTTTCTACGTCTTTCTCGTTTGTCTCTGTCTCTACTAACCTTATATATATATATATATATATATATATTACCTCCTCCTGTCCCCTTGCGTTCTGGGGCCTCGCATACTTCTGTGTCGCGTAGAGCCTACGTTTTGCTTGATACATCTGCTTGCTCCGCCCACAACTGAAATGTATTTAAACCCAACTGATTTGCACTATTTGTAACTTTGAAAAAGACCGTTCCCCCGTTGAAACGTTAGAATAAATGTTATGTTTTTTTATTTGACTTCTCTATTGTATATATATATATACATACATATATATAGTGAATCAGAAATGAGAAATGAGGGGCTCGGTGAAATAAGACAGAAAATAAGGGTTGGCAATCAAGAGAGAGAGAGAGAGAAAAAATTCTTATTTCTCCAGCAGAGGCTGATGTGTGGGCGTCGCCCTGTGGAAGGCGTCCCTAGTCCCGGATGCCTTGACTTCGGCTGGCCGTCCGTTCTCGGGTCACCAACTTAAGCTGGATATCCGGGTCCGGGCTGGCCAGGGAAGCCCTCCACTGCTCGAAGGTTGGGTTGGAAAGGGGGGGCAAGTCTGGAGTTCGTTGGCACTCCCATATGATGTGGTAGAGGGTGCCAGGCTGGGGACAGTAAGCGCAGAGGGAAGGTTGTTGGGTGGGGAAGATGAGGTGGAGGCGGGTGGGATGTGGATAGGTATTCGTTTGGAGCCGCCGCCACGTTGTAGCGTCCTGAAAACCTCGGAAAGCAAAGGGGAGGTTGTGGTGTGTATTAGAAACAGATGAAGAATTTTTTGAGTGAGAACGAAAGTGGTGAAAAAATGCCCGCCGGGTGGGATCCGAACCCGCGACCTCCAGAATGCCGATCTGGTGCGATATCCACCCACCCACCCACCTACTTACCCCCCCTCTCTCTCTCTCTCTCTCTCTCTCTCTCTCTCTCTCTCTCTCTCTCTCTCTCTCTCTCTCTCTCTCTCAGCCCTGTGATTGAGGAACGTAGATTCTGAGGAACCTGTCGCACTGTAGCAACGATTACGAGCAAAAAGTACTGCGCACGGGGCGCGACTTCGCGTCGAAAAGAACGTGTCCCCGCCATTACGGAGAGCTGTCCCTGTTACGAAGCAAATCCAGGTTATGTACCATCCCTTTATTCTGCCCTACCTTTTGTTGCGAGCCGCAATTTAGCGTATATTGTCGAAGCCAGTGCAACACAATTTCTGTCAATACCATAAGTTAAATCTATTATCCATGACTCGCTTTCTTGAGGCAACATTCTAACAAGAGCTATTTTTGAGTTTCCAATTTAGCTGGGACTCATTCCAAACACCTCTCTCTATTTAAACAAATTTTTCCCGCTTAAGGCCAGCCTAGGTTCAAAGCAGGCAGATGTTGCAGGATTACCGCTCACCGCTTCTTAGTAAAAATGGCTAGAGCAGCTTCTGCAGCTTTCCCTAGCGAGAGACTTCCCGTCCTCTCGCAATCCCCCTTGTCCCAAAACGGTGATGGGCGATCGATTAGTTTGGATCCTGGAATTACCCTGGCTGTAATTTGCGGTCCTCGCGATGAGCGGAACCCACAGCCCTTGCAGCCATACCGTTTCGGATAAGGGGGGGGGGGGGGATGGGGGGGGGGGGAAGAGGGGGAAGGATCCGTCTGCTGCTTTTTCAAGAGGAACCTAGGCGACGAAATTTTACGGATCGCCGTTTAAACACGGGAGAACATGGAGGCATTTAAAACTTTTCCGCAACCTTTAGAGTTTATGTCGCCACATGTGCTGTTTACTGGGCTCTTGTTGTTACGTCTAAAGCTGTTTTAGTCACTTGGTAAGATTGTCAATATATTAACCATGCATTTTTTTATTCGAGGAAACTATAGTAATCTCTTGTCAACCAAAGTCGATATCTGAAAATATCGATCAAGTCGAAACTTTGCATTTACCCCCCATAAGCGCTATGTATCCCTACACTCCCCCCCTCCCCCCCTCCGCCACCCTTGATCTCAAAAAATGTTTTAGTGGTACTATGGATCTCTCGAAATGTTACAGAGGCAAAGCCCCCTAAAGGCAGCTGACAAGGTCTCTGTTCGAACGCTTCGCTCCAACTACGCGCCCAACGCAGCCGTGAAAAGCAAATTTACTCTTTAGGATCCGATGCTGCCGTTACCGGATTCCTGTCCGAGCCTACATGTCCGAGCCTCCATCGTCCTACAGCTGTGGACGATGTAGCTTATTATGAAGACGAAGAGGAGCCTCCAGGCGTGCCTACAACACCAGAAACAATAAAGATGCTGCGCCTTCTTCGCAAGAAGGTATAATGTCGCGTTGGCGACCAACAATTGATGCGAAGCATTTACGAGCTCGAGGACGCTTTTCTGGTACGAGATGCGATTGTGAAACAGGCGAGCATCACGCAGTTCTTCCTTCCGCAACAATAAAAATTCGTTTTCCCTGCCGGATATTTTGCCTTTATCACCAAATCTCCTTTGTGCAATGGAGGTTTTGTTACCTGCGCTAGCCCTTATTTTAGTGACCTTTCACCAATTTTCGGCAGTTCGCTTAACTCAAAACTGCGCTTATTTCGAAATTTTCAGCAGATTGTACGGCTTTGAGTTACTGAGGAATCACGGTAATTTTAATATTGTACTCCACCCTTCATACAATTCCAGCCTGTCATGCATCTCTCTAGGGGACGGCTCGACATACGTTTCTGAATGACGTCACGTATGCCCCCTTTAAGTAGCTCGAGGAGTCCCGTTGAAAAACAGTCGGCTGCTATCGAAACACTCCAAACGATCGAATTATTACCGGATATTCGAATAAAAGCGTAAGCTAAGTACAAAGCCACCGAAAAGGCACCTGAATGAGGGAGGCTGAGTTTTAATAACATAAGGCTCAATTTGCAAAAAAGCTTTAGCCCACGGCCTTCGCCTTTTAGCCCACAGCCTTATCTTCTTGTAGCACAAATTAAACAACTTCCAATGCCTTGAAACGAGCAATCGTGCAAGTGTAGTTTTTTAGAGAACGCTGTTGTCACGCGGTTACAAACAACACTACAATGATGATACATCAGCTGTACATTCTATTTTTCCCCCCTTAAGACTATTAAAAGGAGTACGAAAAAGCGGAGGAAAAATAACAGCTCTACTGCCATTGGATTGTTTCGGCTGCAGCACTCTGCATGCCCACGTTTTTTGCCTTGTTTACCTTTGACTTGCCTTTGCATGCAAAGCCGAAGAAAAAGCACTTTTATGCGAGACACCCACGCAAAGCTTTGGCTTTGTCTCTTTAATCCACCTTCACGGTCATGCAGCCGCTTTTATTCCGCCCTTTCTTCGCTGAGTTTTGCCGGAAACGGGTGTAGAGGCATACAGAAATAGTGACTTCTCCGAAGATGTTGCAGCGTAAAACAATGACGTCATTGTAGTAGTCGCACAAACAGCAATGTTTTGTTGAGCCCACCGCCAGCTCTGTTTACGCAGACAGATGCGTTGAGCTTCCGATGGTATCCTGGGACTTTAGAGCGAGTGCTGCCACTTATAAAACCTGTGTTCTTGAGCGAATTTAAGTGTAAACCTCCCTCCTTTAACACGCAAAATTTTGTGCCCAGAATAGTTCGCCAGCCAACGTTAAGACAACAGTTTCGTTGTTGTTTTTATCGCTGCCTCATAATAAATATACTTACAGCAGACAAGTCGTTTCACTGAAGTTGCCAAGGCCACTTACACATAGTCACTAGAATAAAAATGGCGTAGGTATACAGTTCCCCCCTGGAGTTGCTGGGACTGCACTCCGAAAAGTCCCTATACGTAGAAGGTGCGGCTGACGCTGGTGCCTAAGCAATATCAAGATATATCTTGATAACTCTATCCTTAAACTATGTCTCCTTTCATCCCCGGGTTATTTTTAAGGTAATATTGGAATGAATGTGTGCGTACCCCGTGATTTCGGAATACCAAGAACAAACCCAAGGCACCCGATTCGCTATTCTAACTTAGTGTAGATTGGTCTGTCTAAAAAATACAGTTACAACACTTTGCAAATATTATGTCAGTATACTTCCGCAGTTCGGTTTTCTTATTTTTGAAGGCTGGGTATTTGTAAAGTCTGCAGGCTTCGCGCAGTATTTTTTTCTGTGCCTTTGGAAAGCAAAGTTCAAGCTCATTTAAACCAGCCAGGACTAAGCCTTCCGAGTGACTATCAGCCTAGTTGGGGCGCGGGATATCAGCCCAACAGAACAGTTCCAGCAAAAAAAAAAAAAAGAAGGAAGACCGAAGGGTTGACTTTGTTAACTGCCGAATGGCGTGCGAAAGCACGTAAGAATGCGCGAGTAGCGCATCTCGCTGAGTTAAGTTTCAGAGTTTTTGTACCTTTTCTTTACCATGCCTTTTTTCATTAGCCTGTTCATTCGCCGAATAAAAATGATGGAAGCTCTCACTAACGCGAAAGACTTGAAGGCAGCGAAGCTGTACGCACCCTTCACGATTATAAAGAAGGTTTAAGTCCATGATTAAAGCTGATTTGCTTGGTCTTCACTGCCTCAATGACCTTTGCTCCATCATTGTTGTTGTAAGTGTGAGCTTCTCTCACTTTTTTTGGAGGTTGTAATCATTGAAAATCCCCTTGGATGAGCGTACACAATGGCGTGTCTTTGTCGTTCCGAGCAAGTGTTTCCACGACTACGGCGAAGGCTGGAGATTTTTTTTTTTTACACTCTTGGCAAATCTCCCTAAGTGAGCGTGCTTGGTTTGACAAACGTGCGGACGGGCGCTGGGTAGTCTTTGCGAGGCACGCACACACCAGCGCTGGGCATTTTCTTGGTTTTGTTCGCTGCCAGGCGGTCGTCGCAACGCTTTCACTCACGTGCGCGCCGTCGGCAGTTTCTGAATATTAGGGGCGAAGCTCCTAAAGCCGTGGGTCTGTCCATCCCTTGTGTCTCGTGGTACCTGACCACCTAGTTCGATGACTCACTCGCAGGTGGCGCTACATGACCGCCTAGTTTGATGACTCACTCGCAGGTGGCGCTGGTGTGAGTGACGTCATGATGACGTCACTCGCACGTGACTGACACTATAAAAGGCAATCGCTGTTGACGCGCTTCCTCTTTCGCAACGAGTCACCGGATGGAAAAGGTGGTTGCGGAGCGGAGGGCGCGCAGGGCGGCGGCAGCGCCCGCTCGCCGACAGGATCCCGCCGTGCGCGAAAGAGAGGCCGAAGCATCTCGTCTAGAAAGTCGCGCTTAAACCGGGCGTCGGCAGCTTCGGGCTGAGCTCGCTTGATGCGTTTTGCAGCCGCCTCGCGAGCTCTCACTGCATCGGAGTTTGCCTGCCGATACGAGCGCTTGCTTGCAGCCTCACGAACCCTACAACAACAACAAACGAACAAGAACAAAATAAAAGAACAAAATAAAAGTTGATTTGTACAATGTACGCACACAGTCTTACGTATTTCTTAATGATGTAATGGGCGAACTTTCGTGGGAGAGTTACGGTTACCGGTGATCTCCCCCTCTCGAGCTTCGCCCCACTTATCATCATTCATTCCGTGGATATGGCGTGATTTTTTTTAACGGCGGACACGAAAAATTACGATTTGCTAAACAGCTTCGCTGTAAAAAAGCCTTGGTCAACCGCCCTTCCACAAGTTTATATTGAGCTTTCCCGTTTAAGCTTCTCAGTAACGAACAACAGACTGGGGACTCTGGCCATCTCATTACCTGTCGGGGAAGAAAGTACTGTCCTGAAATTCCTCTGAGTACGGTCTGATCCCACTAGACACTCGGGACATCTTAGCGAATAGGGTAAAAGGCAGGGTGCAGGCCTCATAAAGCGTCCATCCATTTGTGGAAGTGGCCCACCATTGGAGCATCAATGCGTCAGTTCGTCGGTTCGTTCTACGAACTTTGAATGCTTAACTGCGGAGTTCTTTTTACTGGTTGACATTCACACTGCAAAAATAAGCGGAATATATCGCGTTTCAGAACGTTGCTAGTTGTCCTGACGAGGTTTTATGCCTTTCAAAGCAGCACGACGGCTACACGCAATCGCCGCGAATGGTTTGGCTTCGCGTCGCAACGAATCCATCCCGAAGACGTGTGGAGATTCAGCATCAACATCGCTGTCGTCATTAACGCATTCTTTTTTTTTTTCAAACTTGACGGTGTGTCGCGGCACCGCCGCTAAATGAGGGTACAACGAGTTTGAGCGCTTGCCGCGATGTCGGGGGTCCACATTTTCCTGGACGACATTCCCTGGAGCGCTGTTTGAGAACTTTTAGTGATTCTAATGTATATTTTTGATCATATTATTCCATCCTGAAATACTTTCAACTAGTACCAAGAAAAAAATACACCGCCAGAAAACTCCTTCGCTTCCTGTGAAATTGTTTTCGGCAACTTTAAGATACAGGTGTTCGTAAGCTGAGGCGCATTTTCGAAGTGTGCACGCATAAGATAACGGGCTGGTGAAATGCATCAGTTCTATCCCTCAATGAAGAAACCTATTTCCCGGAACGTCCAAGAACTTTGCTGCCTAATTCCCCTAATACAAACGTGCTTCCACGCTTTCCGCGCCAAACACAATCTAAAATAAGATAGGCTGGATCAGAATCGGCGAAGAAATAATAACAGCACAAAAGCGCAGATCTAAAAAAAATATTTTAGACATAAAACGTCTTCTCGCGTGTAAAGCTGTCATTTTCGGGAGGCACGTCTAGAGCAGCCTGGTGGATGGATTAAAGACCAGGTAGGCCTCGTGCTAGGAGTTTACCCTAGACGATGCGATTTAGTGGTCGTCGCTGCTCCCACTCACGATCGCCGAGTCGGTTCCTGTTTCATCTTGAAGCACTGCCGCGAAAGCGAAGAGCTTCGGGGACCCCGCTGTTGCTATGGCGAGCTTTAGCATAATCGAGCCGCCGGTTTGCCTGCACCGAATGTACATCGTTCCCACCCTGTGCAAATGCATATGAACACAGCTCACGGTTTTCCCTGTTTCATTGGATGAAATGAGGGAAGAAAAGAATAAACAAAAAGCAAGAGTATTATGCAAGACGGGTTTAGCAACAGGCTCTGATAGAAGTGAAGAATCATTCGTAAATTAAATGGTATGGAATGGAATAAAGTTCAGAGAGACACCTATGACTAAGACACCTACGTGTGCGGACGTACAAGCATTGCGACATATTTCAAGGTACGTTTTCGCCAGCGTCTAATGGTAGGTCTGTGGTCATTATGCAATCCTATGTTGCGATAATGTCCTCGTCGCCAAAAAGAAATATGCCTGGCGTGTAATCTCCCCGTCCTAAGAAACGCTATTAGAGCAAACTCGCTTTGTTTATTTTGCAAATTAGCATTTTCAAATTACTCCCGCATGCCTCTAGTGGTGCGATGATATCCTCTAATTTTCTTTCTTAGAAGCATGAATTTGTTACCAGAGGCCAGTAAAGTAAAGCTAGACCCCTGGATTTCCTCACAGTGTGAGGACCGTTGCAAGCCGCGGGACGCTGGCACGTCGGTACTGCGGCAAGCGTAATCACTGTTACATGACACGTTCATGGGGAACCTGTCGTACATACGGCTGTCACCGTAGTACGGTCTACGACGCTAACTCAACTTCTCCTTCGCGACGTCCAAAAAGGGCAAGGCGCGGCCCACATCTTTATCCAGGGAGTGGCACGACTTCTTGCGGGTATTGTCTAATAAGAAAAAGAACGATCATTAATGAGGCCGGCGGTGTTGGTCACGCAAGGGTTCCTAGCTGCGTACGTTAGACCAGCGCGAAAGATCAAAAACTTGCACGAAACAAAAACAAAAATATCGTGAACAGCAGTAATGGCAGTAGTAGTAGTAGTAGTAGTAGTAGTAGTTATAGTATTAGTATTAGTATTATTATACAGCATTAGTGGTCTGTTCTCAGCACTCAACTGCTCGGCCATCTATTCTGGTCCAGTGAGCTGAGCAAAGCTACAAAGTAATAGTGCAGGTTGTACGTCACCTCCACATCGCTTAGCAATCTATCCCCATTTTTTACGTTAACGCTGCATTTCGAATCAGACCATGCGGTATGAGGGAAAAGTCACCGGAAAAACCGGAAAGCGGAAAGCCTAAAAGTCACCGAATTACATTGCGAACGACTTTTGGCTCTCCTGGTAGAACCGCGCGTACACTGGTACTTTTTTAAAGACCGGTACTGGTCCTGCGGACTCTAGGTTTGTAAATGTGGTACGTCCGCAAACTAGAACTCAACAATACAATAATCCTAGCAACATAACTCCAAAGAAAACAATAGAAGTAATGGAGGAATTGTCGTTCCGAAGACAAATTGTTGGTGTTAATACACCATCTGTTTCCAAAAACCCGTATGAAATGCATGTCCTCCAATTTTGCAGTGAACGCATTGCCTGCGAATTCACTCGTTAGTTTCCAGAGTTACGAACGAAGCGCCGTCACAGCGCGTGCGGGTTTGCACATCAATGCCCTCCCCTCCCGGGTAGACCAAAACACCGGAAATTACGGCGTAGCTGAACGGCTATACGATCTCCAATTCGGCGATGTCCTTGGTCCCACGCTGGCCGTTTGTAACGTTAGTAATGACAGGTTCGTGCTAAAAAGTTTCCCTTAGGCCTATATTTTCTTCATATGACTTTCAATAGCGGACTTCGATTTGCACCACTGCTTGCAGCAGTGAAACTTTCCGCAATGATGTCTGTTTTGAGGGATAAAGCAAAACCCTCTTCCCATTTTGTTAGTTCGCGCCCTGGGAATCATCGCTGTATCACTACGAACGCAGGTGATTAACAAACGCGAGTATAGATTATAGATGCTTATTTTTTGTGGTCTCGTGCCATTTCTATGCGACAAATGCTCGCACATTGATCGAGGTAGGATGTTTGAGCATTATCTTTAAAACGACGTTAAGTATTTTTTTCTCTCGACGGAACATAATTGACGTGCAAACCTGTCAAAGCCAAACCTCGAAAAATTGTTCGTTACGCGGAGAGACGCATTCAAGGCCCTCCTACAGTTTCCGCTCCAATCGTCGGCAGGCTGTGACCGACCAGAGCAGAAATCGGAAGTAAACAGAGAATAACCGCCGTATACAAGTGGGGAGCCTTCCCTCCACGTAGATTCAATAAGAGCTTCCCGTCAGGGGTGTCAGCCATTGTGACATGCAAAAGAAAAGAAAAAAGAAAAGCCGCAAGGCGAGATTTCCAAACCGCGGCCTGCCACTCTCGAGAGTCTTGAAGGAAGCCTTTTAGAGGAAACTGAATGTCCCGTTCACGCTATTCAGCCAGACGGCGAAGTACGGCACCTGCCGAAGGAATTTCGGAGCGCCGACCATGTTTACACGAGGTTTGCAAAAGGAGCGATTGGCTGCTCGACATCGGCACATTGAACAGATGATTCGCACGTGAAGAGGTCGGGCGTATTTTCGATGGAGTGTGGAGCTGACAGTCAGTGCTCTGGTTTTCATGCTCCTCCCCACATGAAATGGAGGAAAGCAAGGGCTATGCGTAGTGTATGAAATACGTGGCATGAAGCAACGACTGCTACACTTCCGCCAAATCAAGAATTTTTCGCCGTTACCTGGTGGCTTGTCTTTTTTTTTGCCTGAAGTATCAATATAAATCTTGGTGTGAACTTCAGTTTTCCTGTTGCGTTTTGTGTTGTCTATTGTGGAACTCTTTAAATTTCGTGTTTCCGGGATTTGTTGTCGATTCTGCTAACAGACTGTGAGGGACTGTTGAAAGCCGTAGCAAGAAGAGCAACTGAGAGTCGCCATTCGAATACTTAGGAGAACCTTTATTGTTCATTACAAGTAGGACGAGTGGGTGAATTTTAACATCACTTCCGTATGACCTGCAGTCTGCAATTGGGCTGAATAAGGGTGCGTGATATAGACATACAATTTTTTTTCAGCTACATTTTCTTTCATCATCAGCCTACTCTGGTCTACTGCCGGACCACGACCTATCTTAGTGACCTCCAACCACTCCGGTCTTGCGGGGCTCGATACCACAGTTTGCCGTCGACTTTTTAACACGAAAGGGTTTTGTTCCGGGATTCACGAAGATATCACTTACGTCATATCCATCACGGAAGTGACGCCAGTAAAACGAAGCCAGCGGCCTCTAAAGGGTGCACCCCTGCATACAGGGTCTTCTTGCGGGGAAGCAACCTTTAGTACTAAAGAGTACGTTATACTTTGGGTTGTTCGTTTTTGGGTTTTTTATTTTAACACGACAGTGTTTTATGCCGCGATACAGCAAGGTTTTACTGACGTCTTATCCCTCACGGAAATGACGCTAGTAAACCTTAGCCGAAGCGACCCGCCAGCAGGGCGTCGCTCGCCAAGCACGCCCAGAAGACAGCCCCCGACCCGCAAATCATACTCAGCTGCAGATTTCGCTGCACATGACACTTGCGTGTTTTACCAATTCCCATGACAGAGGAATCAACCACAGTTTTTTTTTATTATTTTATCGCCCCGTTGGGTTAATGACCATCCCCTTCTCCTAGACTCATCTCTTATTACCCACTCTGCTACTCTAATTGTACACCGGTTGTCAGTTCGTTTCACTGCATGGTCAGCACAATATCATTTCTTTTTCGTCATTTGAACTATGATATCTTCTTCTCTAGATTGTTATCTGATCTAGGAAGCTTGTTTCCTGTCCCTGAATGTTACTCCCAACATTTTTCGTTCCATGGCCTGTTGAGCCGACCTAAGTTTGTTTTCTAGTTGTTTAGTAAGGCACAAAGTCTCTCTCAGCTCTGTATGTCATCACCGGCTGTATGCACTGGCTGTAGATTTTGCCGAATATGCAAAACAGCGAAAAAACACGAGGTCTAAGAGTTAAGAAAGCACTGATACTGCTTTTCTGTGCTTCCTTCCCTCTTTATCCTCTGTTTTTGCGTGGTTTTGCATATTCAAAATGAACCAACTGGCCCCACTCCAGACGCTAATTCATTATATTTTTCTTTTGAGTGATAGAGGTAGCCTACTTTTCCTTATTTGGGAGTGCTTGCCGAGTGTCCCCCAACCCATGCCTATTCTGCACCGGATTTCTCTCTCGAGGTTGGGGCCAGCACTATCTACCTGTCCCAGGTAGTTTTATTCTTTCACTTAAACGGTTTCATTTTCCAAGCTGAAAAGGTATTTTTTCATGTAGTTATTTTTATCAATATACCCTAAATAGTTGTCAATGGTATAAATAGTTTTGCATTATGGCGGCTATAGGAGCAGTCATAGTTGATTTCACCCAAGTGACCAAACCGCTTCTCCTTACTGACTAGCCACAGTCATTGTTAATTATTTATAGTGACTCGGGTTAGTCATTGAGCCAAAGTGATTTGGCAGGTTGGGTAAAATCAAGACAGACTGCTCCCATCCAGTACGGCAATCCTCGCTGGTGTCGTTCCGTATTTGCAAGAAACCAGTCGGTCTTGATTTTACCCAACCGGCGAAACCACTTCCGCTCCCTGACTAGGCAAAGTCACTGTTAATTTTTGAGAGTAGCTCTGGCATTCGGCGAGCAGAAGTGGTTTGGCCGATTGGGTGAAATCAACTATGACTGCTCACATAGCCGCCATGATGCAACACTATTTACACCTTTTAACATTTTATATGTGGATAGATGGTGGGTGCACCCCGGCGTCCATCTTTGCGCATGCAGGGTTTGTTATGAATAAAATATCTAATAAACGATAAGGTCAAGGTGTGTTTGTGTAATAAAAGTTAATGCTCTCTCAAAAAAATAAACAACAATTGAACCAAACGCCAATAGTATGCAAAGTTAGGATGAAGTTCCCCAGAGAAAGTACGTTTTCTGTGTGTAATGTGACGCTACCCACATTCTTAGCTGAGGAGGATTTTTTTCTACCTTGAATCATTGCAGTTGAACGGTATTGTCGCCAGGCCCACTCTGCCGATGTTATATGGAACCAGCCGAAATGAAGCCTTTGAGATCATCTGATTTTTCGAGGGCAGTACAATTCTCTCCGTGAAAGTTTTCCAAATATAGCTAATTCAATTTATGCGCGCAACTAGATCTGCGATGTGCCAAAGGCCGACCTCCCGCCTGATTTCAACCTTCCAACTGGAGCTTTCTCTGAGCATATGTTTTACAATCATTTAAGCTTCTCTTTTTTTCTGGGAACGATGTTAGTTTGTAACGGGCAAAACTCCCTAGACTTTGCCACAAGCTTACGAATCGATACTTCCAATACAAAAAGTAAAAGCTTCTCCAGAGTACGTCTGTTTGTCATTGCCTTTTGTGTTGAATGAGGCCTTGCCCTACAATAGCCTTTCGAGCATCGTAGAGATAGATACCAAGTAAACAAGCACTCAGGCCGTCTGGCATTTGAGGCTCTTATCTTGCTTTCATTAGACTGATCTGGTTGTTTATCTTGGATAGTTTAGAAAGTAGACTGGCTTGCGAAGTGGAAGATACGAGCAAGCTATTTCATCATCAAGCGGGAGATTTTGCGCCTCTGCAAATGCCGGCTCTACCAACTGCCGTAAAGGAAGAAAATCGGATGCAGCAAAGAGTTTCGTTAGGCCTAACGTGCTGTCTATATACAAATTAAGTGACAGGCTCCAATAGAACAGACACAGCCAGATAGTGAATAGTGAGGAGTAAGCATTCAAATCGCGATCCGTGGCAGCCAAGGGACAGCCGAAATCCCAAAATAGGCGTAGCCTTTAGCGAAGGGACGTATCGTTTATGTAATCTAAATAAAAGCTCAAACAAGAGTGAGAACACGTCTCGAGATTTAGGCGCCCCTTTCCCAGGTGATCAAAGTTAGCCCAGAGCTCTCCACAACATACCCCTCAGGCTTTTCGGGGCTTTTAACGCAAGCTGACTAGTGTGACTTTCCTCTGGAGCATGCAATGTGTTGTCCGCAGTGTTGTACGGAACCGCGTTCCTGGAACTAGTTCCTTTTTGGAGTAACGGAGGAACACCACCGTTCCATAACGGGTCGGAGGAACTGTAACGGTAACTCGTTAAGTTTTTGAAGGAATGGCAGGAACGGCGTTCCTTCTTCAAACGTTACATCGCTGGGAATCGACTGTTTTTGATGCCAAGGCTCGACTACAAAAATCCACAAGTCGCTACGGGGTTTCTCTTCCTATAGGCTGCCCAATTTTCCCGCCCTACAGCGGAACGGGCTTCCTCGAATGTCATACGCAGAAGAATAACCACGCAGCGGCCACATCTTGTGCTTGCTTTCATGTCGGTTGAGCTTACGCGGCGTTCGACGGGTGAAGAGCGGAGCCGCGAGAATTCTTTTCACCTTTCATCATTTGTCTGGGGAGGTCAGGATGCGCGTCTGGCCGGTAGAATTGTAACCTGCCGGGGAAAGGTTTTCTCCGAGTGGCGTTGCAGGTACCTTGTAAAACCACGTATATTGTCAGGGGTAATTACTGCATTAGTGCGCGCGAGGCGCGGGTGCATTGTTGTCGAGGGAGTTGCTCTCGCTGTGAGGCCATTCGTAGGGTCACCGGGTCACCGGAAATTGCTCGTAATTTGAAGGTTGTGACCCCCCAAAGGAAAGCGCGAGCTCGTTGTCGCCAGTTACTTAATCCCAACGTTTAAGCTATCATAAATCCCAGACTGCTCTATGCCAGACAAGGCGACCAATGACTTAAGACAGTGCTGGCTGCGGTGACTGAGCTATCCAGCGCATATTTTGCCACCTCGTCCGTGCCCGAGTATTTCTTTTCATTTGGGCAGCAAACCCTTCCAGCTGAGCCACAGGATGAGCTGTCGCGGTACCTGCTGGTACAAGTTGACTACCCGCTGTCGCAGATGAAGAACTTCGAGGGACTGAACCAACATTTCGTTAAGTACAACCAGTCAGTACCCTCAAGCGCTTTGTGGAACGGTTCTTCAAGATTCCCAACGAAGTAATGACGAAAAAACGGGTTCGTCTGCCTTACTCCAACAACGAGATGCAACTCTTGCTGAGTTCAAACAAGGGACTCTACTTAGTTGCGACAATGCACTCGGGCATTATTCCCCACTCATCGTTTTCACATTTTTTTATTCGTTCTATATTTTTTCTTTACTGCCATATCCCGTAACTTTGTTATGTACTTAACTTGTTTCTGCTTTAAGAACCAAAGAACATGTCGTTTCTGTACCATGGCACGTGTGTTCTTGTTTTCTCATTACATTTTATTTATTTGTGCTTGCTCTTTTACTTTATTGTGTCGCAATTCGTGTCCGAATATATTTTTTATAGTGTAAATGTTTTTTATGCACGTGATTAGGCTCCGTGTTATTCCCGGTGCTTTTCCCTTATGCGTATTTCTAACCATCGCAACTGATTCGTGTGTCTCGTCCACTTACTTGGCTATCTTTGGTTGTTTCCTTTATCTACTACCCTGGTTGTGCTCGGCATACTCTTTAATTCGTGTGCGTAGATTTTGTGAGTGACTACGCTGTTGGCTTTTATTTTTTTCTTGTTATCGTCTTCCAACCAAAACTTTGACTGGGAACCTCGTAGTCATTACTTGTTCTGGTGTGTTTTGTTACTCGCAAATTTGTGCTGTGTGATCCGCAAAGCTTCCTTTTTGTAACGCGCTTACTAAATTCCCCGAAAAGGGGCCTGTAAGGTATTTTAAATAAATTGTAATATCAAATCAGCATTCAATAAAGGTCTATGCATTGCTCCTTTCGATGAGGTTTCTAATTAAATTAAGACACTTAATTACGGCCCTGCATGCGAGTAACTTTCTATTCGCATATCTGAAGCGCGGTAACCTTACTGCACATTTGTAAGACTGAAGAGGGAAGTGTCATATGTGTTGCACGTATAATAGACGAGCACCAAAATCGCAGTTAGGCATGTCTGGAGTTTGTCCGGCGCTCCCTGAAAAAACATCGTATACGGGCGTTTCTTTGGATTCTTTTTATCTCCAGATAAACTGCTGTCGGCGGCGTTCATATTCCTATAATATACGTAATTCTATGTGATTTTTAAATTTCTCACTTTATTTCGCATCAGGAACCCCACACTATGTGTCGGGTTCCTGATTTTAATTTAAAAATGAAATGTAAAGTTCATGTAACGACGCGTTCCAATGTTCGAAGGAACTTGTAAAGGGAACTCGTTTCAAAATTGGGAAGGAACGAGGAACGGGCTTTCATTCCTGTTTTTGAGGAACGTGTACAACACTGGTTGTCCGTCACCTTAAACTGGAGTCGGGTTGTCTTTATGTAATGTGGGGACAGTTGAAACAGAGTTTTCATGAGGTAGTGTAATGGTGGTGTAGATGACACCAATTATTCCCGCACCTGAACGGAAGACTTGCAGCAAATTTAACAGCCAACTTAAACATTTGAAAAACTTAGACCACTGGTGGGCCCAGCATGCAAAATCCCGGGTTCACCCACCTTTGGATGCATACAACTTGGCACATACGCGCCTCGCTGTCATAATATTGCCATTCAGATCTCGTGCGGCTCGGATGTCAAGAAGGAGTCTCATTCTGAAACGTTGGGAGGTATACGGCACCCGCTGTGCCTGGTCCCATTTGTTTAAACAGCGGCGCTCGCTTGATCTGTCAATGCTTGTGTCAACCCTCGACAACGTCAAATGGCGGTGCTTCGTGAAGCCGAAACATTTTACATGCAGCACATCACTTTCGCTAATGGTGGGCATGACGTCTTTGCGGGCGCCATAAGGGGGCGGCAGGTATGCCGCGAACAACAGCGTTACTTGGATTGGAATTATTGGATTGGCTACACTGGCCGAGGTTGACCAGTTTGGCGTAGCTTCTGGAAAGCCGTGCTGCGTAAGCGCGAGGATTGGAATGGATTGGATTGGTTTTGGATTGAATTGGATTTGATTGGGCTGGATTTGGACTGGATGATGAGCAGCAGTAAGCATGATAATTAGCTAATCCTCGAAAACCAGGAAAGTTAGGAATAACCAGCTGAACCTTAGCTCACGCTACGTATATCCTGGCATAGCCGCTTGGCTTTCGAAGCCTCTGGGTTACGCAGCGGCGAAGGGACTGCGACACGCTACACCGTAACGCCATGGCGATATGCTTGGTTGCAGCGAGAGAGGTAGGACGACAAGGCGAGCTCCTAAAGTGCTCTTCACTTAAATAACTTAAGGGCGACTGCTTTCCCCGTTATATGAATTGACAATGGCAGGGCTAATGCCTATGCGCGTGGTAATATATGAGTGGTGCTTAGAAAAAAAATTAAAGCAAGTCCACTTAACGTGAAACGGTCGGAAGTGCAGAACAGGAATTCGTCAGTGTTTCCCTTGTGTTATTCTTGTGAGTATCTTGTGTTTATGTTGCTTTTGGTAATTTTCATAGGTTTAGTTAGCTTGGCTTGAATTGGATTTGATTTGATTGGATACACTGGCTGAGATTTGCCAGTTTCGCGTAGCCTGGAGAGCCGTGCTGCGCAAGCGCGAAAATTGGATTGGATTGGGTTGAATTGGCTTCCTTGGCTTAGACTGGAATGAATAGGATTGGATTGGTTTTGGATAGAATTGGATAGGGTTGGATCTGAATTGGATTTCGATTGGATATAAGCAGCAGTAAGCATGATAATCAGCTAATCCTAGACAACCAGGAAAGTTAGGAATAACCAGCTGAACCTTAGCTCACGCTACGTATATCCTGGCATAGCCGCTTGGCTTTCGAAGCCTCTGGGTTACGCCGCGGCGAAGGGACCGTGCCAGGCTACACCGTAACGCCGTGGCGATATGCTTGGTTCCAGCGAGCGAGCTAGGACGACAAGGCGAGCTCCTAAAGTGCTTTGCACTTAAAATTGACGGAGCTAAGGGGATTAAGCATTAGCTTTCCTTGCAGCTTGTGTTTCAATCAGAGCAAGTTAATGTACATCATCACTAGAATAACTGCGACAAACCATTATAATTATACAGTAACACTGTAACAGTTTACTCTGGCGGTAACTGCAATTTTGGTTCCTTCAGAGCAGGGTAGGTTCGCTAGCTATGGAGCTGCTTCTAAAGGCAAGCCAGTACTGTGATGGTGACGACGATGGTGATACTTATAATTACTGCTAATCAAAATCTTGCATCATTGAGCAAGAATTTAGAGTCGGCGGCGTCGGCGTCTATAACAGCAAAAAAGCGTTCCATAGCCCGAAGAGTTCCATAGCGCGAGCTTATACTCGGAAGCAGCGATAGGTCTCCGTCCGCACCAGCCCACCGAAGATGAAGGGAGCGGAAGAACGGGGCCGAACAAGCGAGCAGACAAGCAGCGATATTAAACATCGCCGTCAACCCTCCCCTTTCAGGGCGGCGCAAACGAGCAGCGGCATAACGCGTACGAGACAGAGCGAAGCCATTCTAAAGCGTTTAGGCGGATAGCAAAGCAAAGCGTCTCAAGGGGAAAGATTACAAAGCCTTTGCATAACGCGAGGTAGAAAGGCATTCGACTGTGCATCCATACTGTCGCATTCACAATGCATAAGAAGTGCTCAGGTGTCCTAAGACATTTTATGACGATGATGAAGTAATTGTCAGCGGAAACTGCGACACTTTCCTCACTGGTGACCCGATTTTGTTACTCTCGACCCAGCCGCTTGTTAACGGCATGTTTTCGGGCCGACGATAACGATGATGATGGCGACGACGACGACGACGTTGATGATGATATCAGCACAGATATTAGAAACAGTCGACATCTTCCCTATAACGGTGTCAACGTTGCATAGAACAATGGGCAAACGAAAAAGCTGTAGATTTGCAGTATAGTCAGCCCGAAGATATTCAGTACGGGCTGAAAAACCACTCCCTTGCTTCATCACTCCCTCCGTAAGTGCGGGCAAAACATAAATCCTGCTCGTAAAGTAAGCTCGTGAATAACTTTCAAGAAAGGGAACCGTGGGTGCAAATCCAAAATAGATTAAGAAATTCTCGCGGAAATACCGGTTGGAACGGAGACACAGTAAAACAATAGTGCGACATCGGTTAAACTCGTCACAATTCAATATCCTCCCTTCTGCATTGTTATCGGTTCTCAATTTACTAAGTTTCTACATCCATTAGCACTGAGAATCATTTTTCCCCCAACACCATTAAGAAATAAAAACCGTTTTCCTGAAGCTGCACACTGGGTTTCATCTCTTGTTCCGGAAGCTATGAATCGTCCTTGGGAGGCACAAATAAGTAAAGAGAAGTAGACACTTGCGAGTTTCAGCTCCTAGTATTTAAGTGCGCTGATCGTAGAACGCCATTGTATTTGTTTCTACAATGAGCTAGAGCCTGGATAAGGAAAGCAATACCTGATTCTCTAAGATAAATGGCAGAGGTTGTTGCACATCGCAAACATGGGTGCCATTGGAACACAACCTATGGAAACGTAATAGTCTTATGTGTCCGTTTAAAGCTTTCGGTCATTAGATCGGGCATTCACCTTGGCTAAATTATGGTAAGGAAAACCATTACTTGAAAACCATGGGCAGTTAATAAGGGGACCTACGAATGTTTTTTCGTCATCACTGTTTTTTTTCTCTCAAAAATCGCTCTAAAAACAGGTCTCCGTAAACTGGCATGACCGCGGATAGTCACACCCTCTCTCGATAACAACCTGAACCACATATTTTGGGACTTCTGAATGACTCCTTATGGATCACGCCCTCGGCGGCTCTCGGATTACTCATTATTACTTCGGAGTGTCTTCGCCACTTCTTCCAGTGCGTATGTGCTACACCTATAGGCGTACGCACTCAAGTCTGTTCTCTAAGTGACGTGAACAAGCTTCATTCTTAACCATCTTCCCCAACCTTTTCTCCTATACGCGACCACAGTGCCCGTTAGCATCCTTGCTCGAACAAAGTGATCTATTCATTCCCGGAATGTCGTGCAAAACCGGGCCGACTCAAAACCAACCTTTTGCGCTGCTGGTCGCCGTAAATGCTGTTCTGGGGCGTGTTTCGCAGGGAAAGAAGAAAAAAAAAAGAAACGAAGCAACTGAGTTTAGGGCGTGTTGTGTGGAAACAGCCAAATTTCAGTGTACAGATCGATCTGTCAGAAATCCTTGAATGGCCAGACGGAAGAAAATTCGGTATTGCAGACGCTGCAGCAGTATTCGCTGGCTTTGTTCCGCCCTCCCGCTGTTTCCGCGAAAGGCATCGATTCTGTCCTTCCTGCCTTTCTTTGTCTGGAAAACTGGCCAGAAAAGAGTTGACAGAATGGCACACGGATGTACGGGTAAGATCAATGCGGCTTGCGTGGCATTCTTTGACGAAGAAAGACTGCGCCGTACTTACGTCGGGAATACTTAGTGCAGCTGGGAAGCGCAGTCTTGTCTAAGCTATTTTTGTTCCGAATAAGACTACAGGGGCGAAAATGCGACATTTCTGGAAACTGTAATTTGAGTGCTGCCGTTCCGAGAGTGTTATTGAAAGGTGCTGTGGTACCGAAAAGAGGTGAGGTAAAATTTGGGTAATTTTGTAATTGCTGGGGACATCATTACGTTAACGTCCCAAAAAAAAGACGGGCTTGTTTTTTTTACATCCTAAAATGAAATTTCTCAAGTTCAATGCAAAACTAAGACATTTGAATATACTAGTCATGGTCGCGAATATCAAATTAACCAGCTTGAAATAAGTAGAATCAATGATAAAGTGTAGTTGACATTATTTTCTTCGTAACAATGCCAGTGATACATGTTTCCATTGGTTCCAGGATATTATCTTCTTTTTTTTTGCCATCAGTGAACCAGGAAATGTCTTTGCTCAACCGTCTGTTTTGGAAAACAAGTGACACTAAAATGGTACACGTTTTTGGCTGCTCTGGTTATACTACATACACTGCTCTAGTAAGCGTCAGTTCCTTCTCTTTCTGCTGCTCAGAATACTCACTGATAGAGGCTATACGTAACAATATATGGAAACCTTTACAGGACTTCTAGGTTTACTAAATCCAGATTTTTATCAATGTCATAATTTTTCAGTGCACGCGATAACAGATAAGAGCGTGAGAAACACGCTGACTCTCTTGAGGCTCCTCAGCCGTCTTAACAAATCGAACAATAAGAGCTTCTGCTCAAGGATATTTCGGTTTAATTCTTGTCGGTCTCCACAGACAATTAACTAGATTCGGGTACGATGCGGCTACAATATCGGTGTGGTCTTGGTGGAGAAACGCGTAACTCCGCTTCCATGCATGTGAATATGGGTATAAGACGTCATTTAGCTTCAACCAAGAAGCATTAGACGTTGCTTATTCCAAGCCCCTCCCAATCCTCCCGCCTTGCACCATAATGCAGGCAGCACACATAAAGCAGCAGCCCACGTATGTTATTTTCGGCATCAATACGCCGCCCGTTGTTTCACGATGCGGATCGTGCCCTCAGTCAATATACCGGATGAGCGGGGCTGTGGATCCTGATAATAAACACCGGCTGCTTGGAAGTACCATTTGAGAGGTACGGCGATCTCGTTTAGAAAAAAACAGCATGAGTGCAGGGGAATAATAGTCATATGTAGAAGATCGTAAAAAAAAGCGAAGTTCGAGGCTTTGCTCACGTCACTGATGCAAAAAAATGTTCTGTTTAAGTTACACGCACTACAGTACCAAACCATGTCCCACCCTGATATTGTCTTACAGGACACAAATCACGGACCGCATTTCCAACACTTCTGGAGCGCTGCACAGATCTGCTGGGCTGTGCAACATATGCAGTTTTTTAACGACGATTCATTGTTATTATGCAAATTTTGTCATTCACCAGTAAGTTAGTTCAAAGCTGCCTAGACCGAAACAAGTCCCTGGTTGAAACCTGAAAATTACCGCAGCACCATCGGATGTTCTGGTCGACTCCAGTTAAACGAAGCCATGTAGAAAACACACAGCGCACACAGCTTGTCAAGGGATTGTTTTCTTTTTGTTACTCAGCGCGTGCGGAAGGCCGCAGCCAGTTAACCGCAGTCTCTTGCCTTCAATTTTTTGTATTTCGCCCAAGTCACGCAACTTGCATTAGTGACATCCGAAATCAATGCCCCAGACCCAGAACAACAATTTCGCGTGAGCCCAGTTTTCTAAGTTTTCTCTGTCGCTGTTCCCTACTTACAAAACACAGGGGGTAGAATTGATTCGTTCCCCAGGAGTGGTGTTGATAGCTGCGTTACGCGATAAAACGCTTGTCTTGGTGCTGTCACGCTTTTTTCTCATGTGAAGGCTTGACCGCTCAGTGTTGTAGTTCCAGTACTGAACGTTTCAGTAGTTTTAAGAAGTAGTATAGTTAGACACCCGTTAAGACGAACTTGAACTGACAGTGAAAATTTGTTCATATTGAGAGAAATTCATCCCAAGCGGACGTTTTTTGCATTGTGTTCGTTACAAGAGAGCAAACGTGTTGTTCGTGTTAGCCATGGTGTTCGACCTAACCTCATTCATCTTAAGCGGAGTCTATTGTAGTATAGTCCCGGCAATTCGCGACTGACTGCTGCGCCTACTATTGCCGCCTTACCGCGGTGCATACAGAGATGCGGTGAATACAGGGATTTGATAGTGTTAATGTCGTGTTTTAGCTTTCTGTCACTTGTTTCTATCTCTACTCGCAGTAAAAAAACCTGTCACGGTCCGGTTACGCGTGCAGGCAAATAATACGTTGGGGACGTGTCAAATAACAACTGTACTTTGTGATGGTGCTTGTGATAATGCTTTTGCTAGGGGTCTTGTGGGGATGCAGCTTCGTTCCCACAAAAGTAAACGTTACCCCAGCAACACACCTGCTAGAATTAAAGGCAGTGCAAAGCATCAGATTGGCTAATTGTAGTTGCTATAGTTGCTATGTATGCTAGAGTTAAAGCAACGACTTGCATTACGAGCAGGAAGATCATTAAAAAAGACTGCATTTTACTAGCGAAACATAGACGCGGACGAAGAAGAAGTACACAGGACACTCGCTGTACTTCTTCGTCCGCGTCTATGTTTCGCTAGTAAAATGCAGTCAGATAACCAACTAGCCCAACTTTATGCCTTAACCATTAAAAAAGGTTCTCTTTATTACGTCACGATGCTTGAGCATCGCTTCTCGTCATATTTTAATAGAGTAGCTGTGGCTTCAATGCTTACGTTGCTGCCAATGGGAATTAGTGAATTGGCCTTGAGCAGTTAAGGGCTGGCGTGGTCGTCCCTGGCTAGTCGCCCTTCAGTGGGTGTGTCAGAATTGTGGGGTGGATTGATGTGTTTACGTCGTAGCCATATTAGGTGCTGCGAATATCGCGTGAGTTTGTCACGGCCCATTCATTACCATTGGACGACCACGTTGAAAGGATACGTGTAAATTGCGGGTGGTACGTTGACGTCACCGCAGAATGTAAATTTGTGAATCAGGACGATGTTGTTTTCTTAAAGGAGTACTGACACGAAATTTCAAAGCTGAGATAACTATGTAAAACGCTTTTTTTTATCATGAGATATCTCCCAGCAAGTTTCAACAGCAACCGTTCAGCGAAACATATTTAAAATCCATTTTAATCTTCACCCGCACGAGAAAGCCCAGAGGGGGCCGACGTGACATCATCTGCTACGTGCCCCAAACTGCCGACGTCGGGGCTCCCGTGACGAAGCCGACGCGCTGTCTGTGGTTGGCGCGCGCTGCTCGGGCGTGTGTACACGTCATGGTTTTGGGACTGACGTCATGCTGCCCGGGCCTGTGGGGACGGCGAAGACCTCGGCCGGTCTGGGCGCGCGCGTGCGCTCGCTCGCGCGCGCTTCCAGAGAGGCAGCGATACGGCAAGAATGGTGACGCCATGTAATACATGCTGTCATGGCGGCCGCTCGGCGTTTTTTTTGTCGAAACCGAAACTGGCACGAATAAACGACGCCGTAAATGAATGTTTACGCTGCGCTCGACCGTCTAATCTGTCATTCTATGATTAGTGGGCTGGTAGGCACGCATAGCAGCGAAAAAAACGTAACATAAAAATTTCGTGTCAGTACTCCTTTAAGGCTGATGTCATCGTCACCGGCCAAACCAGGTGTAGCAGTATGTTGGCGGCGTCACACAAGTGATGAAGAAGATGGGACCAACTTTACAGCTGTAAAACAACAAGCAGCTATATTCAAAGTTAATGAAAGCCATGCCCCCAGCTCTTGCTGCAAACGACGAGGACGAGGAAGCGAACGAAGATAAGAAGAGAGATGTAGAAGTGATGTCCTGCAAACAATTGCATGGTTGTCTGCCCTTACAGTAACTTGTCCTTGATGGACAAACGAGCATTCCTGAATGGTCTATGTGATTCTTACGGCTGCTGCCATCATCACTGGTCAATCCACTCGTCTAGGTATGTTTCAGGGTCGCCGCAGCCAATGGAAATTTTGATCAGATAATCCGGCTACTGGCAGTCAACAAGAATTTTGCTAACAAGTCTCGACTACCCCATCTGTGGACGACGCTTTTTGTGCCAATTGAGCCAAGTAACACGTGGGTGCTGTTCACGCATTAAAAATCCTCCATGTAATCGCTCGTAGTTACGTAATCGGAGCCTTTTAAAACGATGATGAAATGCAATGTTGCGCGCAAATAAATGAAATTTGGTATTTCAGATGTTGATTACCCGATTTATACTTTAAACACAAAATAACCGGTCATCTTGTGGCTCGCACGTGTCCCAACTTCAAAATGCTTATTTTTCAAATATTAAAGAGATACATAAGCGCTACCGATACTGTGGGTTTCATCTGCTCGGCATTATGGGCCTAAAATTAGCGCATTTCAGAAAAATCACTTCTATGCGTTCTTTTGAGCGTTTAGTTTCTGTGGCGTGGCGCGAAAATTAGCAACTCGAGAAGTTCGCCCACATGGGAAAAGTGGGCAAGAAGTGTGCTGTGCGCAGCGGTGTTCCTAGAATGGGGGGAATTTGGATGACCACATACGTTCATTATTCTATTCTTTCATGCGTTCATCAGATAAAAGCAATAAATTACAATCCTTCGGGAAAGCAGTCGATGCGAGAGATATCGAAAGTACCACTGTTCGGAATTAGAGACCACTATTTCGATATCTACGGGGCCCAAACATCTGGCGATTTTCTAACCCCAATTTTGCGCTGATCAACTTCTCGTCATGAGCAAAACATCTCAGTCCTCTAAGGAGTAAGATACGTACCCATACAAAAATGCCTTATGGGCGTCTATTGAAAAATGTATGGTGAGCTATGGCCGCCTATGGGTCTCTATGGAAACCCATAAAAAGGCATAAATTAGGCTATAGCCAGCTATTGAAGTTTTTATAGATCCTGCACTAAAGACTGTAAACCATACAATTCTCTTTAGACGATTATAGAACATCCTAGTGTGTTTAGTCTATAGAGTCACAACTATTCAGGTAACTGTAGCCAGCTAAAGAAATATGTATGGCTTTAGTTCTATAGACCAGCCGCGGCAAAGCTCTTTTGGCTGGCTATAGACCATTTTTTAGCTTGAAGTCTACAGACTCAAAACCATTCAGCTGTCTTTTGCCAGCTATTGAAAAGAGTTCGTCCTAAAGCTATAGAGAGAAAGCCATAAAAGTATCATTCGGCTGGCTATAGGCCGTTGTTTCGCTCTAAGTCTACAGACTTCAAACCATTCAGCTGTCTTTTGCCAGCTATTGAAAAGAGTTCGTCCTAAAGCTATAGAGAGAAAGCCATAAAAGCTCATTTGGCTGGCTATGGGCCGTTGTTTAGCTCTAAGTCTACGAACTTGGAACCATACGGATGTCTTCTGCCAGCTATTGGAGAGAATTTGCTTTAAAGCTAAAGTGAGGCAGCCATAAAAACTTCTGCGACTGGGTACAGTACAATATATAACTGTAAACCTTTAGATGTGTGATAATTAAGCAACATTTTGCCGGCATTAAGAAAGCATTTGGCGCAGAACTTACAAGCCTGCATCCATAAAGGCTTCTTTAGCTAACTACATAGTAACATAAGGCTCCAAGTTTCCAGCCGCTAATCGAAAAGTGTTAGCCTATAAAGGTATAATTCGAGCAACCATTAAATCCTATTCTGCTGGTTTCAATATGACTTATGACGCGAAATTCATATACTCATGATTTACCAAGCTACATCTACAACACAGATTGGATAACGATGACGAGGTTGATCGGCCGGTTATATGAACGTATTTGTTCAATAAGGTTAGGTACTTATTATACCAACAATACTGGAAAAGTACAATTAAAAGAAGCTACTCATTAACGCTCAAATTCAGGTTGCAACTTTGGATACTGCGCGTCCGCAAAGCTTGCAAATGAACGTTGACCGAAAGACGTATAATTTCGTAGAATTATTCCTCTGTGGCCCTTCGCTGCTGCCGTCAAGTGAAAAAGCCGGCTTTTCTGAAAATGGCCCTCACAGCGTCGAAGCAGATTGGAAATAATTTTCGCGGCTGCCCACGGTACGCTCTCTCAGAAATATGCTAGAAGCTGCGAACAACCACATTCTTTCTCCCGCGGACCCCACTTTCAGATTAGTCATCGAGAAAGGGGGAGAGCGACCCTCGCCGGACCCAAGGAGGCGCGGTGAAGAAATTCTGGGAAGCGATGAAAGGGTAGGGGGGACACCCCTGCTTCCTGTTTTATTTTCTGTTGTTTGTTTGGCATACTGGTTTCGGCGATGGGTACCGAAGGACACGGCCGGGCGGCCCGCGCTGTGTTAGTATTCCTGCGCGCAGCAATGCTAGTGACAGACAATGTTCCCTGAGTACTGAGAACAGATACAACTTTTTTCGGATGAAGAAAACAAAACGTTAAGCGATCTTGTATTTACCAAAAAAAAATTAACACCGAACAAGTTAGAAAAAGATCGAAAGATGGGCATGTATCTCCGCACTATTTGCTATCGCGATGGACCTGCTTATACCTGGATGTACTCAGTCAGCCACATTTCGTCTCCTTGCTCATGTGCGCGGGCATGGCACGTGTTGCCTGGTGCTGGGAATTTCGACTCGACGGCAATGTGCTCGTGTAGATGGTGTGACGCCAACTTTTTGGTGTCGTGAATTTCGGTGTTTACGGTGACAGTGTTACGATTAATTCAACATCAACTTCAAGTCATGCGAAAATGGATATCTGCGATACTGTGACAGGAATTTCATCGTACTCAAAACTCTAGGGTGAGTGATCTTACGAACTGAAGAGACTCTATAGTGCGAGAAATGCAGGACTTTTTTTGGTGTCACGAATACTTTTCGAAACTATTCTGCACCACATGGACACTGCAACGTAGACAGAAGTGAAGATTTGGCCGCGGGGATGTGACAAAAATAATTTTTTTGCGAACTGAGAAAACTTACAAGGACCTAATTGAGTGAACTTGGAAAAACGTTTTTTTTATCATTGCATTGTGTGCGACCACCTTCATTGTTTTATTGAGAGTGCATTTCCATTTTAGCCACCGAACTTGCAGCTGTGTGCGTTGAGTACTGAGTGTAATGAACGACTTCTGAGTGCTTTCTTTTCTGTGGACTACCCAGCACCTGTAGGTATTTGTGTCTCGGCGGACGTTCGCGGGGAATGTGCCGCGGCGTATGGCTGTCGAGCGAGTCACTTAAGCGTGAGCCAGAGTGTTAGAATGCGTGTGCTGTGTTTTTCGATCGGCGTATGTGAACAACTGTTTACTGGTGGTGAAGTAGCGTAAATAGTAGCCATTTATGTGATGAATGGAATGAATAAACCCCTTGATTTTGCTTTCCTTGAATGCCTGTGTTTAAGCCTTTTGTGAATAAAAACTGGCGAAGTGTTTGCAATCGCAACCTCGCACTCCCCCTATATTGCTGAAGTGTTTACGTAGCATATATTACATAATGCACCTAAGTGCCACATGACAAGTTCTAGAGATCTGCAAGGCTCTATGCCAGCATGGCAGCGTGCTAATAATTTCTCAGCGGCTGCTGCTGTCGCTGTGTTTCAAGTAGTGGTGATTCTCTTCTGGCTGCAGCTCATGCAAAAATATTGTATGGTCGGCTATTGAAAAACCTTCTTATGGTTGTCTTTAGCTATTTGGCCCAATTATCTTTAGACATTTCTATGGCTGTCTTTAGCCATTCCTATCGACATTCCTATGGGTGTCTTTGGATTCTTCTATAGCCATAGCGATATCGAAAGAAGAGCTAAAGACACCCATAGGGATTTCAATACGAATAGCTAAAGACAACCATAGAACCGGCTATTGAAGAAGCTAAAGACACCCATAGGAATGTCGATACGAATACCTAAAGACAACCACAGAACTGGCTATAGAAGACGCTAAAGACACCCATAGGAAGGTCGATAGGAATAGCTAAAGACAACCATATAACCGGCTATAGAAGAACCTAAAGACACCCATAGGAATGTCGATAAGAATAGCTAAAGACAGACGTAGAACCGGTTATATAAGAAGCTAAAGACACCCATAGGAATGGCGATACGAATCGCTAAAGACAGCCATAGAAAAGTCTAAAGATTATTGGGCCAAATAGCTAAAGACGACCATAAAAAGGATTTTCTATAGCCGACCATACAATATTTTTGTATGGGTACCAGCCCATCTGTGACTTTAAAAAGAGAAAAAAACCATACGTTTTGTTCATAACCTTTCGAAATGGGCTGGATGTTTTTAAGTACTGCGGTCTAGCGCAGCACCGCCCAGAGAGAGAACACCCGTGATTAATGGCCAAGCAAAGACGGGCGCTCCCTTCGATTCTCCGCCTCTGGTGGCGGTGGGTCTCGTGTGCCCATACAATATACAAAAATAGGACAGTTAAACTGAATACCTCGTTTGCCCAGCATCAGAGTGGCAAGAATGTTACCAGAAGACCTTCATCGGGTGAAAAATGACGCGTTTGGCACTTCCAGTTTATCAGCGTAGCAGTCAAGGTTAGGAAGTTGTGGGTTCGCAAACAAGGCTAAGAATAAACTTATCTTCATTCACGATTTCTTAACTCTTAAGACTCGCAAAAAATCCACGCGATAAATACTACAAGTGCCTACTACAAACCGCGGCATGAACAGAAGTTATACTAAGAATTGCGAAAGAGCAGAGGCCATTCGTGGTACTGGAACTTATAAATCGTTTGAACCTACGCTTTGCAGCATAAGGTAATATATCGTATCATTTAAAACGGCCGGTAAACGTCAGTAACAAAGAGCGTTCAGTGTGTTGCCATAATATTAAGGTAAACGTTATAAGAAATTCTTCGACAACATGTAACTATTCAGGCTACATGGTCGCACTTGCGCGAAGTCCTCATAGGATTTCTTACGCGACTCATTTCCTGTCATAAGACTTTACTGCATTTCATAAGAGCATTGCGGAAGCCAACTTTACAAGGGCCAATTAGTTGTGTAGTGGGCCTGATTGCGATACACTATTCACCTTTTAAGTTGGCTTTACTAACATACACTGATGGCAAGACATTCTTTGCGTGATCAATAAGCAGTCATAATTATAATTTTAAGGACCTAAACGCTTTTATTCAAAAACGCATTCCTGTGGAGCACAACGCGATACTCCAAGGACGGACAATTATTTTTTTGAGGCATGTTGCCCAATATGCTTACGTATTGAAAATGCCATGTCTTCAGTCTTCGATACATTACGACTGCGCAACTCTCAAGCAATACAGAAGCATTGGCAGTGGCAGTTCCTTGCGCCCATCGCTAATGTCAGAGCTGAACTGGAAATGGGATTGCACTTTCATCATGCGGGACAGAGACCCAGACACGCTTGCACAAGCATACTATACATATCTCCAATGAGTAGCACAGTAAGGCTTTACCATTCGAAGAAAAAGAGCAATTCCACCGTGGCTATTCTCCGCAAAGGTCAGTTGATAGCACGCTAGTGGCGGAGTTTCCGTCGACATTTCTCCCGCTGCTCCCAATCGTTGCCACAAATTTGAACCAAAGCTTCGGCGAGCAATCACCCGGTTATACCTGCAGCAACCCTGCACATTGATGCTCTGCCCAAAATCACAGTGCTGAATTTGAACACACGACTAACTCACAGTTCCTGCTTCTGTCAGTCTGCCGATGGGCGTATATGAAGAAATTAGTGTTTAGTGTGGGCGTAACCCTGGTATATCCAAATCTTAGCGAAGAGATGTCGTCGAAAGTATAGATAGACAGACTTTGAGAATTGTGTAACAATCAATGTAAGGCATTCTGTACTCGGTGGTAGTCCCATTCTGTACTCGGTGGTAGATGGCATTCTGTACTCGGTGGTAGATGAACGGTGTCATCAGTACTCGGTGGTAGTCCCTGTCACAGTCTTTACAGTGAGCCGTGAAGAGCTCTCGCCTTACAAGATTGTCTGCCTAGCTTGCCGCCCCTTCATTTGGGCAGTGGGTATAAGCGAGCTCCGCTCCCTAGCCCTCATAGGAACTAAATTTGGCTCCCACACCACGAAAGGAACCAGGCAACTTACGCTTTTACCTCTTCGTTCAAGCAGCAGCAACCCGTAACTAGCTGCGGGATCAGTAAGCAGTAGCGGTCAATGCCAGCAGATAATAAGCATCCCCCGCCGAGTATTCCAATCAAGATAAGCTGAATATACAGCACCCAGCTCCCCGAGCTTGTGTTTGTGCGTGCCAGGCGCTTGTACAGCCATAGGCAAATTAAATGCGAACATGAAAAATGCACCAAAACACACAAACGGTGCAATTTCTTTCCATGCAAGTCAAAATGACGCGTGCCTTAGTTACAAAAAGAAAGTTGGGAGATGCGGATTTCCAAATGTACAATTGCGCTCCATTTTTGGACCTCAACGAACACTAGTTTTCAATTTTGCTTGTTTTGATTTATACTTTTCTGTTAGCATTTCATTTGTCCAGTATAATAAATTCTTTCAGCATTCAGGTATTTCCTTCCATGAATGGGAATATTGTTACCGGAGCAGTAACATATCTGGACAAAGACAAAAACACTGGAAAATTTAACAGGTCAATGCTTCACATAGACCCTCTAAATGTCCTTGGATGAGCATCTAAGCCATACGGAAGAATAAAAGATTTTTGAGGTGGATATAATGATTGTATACCATCTTTACCAAAGACGGCGAAATCTTTATTGCATGAATTGCGGTTTTAAACTAACCTGTTTTCAACCAAGTTGTGTTTCGTAGTCCTGCAAAATTCCAGCCCGAAAACTGTTATAAAGCCGTGCTGTTTGATAACGACGGTTTTCTCGAGAAAACATAGGACCATACTCAGATACAAAATGAACTGCACGTGTGGTGTAGCAAGCCGTAAACAGCCCCTCTGAACTGACGCCTTTATCGGATGGCAGCCTATTTCTAATAACTCATTACTTATTCTGGCATGTGGACAATATGATACGCTGCGCAGATGCCGCATTTAGCTTTGTGCCAATTTATCGTAATGCTTTGCCAATTTTTTTCTGCGTGCATACGCGCTACGACGAGACGTCGGTTTCATGGTCGTTAATTTACGAGGTCGCGGGTTCGATTCCCGGCCGTGGCGGCCACTTTTCTGATGGAGGCGAAAAGCAAAAACGCTCGTGTGTACGAGATTTCGGCGCAGGTTAAAGATCGCCAGGTGGTCAAAATTAATCCGGAGCCCTCCACTACGGCGCGGCTCATCGCCTGCGTTGCGTCGGCGCGTTAAACCCTACAATCAATCGATCAATCATGGTCGTTAATTTGGGAGCACTCTCCGGGTGTGCGAGATACCTTCGCTTCATTGGCGTCCCGTTTTCCTTTTCAGTAATTCACGTTCTGTGATTCCGCAAGTCTCTGCACAACGTCACGAGTCGTTACGCCCGAAATGGCCTCACATACTCCAGCACCCGCGACAACGCGAGATCCCGGAGAGGCGATGCTGCTTCGGGTGACAGTATATCGTTTATTAAAATTTAGAACTGGTTCATGAGGCTGGTTTCACCGTCTTACTGTAATTCATGGAGACTTTTGGCTGCATTCGTTGGGGGTTGTTCGTAAACCCGCGATTTTAAAGAAGCTGTAGGCATAAGCGGTTTTCGAGAGCATTATGCACCTAAGGATAACTGGTGTGGTCGAACCACCAATACTCCCGTCACCGGCAACAATAAGCAAATTTTTAAGAGTAAAGCTGTTTACTACCAATCATTCTTTCTTATGAATGCGCGTGGCTCTTCAATAGAATGCGTTGACATTAATAACATAGCACTGTCGATATGTCGGTTCGTTTTCAGCTTAATTCCCCAAATTAATACAAGAGGAACCGCGCGCCATTTTGAACCGTAATTTGTCAGATAGGAAACGTCGCGTTGCCGATGGTGTGCCCTAGTAAATGCATTTCCAATTAGACGAAGCACAACCAATGGTGAAATATAAAATGCAGCGTAGTAAGAAAAAAATCCCCCCACCTCCCCGAAGGGGATCGTGCGGAAATGCGAATGCATTGGGTGCACCGATGAGTGCGCTGCGAGTAATTATTATTAATGGCGTACTTAATGAAGAGAGACGAGAGTGTGAACGTAACCATTTATTCATTCATCAGCACCTGTTTGTGTTATCGTTGTACCTGACGGCCACAATCACCGCCTTGTGGTCGCTGAAGTGCACGGTCAAAGGGTCTTTGAGAAGCATAAGCGCGGCACAGTTTCGCGTGCCGCGCGTATGCTTCTCAAAGACCCTTTGACCGTGCACTTCAGCGACCACAAGGCGGTGATTGTGGCCGTCAGGTACAACGAGAGGAGAGAGAGACCCGCGCAACACGCCCGCCCCGCGCGCGAGCTCTCTCCGCCGAGCTCCGCGATGCGAGCGCCCTCACACGCCCGAGCGCGCTCCTCCTCTCCACTCACTCTCCGCTACTCCGCCGGAGCTTCCGCGATGCGAGCGCCCTCACACGCCGAGCAACATGCGCCGAGCGCCCCTCCCGCGCAACATGCACCCAGTACATGACGCGGAGCGCAGGTGCCAGCGAGCCCGTGCCCTTACAGATGCATACCACGCCTCCTCCACCACCATGTATATAGACGCCGCGGAGTACCGACACGCGGGCGGCTTCGTTCTGGCACTAGTTCCTCACCCCAGCTCTCCCCTGGTCACTTCCCTCCCCATAAAGACTTCTTATCCCACGACGGCGGAGGAGGCCGCAATAGCCCTGGCCCTTATCATTAAGCCGCAACCACACATCGTAATCACTCATCAAAACTTCATTCGCGCTAGCATTTCTTCTATGATACTCAAAATTCTCCCCCAGAATACCCCTACCTAACCAGTCGACATCGTCTGGACCCCGGCCAACTCTGTAGTGGTAGGCAACGAGGCGGCCCACCGAGCAGCACGAGAATTCATCAGCTGTGCTGGGCTCGCGTCTGTTCTCTAGCACGGTGCTCGGTCAGCCCGCGATCGGCTCCTCTCGTACCAAGAAGTCACGGAGCATTACCGCCTATGCTACCGCCGGTATCCCCCGGCCCACACCACCCTCACCAACGCTCGGGAGCGCCTGCGGTGAATCGTCCAGGCCAATTCGCTCGCCAGTCTTGTCCCCCTCCACAAGATATATCCCTCTCGGTTCCCGTATCCTCATTTTCCCCTCTGAGACTCCCTGGGCATGCTAACTCAATTCACCCCCCCCCCCCCCCCCCATTTCCTACATCAAGCAGTGGGAGGACGATCTGGGCAGCTCGCAACTAAGGATGAAGATTCGTCTGGTTGACCGAGCCGCCACCGTCGCTACAAGCCTCCGACCGGCGATAACAACGCGTTCCTAGCCAACTTGCTTCGAAAACGAAGGGATTTCTATCACTCTTTCTTTTCCTTCATACTGTAGGAGTAGCACTCGGCTTCTCCGGGAGCATCATGCACACAAATTTGCTTGGGGTAATTGTTGTCTGAATTTATTCGTTAAATGTTAGTACAGTTTTGTTTCCTGTACATCACGTTAGACAGAAATAACATTTTCTCGCCAAAATCGCATTAAATCGGGCTGTATTACTCACTAGGAACTTGCGCTTTGTGGTGCACCGTAGGGGTGGGTCCAGAATAATTCTGACCATCAGGGCATCTTTAAGGTGTCCGAAATGTTGACACAAAGGTGTTTTCGAATTTCCCCAGCATCTGAAAAGCAGCCTCCGTGACCTTGGATCCAACCCGCATCCTGATTATTTATATAAAATTATTTACTGGTAAGATTTGTTGAACCAAGTTTTGTTGTAAACTGGCCTACAGAATTAAATTAAAATAGTTTCGCGTCTATTTTGTGCTTGCAAGAGTGGAAGGTTGGCTATGTTATTGGTGCACGTTCGACGCAGATATATAGCGCAAACATCAAGGACAAGAAAGAACACAGGACGGCCGCTGAATTTGACAAACTTTATTGAAGGTACCCCCAGCAATATATACGGTGCGAACTAGCAAATAAAATCTCACTTTTTCACGTTGTCAATCTCTATCGCGACTCAGCCAGATATTGGCATACTTTTTTGGTGAGGGCTATTGACGGCATGCTGATACAGAGCTTGCTCACCCAGTTCACCCAGCCGATGTATCTGTTCAGCTTCAATTGTTTTGCGCGTTAGCTGATCGCAGGTTTTGCTGATTATCGCACCTTTATCAAACCCGGGGACGCAGCTGCAGTCTCGGAAATGAAGGCCCAAGTGGCCTTGCACTGCTGTAATGACCTTGTAGTAACGCTCCCTTAACCTTTCGTTTAAGCATCTGTCACTACTGCTACTACTAATTATTATTAGATCAAATTTCAAATCGAATAAATAAATGAACGCAAGTTTATCGAAAAAAAAAAAAACAGGGACAGAAGTCCCCTTGACATGACCGGAGGCCTTGGTCAAGAGTCGGAAATGGGATAGGAAATAGGGAGTGGAAAGAACAGGGAGAGAAAGGCGGCTAGACGCAGTCCTCAATGCCGGTTTCTCTGATGAAAATGAGCAGTCTCCCGGAGGTGCTTCCTGTGAGGTTGGGCTCCAAGTGCATTAACCCAAAGTTTGTGGGGATCCTGGCGCCCGAGGCATTGCGCGGCTCTTTTCCCCCTTTCTCCTTCGTCTCCTTCGAGTTGCTGGCTCGTCTCGGCGCCGCTGTGTAGAGCCGAGCCGTCTTCTAAAACTCCTGCAACCGTTGCAGCGATAAAACACTGTCACGCAGCGGGCGCTCCGCCCTGGTAGCGGAGCTAACCTCACCCCATTGGTCCGTTTGAATGAGGCCCGAACCCGACTCTCGCCGAGGACGCGAACGCGCGCCCTGCGCGGGGGTCCGTTCGGGGGGACGCTTCCAGGACGCCGAAGGCGTTGGCCGAAGGTATGTGACGCTTTCTTTACCAGCCGGCTGCCACTGTGTGGCGCCGGCGAAAGCCCACCAGCCCTTCCGGCTGCGGCCCGTGCCTAAGGCTGCTCCTGTTGTCCCTACGCTTGCATATAGTAAGGCCGTACCTACCACTCGACGAACACGCCGTGCGGTACGCGCCTGTGAGCGAATGGGCCCCGTCTCCCTCGCTGCTGCGAGCCGATCCGGCCAGCACGGCGATGCGCGCGCGCACAACGTGCGAGCACCCCGGAATTTGCCCTGACAGAAGAGCCCACTGGCTCTGCGCCGACGAAACGTGCGCACTTGCGCGTGGCGCCCCATCGCCCCTTTCACCTAACGGGAAGTACGTACCTGTACTGTAAATTGTGTAATTGGGACTGTAAAATATGTGACCAGAATGTTAGTATAAAATAAACGTCTTCCCTCCGTACCCTGGGCATATTCCTTTGTCGCCCCCTTCTCCACCTGCCCAACAGAGGCGGTGTTAAGTTGGCGCGATGGCGTTTCAGTATCGTGAGCGTGCTCAACTAGCTCGAACCCGCGGTGGCTCCTCGCAGTGTGCGTGAATGCCTGCCTTGTGCAATGATAGGATTATGCATATTGCGAGGTAGAGAGACCACAAACTGGCGCCCAACGTGGGGCCATTGGCTCATTAGCCTTTGGCCGCTAATTAAGCTGAGTACGCAACCGGAATCAGTCTTAACGCTTATCCGCTAGCGGTAGCTGCTACGGGGACGAGGCGACTGCCCCTCCGTACGCGAGTGTGCGTGCACCCATCGTTAACGCAGCCCCACGGGGCAGTGCGACGGTTCAACCACGCCCCACTGGAGCGGCGGTATACGTATTCCGGGAGAAAGGCCACAGCCGCCACTCGGAGTAGTGCACGCGAGATATATGCTTGTTGCCGTCCCCTGAGAGTAGAGCGCGAACGTGGTAGTTGACGCGCTATCTCGTGCTTCGTAATATATCGAGATTCATTGTCCAAGTGTGACTTTAGCCGGCGGCGCAAAAGCGTGTGCCAGTAAAGGAGGCAAAATTGACAGCCGTTCAGTAGAGGAAGAGGGCCCAGAGTTGAGAAAGAGCGCGCGGACACCCCGCAGAGAGGGGCAGGCGCTTTTCGCGAACTCCATGCCGCCGGAAAGCGGACGGGCCTCGGCTGTAAAATCAGGAGGGGGAAGCGATGCCCGTTGCAAGGCGGTTGTATTGAGCCGAAAAGAGCTAGTAGCCGGCCAGCAGAATGACCCGTTTTTGTCGCCGGATGTGCGACGGTCTCTGGGAGACAATTTTTTTTAGTTTGATTTTTTTTTAGACGCCGAGACGTAGCTTGTCCTGCTGCGGGCGTGCGCCGAGATGCTACTTGTCTTGTAGCAGGCGCGGGAGGGGGGCTGAAGTCAGCGTGTGTCGCCGACGCCCCGGGGGACTCATTTCTGCTGGACGGTGAAGGACTCGTGCTTAACTACGTAGCCACCGATGATGAGGCAATTGAACCATTCAGTGTGGTGACCCCCTAAGTCTGAGTTGCGCACTGCTGCGCTAAGCTCATGACGAACCATTCGCCGGGCATTTAGGCGGCTCCAAAGTTTTGGTAAACTGAGTCGCTCCGTGACCTGGCCCGGGACGAGGCAAGACATTTTCGCTGTTGCCGGTCCTGCCATGTCTGTCAAACGGCGAGGGCGCACGGTGGGAAGCCGCCTGGAATTGTGAAGCCATTTGACAGTGTGCGTCCATGGCAGGTAGTTGATTGCGACTTGAAGGGACCTTTGCCGAGAAGCAAGCAGAGCTTTACTTATATGGTGTCACGGGCTGACTATTTGGCGCTTGAGCACAGTGGCTCTGCGCGGTAATGACACGGCACCCACGTTAATCCATGCTTCTCTCGGCCGGCTCATCAATATAACGTCACGAAGAGGTCACCTCAGTGATCATAGCACACTAAACGGCAGGCGCTTTCGCCCCCGTGCTGACTTCGCTTCTCTCAGTCTCAGTCAGCGTGGCCGCCCCGGCCGCCCCAGCCCAATCTGTGTGGTCAGTTGTCTCTCCCCTCCAGCAAAGCTGTAAGCGCATGTTTTCTCTTTTTACTCGGTTTGTAAGAGTGTGCATGTTACGTGGCACTGTCTGTATTAGTGTGTCCCCATTTGGGCGTTGATGACTGCACATAATGTATCTTGTCCTAATTTGTTTTTTTTTAGAGCACTAGTTTAATGAACAGGATGAGGAAGTGTTCCGCTTAGTATTTTGAGCGTTGTACCGCGTGATGTAGCATGAACCCATTTTGTTGGCTTAGTTTCTGGGTTCGGTACGGTTCGTGTGTTAGCCTCGTTGAAGGCGTTAGGGTTGTTTTCTTTTTTATGTGTGTGTGTGTTGTCGGTGCACGATGTAGTGTTTTCTTTTTCCAGTGCTTTAACTTTATTTATTTGGTACAGGAACCCCCTTAGTCTGCGCATGCGGGACGAAGTGCTGTGTACGTTTCTTTTCTTTTTTTTATCCAGTTTAGCAGTGAGCAGGGCTAGTTTACTTCTCTTCTGTTTTTTTACTCGGGCGCAGTCTTGAAGAAAGAGCGAATGCCAAAAAGCGGCGGCTAGGTCGGTCGCGGGAGTGCCCTTCGAAGACTGTCATTGGCTTTCGCGCGCAGCCAGGGTCGAGAGTTATGGGCTTGTTTTGAAGGTGTCGGATTTCGGCCGTCCACGGCCCAGGTGTTCGGGGCGAGCAGCGCGTACAGGAGGCCGTTGCGTGAACTGTGTGCGGTTGGGAGAGCAGGCCAGACTTTGGGGGACCATATACTCAATGCCAACGGGAGGTTGTGTTTTCCTGGAAAACGCGGGCCGGGCGTACGCTACGAGTGGGGCGCACCGCGTTGTTGCGAAGGAACTTGGCCCCGGCGGCACGAACACTGTGACGCGCATGTTGTGCGGGTACTCGTGAGTGCGTGTGATACAGAAACGTTCAAACTGATCCACGAACACACGTCTGCCTTCGAGTCTCGTTTCGCTTAGTACGGGCACATTTTCTCTGTGTAAGCCAAAGCATGGTAACCTCGCCTATTGCTGTCTTTTTTACGATAGCCTACAAGGTGTTTAAAAGTAATGCGTTCACTGCTTTTTCGTTTCTGTGTATCACGACAGAAAACAATGGCGTTAACTCTCGAGCATGGCAGTAAATACTGAGGGGGTAAAACTAAGTGGCGAGCTTCCTCTGTTTCGCGAATTGAAAACCCTGTGTTCATTTTATGTAGACCTTCCGCATGACGTTCTACTCCCTACAATATATGTATTACCGGAGATAGCCCGTGAGTGGTACTTCTAACGAACTGGGGTAGGGAATTCAGTGTCACCTGAAGTTTTAAAGCAAAGTTTTACTACTTTTGTCCAGCGATTTCATGGAGGATGCGCAAAGGATCTTTTGACCGGAGACACAACCCCGGTGGCACATCCCTCGAAGCGCATCACGTGATTCGCCGATCCCGCTGTTGGCGCCTGCGGGCGCGGATAGCGGTCGGCACCGCCGCTGCGGCCGAGGCAGCCATCCACCCCCGCCGCCTCGCCTGCATGCTGCGGCGGGCAGTTTCGGGCAACGTGACTCGTCTCGCGCCCGGCGCAGAGGAACGGTACGTTCGCCATGAAAGAACGCCGCGTTCGCCCGGCCTCCTGTGAGCGTTTGAGAACGGCTTTGAGACGTAGGTGGCAATACAGCTAAACCAAACGTTAACCAAGCGAAACCAAGACTCAACTAGAATAAGCCAAGCTTTTGCTTTGCATATCCAAGTTTAGCAGAGGTAAGCCGCAGCCATTTTTTTCTTCTTTAGCCACTGTATGTTAATAGAGTGTGCAAACACAGCAAACGTTCTTTGAAGAAATTGCTTCAGCCTCGTCAAGTGCCAAATTTTGGGAAATGGGGATGCATTTGTGCCAGTTGCTTCGAAAGTTTTGAGCACTGCGCCAAGCTGTATGCTGAAGTATAGCACTGGAAGTACGTCCTTGTTCTGTGTTTGCTATCACGTCTAGGGGAGGTTCTACTAGCTTCAGCAGAGCTGGATGCCATTAAGCGTAGCTTCAATCCTAGTGTTTAACAGCAGGCCACGCATGCAGCATAAGTATAGTGTATACTCCCGTCCTTTCTGTAGCGCCCCCACAACCCAGCGGTCTTGATATGCAAAGGCACCATGAACTCACGACCCCACCTCTTAATTTTCTGACTAATAAAGTCTAGCTCGCTACATCACATAGTTATGAAAGAAAATGACATTTTATAACAACAGCGGTATGTCCTTCGACACTGTGCTATGTCCATTATTTTCAGGCAGAAATTGTCTTTACCAAGTTATGCGTGGCGAAGGCCTAAAAGCAAAATTAATTTTATTTGTTCCCATTTATTACGGGAAGCCGGCACTCTGTGCACGTTCCCATAAACGTTGCTCTAAAGGTAAATGCTCCCTTACCAAAATAATGTTTTCTCTCGGGGAACACAGGCGCACTTGTTTTGGTCATTGTTCGGAAATGTAATAACGGAGCAAAAAGGCAGAGAGATAGCGGCAGCCGCAGGAGGAGGCGCTTCGCGTATCGACAATAAAGAAGCGACCCAAACCTGACGCCAGCGACCGGCAGCACAAAACCGGGGAACGTGACCCCTTCCGTACGACCTGCTGCCGCCGCATCGAATGGAGCCGGGCGACCATGCGTGCGCCGGCGTGATTACGTACGAAGAGCACGCGTGCGTGGTCTTATCGGGCGCGGTTTGTGAGGGCCTCGTCCCTGGACGCTCCAGAGGAGGAGTGGGGGTGGCGCGAACCAGCCGTGGCGCCGATAAAGGACGTACGCTGTCGTTGTTATTCCGCTCATACTATGTATGGGAGCTAGCATGTTGTACGTAGGCCTCATTCTCTTTCACTCCAGCCTGCTTGTTTATCTTCCCTAGGAAAAACTTCTTGGTCCGCTACTGGGCCCCTTTTGTTCCCCAGGCTCTGGTTCCCTGCTGCATCAAGTTTATACGCGAAGTGAATGCCCCAGATGACTTGGCACTGTGGGATCTTAATACTCTCGGGGTTACTCACGTTAGCGAAGAGTGGGATGCTTACTCCAGGGCTAATTTTTTTAGCCCACACTATCTACACTGAGCGCAAGATGCGAACAGAGGGGCTGGTGCGTATTATAATACCCTGGCAGCAGAATTTAGGGACGTATTAAGCTCATGATCGTTCTCTCACTCTGCCTTTCGCACGACGAAAGCAACTACTGCATACCTGGGACACACAGTTCTTGACAAAACCCTGTGAATGAGTAAAAGAACTTGTGTCCATCATCATCATCCTTGTCGTCATCAAACACCATCACCATCATCCTCGCCGTAACCATCATCACTGCCCCTGCATTCATCTGGCGCATCAAGCTCACAATCTTCGCTCGGCTAACGTGGCCAGCCACATCAAAGATTGTTCTCCTTCTCTATGGATGGGACCGGCACTAGAAGACAGAGTTCGTCCCTTCGTAGAAGCATAAGCACAGGTTTCACAAGTTACCGTCATCAACATCGTCAGCATATTCTGTCCGCGCTGACGACGATAACCACAATTATGATGGATGTAAGGATGAAACGTAAGTGTGTACGAAAAAAAAAAATTGCTACCACCCAAGCAACATCCTTTCTCAAACATACGAGGAAAAAACAAAAAAAAAGAGATGGATGGCAGTCAGCAAACTTTACACGTGTGCTCTTTTTAGGGCGTTTTGTCCTATTGCATTGGACCACCTTGGGAAGCGAAATTCTGATGCTGAACAGAGCCTCAACACTAATAGCACCGCTTTTAAGCCCAATACACCAGTGAAATACTCGCAAGTTGAAGAAACAAAAAAGAAATCTTTTTTCATTGCTCTGATCAAAGGCTAAAAAAGAAGCTAAAGACCGCTAAAAAAGAAATCATGGGAACGCATTTTTGCACTGCTGTTGTGCCCTTTCTGCATATAATAACTTCACCGACTTCATTTAAAATTTTTAAATATTCAGAAGTGTTTAATTAAGCTATAATGGCTGATTATTTGCACGGATACTACTTTTAGGTATCAAGGAAGAGTGACAGTGACATGAATCATCCACAGAAAAACAAAACAATAGCGACGTTTTACGTGCAATGAGAAAGTTATTTTTTGTTCCTAAACACTAAAACGTCGAAAGAACCTCGTTAAACATAGGACAAGATTACTTATTGCGAGCCATGTGTTGTCGAGTATGATCTCATGCCAACTTAATCGTCATACTGTCGACGGTAATAAATAAAAATAGCAACCTTAAAAAAAAGACGTGCATGCTGATTTATTTCTTTCCGGCGTGGTAAAAACCACAGGTTTTACAGCATTGCGTACCAATAGCGCTCGCATTGTTCCAAAAGAATGGACAAGAACATTCTGGCATACGTGATCGCGTGTAGAAATAGGCTTCGTTTGCATTGAATGTCTTTTCCAGGCCGACGACTATTAAGTGCCGTTCAATGTGCCCCGAATAAGCCTTTACTTGACTCCCACAATAGCCCAAAAAAAGGAACAATAAATTTAGGAATCAAGAAAGGGAAGTCTTCGCAAAAGGAACATTCAACAAATATACGTAGTTACTTTAACATCCGCGTCAGACAGAGTCATTGACGAACAGCCCTGAAGGAAGCAGTTTGCAACCTTTGTTCGTTCACTTTGTGGGTTGAACCACTTCTCGACAGAGTTTTTTAAGACCTTAGATTTTTCAGACAAGCGAAGAAAGGCGTTTAGTAGTTTCCTTCTCTCCGTCAAAGATTCTGCTTTGTAAGTCTTTATAGACAATCTACGTATACGAAGGGAATCGGAAGGTATGAACCGGGAACAGAAAAGTTCGCGCCCACTACCTGTTTGCTTCCTCGGCACGTTTGACCGTAAAAGTCGGTAGGCGGCTGAAATGGCTTTGTTTGGCTTAGCGTACGCCGAAATGCACGAATGCCAGGACTGTATATAAATCCATGCGATGTGCGAGAGCAAGTCGTTGTGCAGTGCACTTACACGTTTAGCTCCCACGTATTAACACAGGCACCATAAATAACGCACCATCCGACGGGCGGCCTTACAAACGTGCCAGTCCTGAAGTGGAATTCAATTATTCCACTTTCTTGAGAAACACGGCGAAATCGTAATACATTGTGGATGAGCGCCGTAGACCGAACATTTTATGCATCCGGAGGTTGTGTGCTCAATGGGTAATTTGGCCTGATAACTACTTGAGTAACTAGTAGGCACGTTAAATAATGATGAAAAATGAAGGGCAACGAAAATGAATATCACTATTTTTCAGCAATATGTGTGGATGCAGCCCGGGGAGATATTCTCGTGTCAGAGCATCTGCACCGCAGAGGCTTATGATAGTTGTATTAAAAAAAAAAACACGACCACTTGGGGTTTTAGTTAGCGAAGTGTTACAGTAAAATAAAAAATTGCTTTTTGAAGGAAATATGTGGGTGGTATTGTGCTGTACGCCACAAATATCGAATTATCTGCGAACACACCAAATTTTGATTTCAGTTAGCAGCGCTTTCAAAAGTGGGAACAATAGAGGCGCTTCCCAACTATTGAGCGATTTCTACTTTTTATCACAGAGAGGAAGAGGGATATGGAGATATGGAGAGAGGGAGATATTGAAGAGAGAGAAGAGAGAACAATGATCCCGAGGAAGTTGCGACTCGTCGCCAACCAGTGCGGTTAAAATTCGATAGACAAAGTGTGTGCAGCAATGTCAAGCTCCCGTGTACCCGTCGGTTGTACGCGTTTGTACCCGAGAAGTCATTGTTGTAGATGTTATCGCGATCCGTACGATATGTACTCTGCCCGCACTCTATAATAAATATCGGACAAATCTCATCCCAATCGCGGCCATCCCAGCGGAAGCTTTCCCTACTTGTCTAGACCTGCACGGTGCACTGCATATCAATGTCGTAGACTATTACTGTGCCTTACAACCATGCTATTTCAAATCACGTGACTATTGCGAATTAGTGGCCTATATCAAACGCGCTACGCGCTTTCTCTCTCACCCCCGTTCACGCGTCAACCTGGCGTTATTTTATTCTCGGAATTGGTTTATGTGCGCTTTTCTCTCGACAATTCGATGTATGATGTCGTCATGGTGGAGCGGCAGACATACTCCGCACACAGGAAGGAAATGTACAGGCAATTTTTCGATTAATAGAGAGGGGGACATGATTTCCGGCCGTGGCGGCCGCTTTTCTGATGGAGGCTAAAACCAAAAACACCCGTGTGTAAGAGATTTCGGCGCGCGTTGGAGATCCCCAGGTGGTCAAAATTAATCCGGAGCCCTCCACTACGGCGCGCCTCATCGCCTGCGTTGCGTCGGCGCCTTAAACCCTACAATCAATCAATCAATCAATCAATCAATCAATCAATCAATCAATCAATCAATCAATCAATCAATCAATCAATCAATCAATCAATCAATCCAACGGGGAGAGGGGTGAATACAGTGCCAGTTCTCCACCCTCCCACTCCTAGCTGCTTACGGTACTTTATCCTGGGCCTATTGTACCTACTGTTTTGTTGGAACCATCCTGCCTCCTAAAAGTGCAGAAGTGCTACTTTCCAGTGGGCCGCTGCATGTGATACCAGGTAGTGCATGTTGACTTAGCCGACAGGGGAGGCACTAGGGGTGCGAATGGAGCTGGAATACTTTCCATTATTTTTGTATAGCTTTGTAATGTCAGGTGTGAGAGCAGCCACGTTTCTAGTTTTCTTTTCCGCAACTTTTTTCATCCTGGCGGCCGAAGCACACGGAGGCATGTGAGAGCTCGTCTTTTTTTTCGGGATGAGTGCTCAGGGTGATGGTGCTGTGGTGAAGAAAAGAGGAAAATTTGATGGCGGGGCAACGGGGTCGGCAGGGCGGTACTTGCGCAAGTCAGCTATTTAGCTTTCAGCATCAGGGGGTTCGAGCGAACCTTACTGGCGGTGGTGATGTTACTATAAAGCCAGTATATTCACCGCTTTATATGCAGTTATTTGTTATCTATTTTTGTTTTTGCCCTGGTGCGGTACAATTGGTAACCACGGGTGAGTGTTCCAGATCACGAACACGTGCCTCCTGTAGCATCATGTAGGGTAGGTCGCTATAGTAGGAGAGGGTGGCTTCTTTTGTAAGGTACCCGTGCTGGCCAGTGACGCTGAGGCCATGGGTTAGGATGACATCCGTTTTACTTTTTGTCCTTTTGGCAGCATCCGAATACTCGTGGGGGGATTTCGCGAGCCGGGGAGGGTTTGATTATAGGTAGTCCTGTCTGTCTTGTCCTTGCCTTCAAATTTTCGTAGTATTGTTGGAGGTTATGTGTTAACTGTCGCAGCTGCAGGTGACTACAAATAAGGAGTAGCGGTTCTACACGACCACGGAGTGCCGCAACTAGCGGTAGATGTTGACATTTGGTTTCTCTTGCTCGTTCTCGTTGCCTGATTAGTGCTGTTAGGTTAGTAAACGTGTCTGTTACAGCAAACCTGCCATGATTGTAATCTTAGATAATGATCCTACAGGGCAGATAACCGTAGCAATAATGTTCTCTACTCGTGGGAGTTTGTCTTCATAAATCTTTGCGATGGATTCACAATACCTGAAGTTGGCTACAGAAGGCGTTTTCCCAACCCATAAAGGCACACCACAAAAATCTCGGTTAGCCGTACTTTTTCTTTCGCTGTGGTTCTGCTACCAGCTGCGGGTAAGGTACTGCGACTACCTGAGCCATATCTGCTGACTACAACCGTTTATGGAGAGCTTACGACAGCTTCACTCATCAGGACCGGCCCCTATGGCACTCCTTGCGTACTGCGAACAAATCTGCTGGGGGACCTGAACATTAAGGCTCACCTTAACAGACCCATTAATGGGTCGTCGCAAACGAGAACCTCTTCTATTCAGATGAGGTTCACGAAAACCCTCAAAGCTGCAAAGAGAAAGTCGCAGGTTACACAAAGACTAGTAGTGTGCTTGGAAATCGACAAGTCTGTGCGCAGGGAAAGCTTAGACGAAAGACTTCAAGATGCCAGCCCAGACACACTGCATGTCATTAGGGGTATTGCTTCGTTCATTATGGTGATAGCTCAAAACATCGTCGGCATAACATTTATCATTCGTTTGTGATGAAGCAAACACTCTGATTCTTGTGCCTAACGTTGGCTTCTTGTCTCAGAAGTAAGTAAAAAGTTACAAAGCCTATACCATGAATACAGTCACATTTACACGGTTAGGTCAGAGCATAAGTCTCTGTCGGCGTTTTCGTTTTATCGTAAGTCACTTTGTCCTAAATTTAAAATTGCTCACCTAACCCCTTGTACTGCTGCAGAATTCACGACCTTTCTTTTAAGCACTGTTTGTGCTGAAGGCGGGCGACTTTACGCAACTTCGAGCCGTCTTTCCTGTCAGCCACGTACAGAAGTCCAAATGAGCACCTACTGCATTAAATAAAACTTTACCATTGTAGTGGCCAAGGGTGTCATTCCAGAATAATTGTGTCGCTTCAGAGGGACTTTAGCATTATCGGCGACAAAGTTGTGAACGCTGCAACCTTCTCTGCCCCGTAAAAAGCCGTGCACTTTCTCTTACCTCGAGCGGAAGCTGCTCCAGGTCTCCGACTGTGTCTTTGCAAAATACATGTCTAAATAATATACGTCAAAATTAACCAGCGAACGTGCGCGTTCCTTGCTTCAATCCTCCCTTCCATTCGGTGTCATGCACGGCTAGACTGTACCCTACTTTGCCGACTTTGGCATCCATGAATGCTAACCCCTGCTTGAGTTACATGACGGCAAGTGCGGATTGCGAAATCTAAGGCAGCGGAATATGGTACAGTTGTGTAGCAAAGCTGTATACCCTCTCCCCCCCCCCTGCCCTCCCACGGCTTTATCTTCGTTGGCAAAAACGCCAAGGCGTCGAGGCCTAAGACGCTGAGTGCATGCGTCAGGCTAATCAGGCCTGCATAATAGGCCTCAGAATTAGTTTAAGAAAGCCACAAAACAAGCATCGAAACCACATTTTGGATGATAAGACGCGTGTGAACAATGGGAGCACCCCACCATGTGTTCCTAGTAACGATTATGTTTCCAGATTATCTTTGAAGGCTAAGCAGGACTCGTCTCACGAAATAGAGCAGTTCTTGCTCAAGACGCCGAGCGCATGAGTCAGGCTAGGCATGACCCAGCATTTTCTGCCAGAGACACCGAGTGTAGCCTCTCTGCATGCTCTACTAAGGCACGCAAGTCAGGGTTGCCAGATTGGCGCATCTACGGCCTCGCCGTTAACTTCGACCGGGTCGTTTGTTAACAACACTACCGAAGAGGCAGCAAAACGGCATCTTTGGACACACTTGTGCCGCTGAAACTTTTGATTCGCATTCGGAACGACGTCAGTCGCGCGCAGTGGGAGAGCAGAAAGGTCTAGCTAGGCCTACCAGAGTTGACCGACTAAAATGCATAAACAACAAAATGGCGGCGCCCATAAACCATCGCAGTGTAAACAATTGTCACGTAAAGCGAACTGACCAGTGATCATGGCGGCGGCAAATAACAATAGGAGAAAATAATGCGGATACGGTGCTTCCTTATCTAGTGACGCTAGCCGTGCGCAAGCGACAAGCCCGCCGAGACGAGGAGAAACATTTCACACCCGCCTCCATCACCACTTGTAGTGGTTTACGACAGCTTTGCTGAGCATTTACTTTCGCAAGGCGGGATTTGTTTTATGCGGGCCGCTCCCACCCCCCTCCTTTTTTTTCTTTTTTGACGGGAGTTCTACTCAGTTTTCACCAAGGTCGACAATCTGCGGCTCTTTTTTGAAAGAGATACCCAAGTATTGGTCTGTTGCATCATCAGCGCGCACGGTGATGAATGCGTTCATTTTAAATGCGCTTACTATAGACACGGAACTTGCGGACGACCGTCTTGTGCCTATCACTTTGCTTTTACTTGCAGGGCTCAACAGAGCTCAAATAAGCCACCCGTGTCCGTTTATGCTTTTCTTGCTGCTTTCTCTTCTTGCCGCAGTTCTACCTTTACTACCTTTACTACGTAGTGAACAACCATCTAAGCTCTAGCCTGGGTAACATTATTGCCTTTTTACGACTACATTTCCACTTGATAACCAACATTCCCACAGGGATCTAAACTAGCACATATATTAGCACCCCAATTTTTTTTCATTGGCGCAGTGAAGTTAGGCAACCGCGAGAGCTCCAGCAGCTCAGCGGCCACTAGGGGATTGGCTGAAATGCTTGATATAACGCATTTGTAACAAGTTTTCTTTCATCTCGCAGAATAAATTTCGCTTTCCCGTGGCTCAACGGCGCCATGTTGTGAAATAATGACACTTTGGCCACTGTGCAAAAAGAAAGAGTGCTTTTTATGACGGGATGTCTCAACATCCCATACTTCAAAAGGCAGCCAGTACTGCTTTGATTCGTAGCCGGGCTCAGGTATCTCGTTATTATGAGGTTCCGCTGCGGAGCTGACCCGCAACACGAGAGTAGTTTGTGGTAACGTTGTTAATGATCCGTCCCCGAGGCCTAGACTAACAGCAATAATCCCGTGTTGTCTATCGCCTTGACTCATTTCAGTGTCGTGCTCTATTACGTTGCAATTTACCGTGCCGGGTGTCGTTTGCGCGTGGGTGAAAGCGGAAACTCAATGAGCGAAGACCACCTTCCGCGCAGTATAGAGCGGTATAGAGTGGGCCTGACCATTTTTTAGGCGGCACACAAGAACGAAGACGCCCACGAAAGGACCTATGATCCCACAATGAACTTTAGTGGTATCCCCTTTCGTCCCCTCCCTACTTACCTCCTTCCCCCAAAGGCCTTCGTGCCTCCTTTATAATAAAGAATATTCCTGCATTCATAGCTTCCGCGCAGAGCGCCATCCCAAGTACAAGAGGAAATAGCGAACCCAAGTACGTTACAATAGGGGAAAGCTAGGTGGAGGAAACAAGTTGTTGCGCAAGTTGGTGCATGATGGCGGTAAAAGAAGGGCGCGACTGAGACAGCGACAAGAGAAAGATGGCGGGACGGGCGCTCTGTGAGCGCTGGTCCCGTCGTCTTTTTTTCTCGTTATTTCCGTCGCGCTTTGAGTGGGTGTAACTGCAACCTTCCGCAGATGGCGGCGGGGCGAAACGACACTTCTATTGGCAACTTTGTGTTCCATTTCTACCGCCATCACACCACACCGTCTCTTCGGGGCTAATCTCCCGTACTGGCTAACTCCATGTGAACCATCCCTCTGCGGGACATCACGAGATCTCCCCCCTCCCTCTCTTAGAGAGGCGTAGGATTAGGGACGAATAATAATGCCTAAATTTCCCCAAATGGAGGATGTGAGTCTGACGACTGATTAGAGCTGCGCTACAGTTCATCTCGTAGTTCACCAAGGAAATCTTGCATACGCATATTTCCACGACATCCTGGACTAACGTTTAAGTGACAATGAGTGAATACTTCCAGGCGGTGGTGTGAAGTTAAGGCTGGATCGGTAATTGGGCTGCATAAGCCTACTGTGACTTTTTCCTGCTTCACCGAATTTCAGATTTAAGCATGGGTCATCTGGCATTTGCTTTGTCCCCTCTCACGTATTATGATAAGTTTAATTCCTGCGGGTTCCGCTTTTGGACGGTGCAGAATTTTTTTCGTGGAAGATCAGGCGTAAGGCTTCAGAATTCTACAAACATACCAGTTTGAATGAAGTTATAATGTTTGTACAAGATAGCAACGTTCAACATGTATAAATTTGAACAGGTAACCACCACAGAAAACTAAAAATCTCATTTGCGGACAATAAGACGAAATAAAAACCTGCGAGAAAAAACACGAAGCACACTAATACCCAGATGAATCTCAAAGCTGAACTCTATGCACCGTTCCTCACCGTGCGTATGGCTTAAAACTTTATACCTGCGTGAATGGCCCAAAGTTAGTCGTTAGCGTGCCCGTGTTTTTGTCTTATCGATTGCCGTACATGCATCTCTACACACAATAATTAAGGATTGATGTTCTGGCGATAGCGCGGGGACGCATCCCAAAATACCCCAGGGAATGTACTGGTCAACTAGTTTTGTCTAAGTTAATAATCCGGATTTGTTCAGTAAGCACGCAGCCGTAGATCATTTCCATTGAAGTACGTTACATTAAAACGTTTCCAGCTTTGCGCCCTCTGGTGTCCTCTAAGTGTGAGCGAAGGCAAAAAAAAAAAATTCGCTGTTTTTGCCAGCATAAGTATGTTTACACGTTTCGGTTTGTTGGTAAAGGCACTGTTCCAGAAGTGGAAACGTGTTTGATTGTGTCACAATGAGTGGTCGGGGCACCGAATGCCCTAAAGTGCCCCTGGACTCTGAAGTTGGAAGCAAATGGGTTCCGGCTTGTTTATTGTGAATTCACTTGCTTCAAGAGTTGTCCTAATCCCAGATTATCGACCCACGCTTGAGTGTAATTTCCGCGGGCGATGTACAGCCGGTAAAAGGCTTGTCTATAACACAGCGTTCGTACTCTCAGCCCTATCCTGCACCGCCGGAGCGGGATTTGAAAAAAACTACTGCAGTAGTTCTGAAGTCTTCTGAAGTTCTGAATTCTGAAGTCTTAGCCCTTCGCCTTTGCCTCCGACATGCTTGGAACGAGTATGTTTCGGCAGTTTTCGGATGTAGCTGGTTGAAGTTGAAATCGCTGTACAAGCGTTTTACCGGCTGTACATCAGTTTGACTGATTGAGTCGATTTAACTTTAAGGTGCTCGACACTCGCTCGAATAGCCGGAGGCGTTACTCCTGTAAAAGCTGTCGCACTCCCATATTTTTGTTAGGTTCTGCCTCAAAATTAGCAGTTTCTTTTTATTTGAATTTTATTTCTTGGCAAAACCAAGGGGAGGCTGAGACTAAAGGCGGACGTGGCCTGACAGAGGTCTCAGCCACCCGATTTACAGTGTACATAATAACCGGGCTCTTCAGAAATTTAAAAATAGCACAAAGAAAAGTCATTACTACTTTTTCTATGTATTATACAAAGCACAGGTCCGAAATTCACAGAAGGATCACAGAGTACACACAAACGCAGTAATTCGTACGCATAACTTTCATCATTTACACTAGTGCGTTCCAATTACGTAGTAATGTATTTAGTTTGTAATTGTTTTTAATTTCTACCTTTAAGGAAACCTATAGCCATATACTTAGGGGAACATATACCTTACCTTAGGGGCACATACCTTACCTTACGGGAAGGTAAGGCTACCTTTATAGGAAAGGCTACCTTTATAGGAAGGCTACCTTTATAGGAAAATATACTTAGGGGAACATATAGACATATATACATATACATATACTTTCACCTGATGAAAAGTGAAGCCATGGATGGCAACCACATAAAAAAGCACGACCTTGCTGCATGCCAGTGCAACAACCGAGTAATTTTTTTACCCGGAGGTGATGGCGTTTGCATGCGCTCCAGGCTTAACGCACCTGAGAAAGACTAAAAAATCACACGCCTTGACGAGATTTCCTTGAGTACTGCTCACATTTTTTCGAAGCACCTTAAAGCCTGACCTTTCGTGCCGGGAGTACACACTGTCCAATCCACAAAAATCGTTATTGAAAATGAACCAGTCCAATGCAGTGCTTTCCTCTTGTGGTGGAACAAACCAACCCTTCTACCAAAATCAGGTGAAAAGACGGGCTGGAATGCTTGGCTTACGCTTTTTTGCTCTTTTTACAAACCTCTCAAAAGTTTCAGCTAGCATACTTGCCTGATAAAAAACAAAATGAAATGTGAAAACTATCCGCGCTACAAAAACCGCAATGTTCCAGTGATTTGATTGTAGTGTGGTGGAAAAAAGCCGCAGGCCAAACGTTGTTGCCTTCCCACCCACTTAGAAGATTGGACTGCAGGGGCCGTTTCCGTCGCATTGCTTTCTTAAATTTCAGTTGGCGTACCCTAAGACTTTGTTTGCTGTAGCTCTACGTCGTGAAAATACACAGGCGAGAAAACTCCTTGGTGCGGGACTCAATGTTGCTATTTTGGGCGAAGCAGCTTTTTGAGTACCGCAACCGGCGAGGGAGACTTCTTTTCTTTTATTTTTAACATAGTCCAATTGAGGTCAATTTATGTCCTTTCGTTGTTGTTGCTAGTACTAGAGCAATCCTTTGTCACAATTCTTAGATGAGCTGGGACTTAAGACTTCAGACATAGAATGTCATGTCCACCCAACGATAAACGCCCGCTTTTAACCCAATCTCCATGCCGCCTTCACTCTCGCCGCTTTTCTACCAGAAGATTTAGGAAACGAATTATAATTCGAGGGTTTTACGGGTCGAATGTCCACCTGGGTAATGGAGCGCGCCGCTGTGGAGTTCGCTGGATTATTCTGAATACCTCGGAATCTTTAACCTGCGCCGAAATATCCATACACAGGTGTTGCCCTTGCTGACAACGGACCCACATGAACAATTTGTCCAACTAAAGGAAGATCTGCGTCGCGCCACACGCGCTCTCATCCCCCCGTGTGGAACAGACCTTCCCAGTGGGCTCGCTCGCTGGGAGGAGGTCCTGCTGCGTAGACTTCGAGTTGGGGTGGCCCTATCTCCTGCGGTAACCTGGGCGTGGCCACCACGATACCATGCCCCGTTTACCAACACCTGCCCCTTCTGTACGGTCCCTGCCGAAGACGCCGACACCAACCACCTGCTATGGACGTGCCCTTCCCTGAGTGCAGCGAGATCCAGACACCTTCTCGGCACAGGCCTGCATCCTGGGAGACCCCCTGATCTCCAACGATGGCTGAGGGGGCCCCACCACCGCTGTCCTCTGGATTTCCTCCGGGAAACGGGTGCCAACTTGTACCTCTAAGACTTTATGCCAAAGAGCATACTATCGCAAAAAAAAACGGTGTCTTTTTTTTCAATCGCCTCAATCTGAAACGTGGCTACCGCGGCCGGAATCGAACGCACGACCTTGGGCTCGGCAGCACAACGCCGGCGCACTGAGCCCCCGCGGCGGGTTTTTCCGCCGGAAGAAGAGGACAGTTTGTTGTAGCGGCGCACAAAAACGAAGGAGTAGTGGGGATTTGTACGTACCAAATATTAAAGGTATCATCATCGTCGTCGTCATCATCACCATCGTCGTCGCCAACATCATCACCACCATCATCATCATCATCCTCATCTTTATCATCTCTACTAATATAATCATCATATTAATAATATTCCTTATTTATGCAACCTCTCCGCCTCCCCGGACGGTAATTACATACCACTGCCGTTCCTCCTCTTCCGCAGATACAGGCGCGTCATCATTAGTGTGTGTTGCATCGGATTTAGTGGTACTGTGTCATTGTTAAAAGCCCCTCACCAGCTATTAGTCCTCAAAACGAAACGAGGACGTTTTTATTTCGCTGGAACACAAAGTTCTTCAGCTTTCTGGTCTAAGCTCCCGTTTCTTGTTTCTGCACTTAAGGGTGTGTAACCATGTGCTGTTATATTAAATCCCCCCTTCTTTACCACGCCTTATACTGCACCATATTATCGGTGTAGAATAATTAAGACTGAGTATTCGTCGGAGGCATGTCTCCTTATTCCTTTGCATTTCATTTTAGATACTCTGAAAAAAAAAAGAACACACCAAATCTAAGACGAATGCAAATTTCCTAATAAACGTACGGGTCAAGGCTATCAGGAGTGCGTTTTGACGGGTTAAGGTAAGGGCGGTGATTTTTACGAGCTGTTTCATGTGTATACTTTCATGACCAAAGAGGGCTAAAAACAGGACGAAGAGACTCGAAACATTTAGCACTTTGACGTTGAGTACTTTGCTTCGTCCTGTTATGAGCACTGCTTGGAAGCGAAATATAAGACGATGCATTCATTAAGACATCGTGAAGTGCATTGTGAGTTTAGCTATAATTGCTGTCACAGTACTTGGTGTCGGAAAATATGGTCATCCGAACTATTTCCATATGCCAGCGCCTGAATGCTGCCAGATACAGTCAGCCAGCTGAAATAAACGTATCTGCTTCGCAGATTGATAAGCTTGATGAAGAAACAAAAGTACACCCACAATAGTGCGTAAGTTATTGTAGTTGGTGTTCGTAAAGTGCTAACGAAAATCAACCCCAAGCCAAATAGCGCGTTGTTGGTATTTTCCCAGGTGCCGTTTCACAGAAGGATCCCGTGGGAAAGCTGGCATGCTTGGACAAATAGGCGAGCACCGGGGATTTCATGAAGGAGTTTCTGGCTTTCGTTGTACAGACTAATTGATTACCTTTTACTCCCATATTTTTCGAGCAATGCTTGCAGAAAAACTCTTCAGAAATATGGCCTGAGAGGCACAGTAACGTAAATACACCAAGTACTTTTTTACTTTTGTACTCTTTTTTTTATATGCTCGTGTAGTGGTTATCTTATAAAAGAGGCTACCTAATAAAGCATGTTTTTGGGCTAGTTGGTTCTTAAAGTTATACATAAAACTGCGCACACGGACGGGACAGAGAAAAGAAGACACAGGACGCTTTTTCTGCCTCTAGTTTCCCCTGTGCCGTCAGTATGCGCAGTTTTGCGGATAAGGCTGCTTGGGCATGCTGGTTCGATAAAATAATTAAAACATAACACCAGAGCTATAATGAGGCACTAATACTGAAATTATGAAGTTTACCATTTTGCAAAAAACCGTCGTCGTTGCTGTTATTGTAGTAGTTGTTTTTTTTTTGTCCAGTCAAGAAAATGGCCGCCGTGCAAAGAGAAAACAAAAAAAAAACACACGTGTGATCGTATGGGGTTTGGACCCCGGTCTCCAGAGTAGCAGTCCAGTGTGCGAACTCTGTGCTATCGCCTTTGAACCACGTAATCACACCTAAGTGAACCGAGGAGTTTTTTCACCAGTTTTTATTATTTGAGCCAGCGGAAATATTGTATGCTATCGGTCGTCTGATTTGTGCGCCATCTCCTTGCCACCGCACCAGATTTTTGACCCTCGGACTTAGCAAATCAATTTACGGGAAAATATTACAAGGCAGCCTTTGTTTAAAACACTGGCCCAATATCAGACATTTTTTTTTGTTTCGTACCGATTGTATAAACAATCACTAAATTCAATCGCGTTTTTAAAATCTCATGAAAGGTCAAAATACAGTGTTTTTGCACAAAAGCCAGAGAAAAACTGCCACTGCATGTATCGGTAGAAACAAAAATGCGGAGAGTCGTTTAGAGCTCCCGAAGGAGTCCTTACACGCGCGTGGCTTCGCACCCTCATCGACGGCGGCGTGAATTGCTATGGCGATGTTTTATGTCTTGTGCAGTCCCATTCTTAGTTGTAGGTAATTCAATAACGGCGTGCAAATTGTACGGGTGGCGTCTTCGCTTTCGCGGCCCCCTTCTGTTATTTCCATGACTTCGCGTTCGATCCGTTCAGGGCATTTATTTTGTGCCGCCCCCTCGGCGATCAAACGTAGTTACTCCCGCAGGACTTCTAGCACTTCAGATTTCAGAAGTCTTCTTCTTTCTATGTCGCCGCATAAAGGCTCTCACGAAATGCGTACTTCCGAGCTCACTAAGTGTATCGGGACTTCATAGTTCAAGGGTGACTGGAAACAATGTTTGTGTAAGTTTAAAGGAGCGCGAGAGAATAGTGTCCCGTGGCTGCCATTTCCTTTTTTTTGCTCGGCATTCTATGTGTACGCGTGGGAAAAGGTACGAAAAGAGGTTGCAATGAAGTTATACGTGTGCTTGTTTTCTGCTCCGGAAAAAAGGGCACGTCGCAACTTTTTACAGCCAAGCGATTTCACAAGAATGGCGCGAAGACCGTTGTAAACACTGCGTCCGCTTTATATACACTACACGCACGGTCTACGTACGCTGTGTGTACGCTTTATTGAGGAAGTGTGCCTAGCGATAAATGACCGGGTAAGTTAGCTGTACAAGTTAGTTGCAGAAGAACTTTACAAGAAAACCAGTGCAAAAATGAAAATACAGGGAGGCCACCCTCCTCCTATCAAAATAGCTTTTATAGAACACTGGTTTGTTCATGTGCCATCTAAAACGAAACAAACTAAAATGCAGAATCCCCGGATCACACGTGACATAATTCATGTTAAATGCAAAGTGAAGATGTTTAGAAAATATCCGAAGGCTAAACGTAACCCTCAACTTTAAAACAGGCTGTGCTAGCTATAATTCGCATGAAAAAAAAAAAAAATCAGCGAAGGCCGCGTATTTCACCAATACACTTCCGACATTTTTGAGAACCTCCCAACGGAGATCTTAGATTTAATTAAACCTCAAAAGATAGGACGCTTCCCCGGCTTAATGCCGGGGAAGGACGCTTCCCCGGATAAATTCTTCCCCGGCTATTGAAAACGAGAGCCAACTCGTTCAATGACTATTTGCAGACAGTCTTTAGCGAAGATAACGGAAGTTATCCCGGCCTATACGTCCCTTAACCGACCACTCAACCTCTTGTATAGTAACCGAAATCAGTGTACTCAACCTTTTGTTGAAGGTAGATTTTAAAGAAGGGGCGGGACCCGAAAATATATCAAATGTATTTCTTAAAAGATACGCTGAATGTATAGGCAAATACTTGTGCATAATTTCTAACGAATGGCTGTCAACTAGTTCCTTATCCGCAGAATGAAAAATAGCAAAAGTAATCCCCGTTCTCAAATGCGGCAGCAAAGGCGATAATTCGAACATTAAACCAACTGCCGTGACATGCAACACATGCAAGCTGCTTCAGCACCGTCATCCTTAAACACATTTACGTTTCTTCACTATGAGTGCATTTTATCCCCATTTCAGCATGGTTGCCGTCAACGTTTATCACCCGTCATCCAGCTTATTGAACTGATTCATTTCCTTTCCTTAACCGTTTACTATTAGAAACAAACAAACCTTATCATGCTTGATTTTTCGAAAGCCTTAGATCGGATATCTTACAACACATAATTAAGAAACTAGAAGAAACCATAAAAAAGGCCCAATCAGTAATCGCGGATTAGAGACTGCTTGTTTGACCGATCACAACATGTACAAATTCATCAAAATTTTTTTAATAGTGAGAGCCACATCGGGTTTACCCTAAGGCAGTGTTTTCGCAGCTGCTTTTTCATATTCATCAACGATTTACTTGAAAACATTCAAGTTAACATAACAGTATTTTGGGACGAATGCATTTGTTACCAAGAAATTAGTTTCCTTGAAGACCATTTATTATTTAACAACGCTTTGCAATGACTATCCGTCTGGTTCTCTGACTGGCAGGTGACCCTTAACACAAGAAAATCAGCTCTTCTAAGAATAATCCGCAAACAAAACCAGATATCAACTTCTTGTTACAACATAAATAATGTTTCACTCCCAGCCGTCAACGAATACCAATATCGGGCATAACTAACACACGCCCTTAGATGGGATTCACATTTCATTAAAGTCATATCGGCCACCTTGCGCCGACTTTTTTTCTGAGAAGACGAATGAGTTGAAAGAAGAAAAGAGTACAACAGAATGGTATTAGGTTCATCTATATTAAATACGGGACTACCGATTCTCCAGCAGAACGCTTAAGAGGAGCAGGAGTGTTAACCCTTAAAGAGCGAGAAAACTCGCGCAGCAGACATTCTTATACCAATTAGTAAACAAGCAGTTAAACGTAGGTGGCTCAAAGTTCATATAAACAACACGAACTAGACCAGCACCACACGCGCTATTGCTAACCTTTCGAAAATACCAATGCCGCTCCGATTGCTTTAAATTTTTGTTCTTCCTTCTATACATAAATGAATGGAACAACTCGCCTTCCTGCGTAACAAGCAGTCTAAACGTATACAAGTTTTTCTTCTCTGCTGAAAAATCACCTGGGCACTTCAGTATATATCAATCATCGCTGAAGCTGCTTATTAAACACTTCTTTCTTCTTGTGCACTTACTTCGTCCTTTTACTGCTGCATGATTGTTGCGATGTATTAAAAGTGTACACTTACACGATTACGTGCCCATACCTGCACTGTCCAGGCCATTTTTTTAATCTTGTACGCTGTCAATTGTTGTATTTTGCTAATGTTGAAGGTTGTTTTATCTCGCCATTCCCGCAATAACCCCTGGTGGCATTGGCCGTAAAATAAATAAATAAATAAATAAATAAATAAATAAATAAATAAATAAATAAATAAATAAATAAATAAATAAAGTCAGCAACGATGTAAAGACATAACAATGACTTCACAGTAAGTTGGTGGAAGTGTCAAAACTGATAAACAGAGCCATTCGGACATTGCATTTCAGAAAAAGAAGAACATTTATGAAGCAGGGGGATGTTTTACAATAACAACGGTAAAGAAATTTGGTATTGGGGGGTATCAGACGCATTTACTGGCCGAGAAAAAGATAACGTCAGCACCAACTCCGAAAAGATAGTGGGCGTTGGAGATCGAGAGAACACCACAGTCCATCTTTTTGTGACAAAGTCTTGGAGTGGTTCAAACACAAAATGAGGCTTTTCCTGTGAGCAAGCAAGCCAGCAGGAATACCAGCGAAAAAAAAATAATAATAAACCTGCGTTTCGAAATTCCCGCCTCCTTTTATTTCTAGTTCTCGTCGGACCTTATTAGGTGTTCTGCCTCCCGCCGTGGCAAATCTCTAAAGCGTGTCCTGTACAAATCTACAGTATAATGGTGAGCGCAATTATCTTCGCCGAAAGTGGAAGAAAATTGTAGCGTGGGCAGACCTTGTTACTCCATTCCTTTTTTTGTTGCTGTTTTGTAGCGTGTTCGTAAGGCATAAAAAGAAAAGGATACCTTCCACGTTGGGACAAGCAAATGAACGGTGGTTTTCTTGCTGTTACAACAGCTGGGATAGAAAATTACGTTTGTCACGCCAGTGATTGCTTTATTTTCATTTCTTTCAAGTCTCTGCTTTCACTGACTTTTTTCCCCAACCTCTCACTGGTTTTCGTTTACACAGTGCCATACACGATCACAATGGACGATTACGATTTCAGGTATACAATCACCAGGGCTCTAACGCTATTTGGAAACTCGCCAGTATTGCGCCGGAAACGCCAGCGTTCCCATGCTGCCAGCTGTCGTCAGAGGAGAGTTTTCGATTGCGTCATTTCCTTCGCTTCGGTCAGGCTCTCCTATCTGTAGCGGTGTTTTTTCTCTCTCGTTATCGCCACGTTAGAACAAAGAGCTCTTACGACCACTGCCGCTGGAAAAGAAACCAATATTTGCCTTTCCCCCCATCAATTTCCTCAAATTCATTTCTATTTTTTTTTTGTTCTCGGGGCTCTCTTTTAGAAATATAGACAGCTGCATCCAAACCGGCATTACGAGTACGAAAAAAAACTCGGTTGGCAGAGAGCGCCCCCGTGTCGCCGTTGACGATTTAACAACAACAACAAAAAAAACAGCGGGGTTTTCATCAAAATAAGCGCTTAGGTATAGGGGGTATAGGATGAAATTGTATGTGGGAGGCACCTGATTCAACAAAAAATCGTTTCAGCATTGCCTTGCCCGCTCGATCCCTTGAGTAACTAGTTCACTTTTTTGTAAAGCACAATAAGTAGAACCAGCGTTTATTTGATACGACATTAAGTCTTATGTAATATACTCAAACCCAATCGTCTTACTTCTTTTCCAGCGCTGTAGCTAGGGGCGGTAAGGCAGCGAATATTGGGAACATATTCTTGTATCTCAACTGTATGATTTTATCCTAGAAAGCGGCAACAACACATTAAGCCACATAAATTCTGCGTTGATTGTGCTAGAGCCACTTGATGGTATACATATTTCCGCGGGAAAAGCGTGCAGCGATAATGGAAATTTATGCCCTAATTACAAACAGGAACCTTACATCGAAAGTAACTAGGGAACATTCCTCTCGTAAAAGGAATAGAGCGTTTGGAAATATGCCGCTTATACTTCAAACGTGTGCCCCCGCTTCGCTGAATAAGATAATCGATGAAATCAGTCTTGAGATTGCTTTGTTTCGCTCGTCTTGCGCCCAGCGGGTTATTGCACTGATGCTGCCTTCGACTCGGCCGGCGTCCCCTATGAATGCATGAGTTCGCGTCATCCCAGAGCGGTTTAGAAGATACCACGCAAACAACCCGTCAAATTTCAATGTTATTCTCCTGAGTGCGCAAGGATGTGTTCTAAGAAATGGTGCGCGTTTGTGAGCGCAAATTTGTTTCGTTTTCAATCCAATGTGGCAAAGGCAATTTCAAGGAATACATATCTGTATTTGTACCTCGCTCACTCACTCGCTCGCATACTCACCACCTCACTAAGTCTGTCACTCACTCACTCACTCTTTCACTCACTCGCTCATTCATTCACTCACTCACTCACTTACTCACTCACTCGCTCGCTCGCTCGCTCAATCACTCACTCATTCGAACCATCACCATTTTTTCCCGCAACACCCAAGCTTAGATTTCCGACATGAACGAGGAAAAAACACGTACAAAGGGAATTCCTTTTCACACGCTGCACTTGCAAATAACTTCTCGTCCATCTCGGGCGACGCACCTGAACTAGGATCCTTCCTTTCGGCATAGCAAAGAACGTGTCGTACCGGCATTCCCGAAACGAGGAAGCGCCCTTCGGGAATGCCCCGAGCCTTCTTTGTCCCGCGTGGGAAGCGCGCAGGTGGTCTCCGCATGTTATTACGCCTCCTCGACCTACGCTCTCCTCTCGGCTTTAGGGACGCTCTGGCATTGTAGCGACCCGCCTAGTCTCGGCCGCCATTGCTCGGTCACTGAAATGGCAGACCGGGTGGCGCTTGTCCCTGGCCTTATGGTAGCGTCCTTGCCTACACAGGAATAACTAACTGTTGAACTGATTGAAAAAATACCGCAGTTTTTCATGTGGAAAAATCGGCGTAGAGCAGAAATTGTTCGTACGGAATAGTTCGTGTATTGTGTTTCCTTCCTCAAGTGCTTCCAAAGCAATGTTTCGGCCGCTGTCTTTCACTTCCAAGTACGCGCCATTACCCGTCGCCCCGTTAGGCGTACACGGGTTGCAGGCGTCGGGGCTACGTGCAGCCAGGATTCGCGCAGCCACCGATGGAAACATGCCCTTGTGCTGATGGGTGATGTCAACGTGTCATGACATCTAACGGCCCGATGCGACCCGACTGCTGTCCTTCATGGGCGAGTGGTTTGGGTCGGTGTGTTATACAATCACTAAGGGGCCTTCGACGAGGGAGGGAAATGGAGAGCCCCATATTTGTCTGCTAGAAGAAAAAAATTGGTCCCGTATCTGCTTCTTTAGTTCAAAATGTCGACTAAAGACAATAGTCTTTATTGACTTTTGCCACGTAAATGCCTCCCTTCGCTTTCCCGCTCACCTCTGATGTTGTTCCTCTTGCGTCGCGCTCCTCCCAAGGTAAAGACGCCAAAGGTTTGCCTAAATGATTTCAAGTTTACCGCGTTCTACTGCTCCAGGCCGGGTGTCTCGATGCCAATGCTGCCGTACGGCGGAGATGCACGTGAATCGAGGCGCCCTACTTCAACATTTATAGAACCACATTTCGTTACTTCACGTGCATTCCAAGCAGAACGTAGAACCGATCTAGTGAAACCTTTCGTAACTGTTGCCGGTTGATTTCTTAAAGTGGCGCCAGAAGCTATAGTGGCGTGAGCGACAGCAGGCGACGGCGGAAGAAATTTTTTTTTCTACAGTTGATGAATTATTTAATTTCGCAAAAATCAAGCAGTTGTGATTTTTAATAAAGGAACACTGCAAATATCACTTCCGTATTAATTTGTTGTCTTATATTTGTGTAATGTCTTGTTGTTCTTCAACAATGGTGACAAGTATTAACATTACACCGGACTTAGACGGGTAGATTTAGCTGTGACTATATAAGACTATTGCCCAGGGCTCGTTTTACTTTGGCCGGGTGGCTGAATCGAGTCACCGACAGACAGACAGACAGACAAACAGACATACAAACAGACCGAGATTTCCTGGTTTAAGTAGCCCAAGAAAGCTTATCGTCTTTAAAACTCTAGTCCTTCCAAATTTCAATAAGCTAGTTAGCTGGGAATTACCTTCAATCGGAATTTAGAAACAAAAGTATTTTGTTTCGGGCACTCTTCGGACTGGGCCCAGCTTCGTTCATCATTCTTCTTCACAGACTGAAGGGACACTGATTTTTAAAGCGAAGCTTTATTGTTCTCACGGATGCCGTTGTATACCAATACGCCCTGCAGAAAAGCCAGCTTTAGTTCACGATGATGATGAATGATGGTTGGTGAAGTGAAAGAAAAAAGAAAAATGCTTGCCATGGCCGGAATCCAACCTGAGCCCCTCGCGTTATGAAGCCGGCGTTGATCCGATTGCTCCCTTTCGACAGGGTCAAAGCTGTATGGAACACTCATACGTAAACCAAAGAATTCGCCAGGAGAAGAATGGCGTTGCTCTTTGTGCCGTAAGGCTGTTAGTCAGAAGAAGTTAGGTCGACTTGTCATATTGAGGTTTGGGACGTTATATCTAACGTCAAATCTTGGGGGTTTCAAAGAACACTGAAAACAAAAGCAAAGTTGGTCTGTATATATAGACTGGCATCCTCAGAAAACGACTATATAAGTATTGAGGTCAGTACCTGGAAAATAATCGCGCAAATAATAAAAAAATGTAGCTATCAGCCACCAAGCAGAGATGATGTCAACAGCGACTGAGCGGATGTGTCAAGAGTAACGTGACGCTGAGTAAAGCACGTTGTTGGGCTAGTTGGTGTTCCATGATAACAATAAAACTGCGCAAAAGGACGGGACGGAAGAAGAGGACAACAAACCCTGCGCCTGGTTTGTTGTCCTCTTCTTCCGTCCCGTCCTTTTGCGCAGTTTTATTGTTATCAAGTAACTTGACGAACAACAGAACGAGAACCGCGCGCACAAGATCTCAAAGGGACACATCAAATCTTTGCACTTTCAATTATATAAGCCCTAAACAATTATTAATGTACACATATAAATCAAGCCGTGCGGACATTCGCAAGCTGGAAATCCGCGGCGCCCGTGGCTGCTGTGATTGTAATTGCAGGTTCAGCGAAGTTGCATGTCTGTTATCTCGTTGTTTACGTCATAACACCAAGTAAGGCGTCGGTCTTCCACGGTTCCACACTTCTATGGACAGTAATTTGCGGCTGATAGATTAAGCTTATTGCTCCCTGAAGTAGCGCTGTCTTCCCGAACGAAGTTTTGCACCCAGGCCGGTGGCGGCCGAGGCGGTGTGTGTGTTGTGGTCGCGTTCGCTTCGCTATTAAATTCGATGGCGTGCACCGGCGGGTAGGACTGCGCTTACAGCCTTGTAATTATCATCAGCGACGATTCATCCCCGTACCGGGTATATAGAGCGCGCGTGAGTTTCCGTAAAAACCTTGGAGGCTTGCGCCGGAGTGAAGGGACTTGTTCGCTCCCGTAAATCGCAAGAAGTGAGTGCTACCCTTTCGAGGAACAGGAATAATGAATTGCTTGTTAAGTTCGCGCTTAGGCGCAAAGCGCATGCCGGAACGAAGTGTTTGTTCGAAACCATTGCTTGGTTGTCTTGAAGTTAAATAAAATGTGTGGGTCACACATGGTTCTTTGATTCAGGGAGTGGGTGCTGCTTGCTTCCACTACGGTGCGTACGTAGGTAAAATGATATTTGTATGATGTTATGCATGTTTTTCATTCCATACTGGCGCCAAGGACTTTGTTAATAGTGGTTTTGGCGTTCGTAAAAGTTCTCGTAAAAGTATCAGTCGCAGACAATTATTAATGTACAGATATAATTCAAGCCGTGAGACATTCGCAAGCTGCAAGCCGCGGCGGCGGTGGCGGGTGCAATGGTAATGGCAGGTCCGGCGAAGTCATATCTTTGTTATCCCGTTTACATCATAACGGCAAGTAAGGCGTCGGCCTTTCGCGGTTTAGCTCTTCTGTGGACAGTAATTTGCACCTGATAGAAACAGTTTCTTGTTCCCTGTAGTAGCGCTGTCCCCCTGAACGAAGTTTTGCACCCTGGGCGGCTACGGCCGAAGCTGTGTGTGTTTGATAAAATCGATGGCGTGCGCTGCCGGGTGTAACTGTGCTTACTATGTTGTAATTACCACTAGTGACGATTCATCCCCGCACCGGGTATGTAGATCGCGGGCGAGTTTCGTTAAAAACCTTCTCGGGTTGCGCCGTAGTGAAGTGACTTGTTCGTCCCTGTAAATCGCAAGAAGCAAGTGCTACCCTTTCGAGAAACAAGAGTTAATCACTCGCCTATTAAGTTCGTGCTTAGGCCTCAAAGCGCATACCGGGAGATGTGTTTGTTTGAAACCGTTCCTTGATTATCTTGAAGTTGAATAAAATGTGTGCGTCAAACTGGGTCTCTTGACGCAGGGCACTGGGTGCTGTTTGCTTTCCCTACGTTGCGTACTTAGTTAAAATGATATTTGTTTCGTGTTATGCACGTTTTTTTTTTCATACTGGCGCCAAGGCGTTTGTTATTAGTGGTTTGTGAGCTTGCAAAAGTTCTAGCCACGCTTCTAGCTTGTGGGTTAATAGGCAACTCGCTTGGCAAAACATTCTACAGATGGCGTAATAAGCGTCGCCATATCGCGACGGGAGAAGTTTATCGTTGCACGCTATTACAAGTAAAACTAACATATGGCGCCGCGGTGTTAAGCCGAATGCTTCGAAGTGACTAAAACCCGACTATCTATAACGAGAACTCAAATCAAAAGAGCGCCCCTGTCGTTACTCTATCTGCGGTTGTGCTGTCCGTTAGACATTTTGTAGATAAATTAAACAGCTGCGTGGCACATTCACATTGTTTCACCACCATCGCATGTCCCGTGCGGCACCAATACTGACGCACAAAGAGTGAGAGGTAACGGAAGTGTAGGGCGGGTAAGTTTTTTATTATGCGCCCAGTATTCGACCATTGGCTCCTGCTGCCGCGATGGTTCACTCGGTAGGTTTTAGTTTTTCTGCTAGACCATACCACTGTCTCACTGGCTTCTGGCAACCATTGACGTCACGGGAAACGCAATGAAATGGCGCGAGGAATGAAATTCGTTTTGTAATTTTTAATTTCTCGGCAATTAAGCCATCTTTCGCCTCCGAATAAACGCTGAGAGAACGTCGGGGTAGTTAAACATTCGTCTGAGCCAAACGTGCTATTTGGCTTCAGTGTCCCATTAACACCTCACACAAGCAAACACTCGAAAAATTGCTCACTGAATGCCAAGAAGCAGGTACCGATTCACGCCGTAAAGGCTAGATGCGAACGTTTGGCCTACGGAGTGCACACCCGGTAGTTGCTGTGGGTATTCTGGAAAGGTGGTGCGCACTTCCAGAGTAGACATGCTCGCAGAATCCATCACGCGATAGCTTCGTGTTCAACCACCATCGTCGTTAGACGCAGGGGTGCATGATTACTTTCTCGTTTGTTATCGGACATCGCGACAGCGAATTTTGTTTTTGCAGGCGTATCATCATCATAATCATCGTCATCATAATTGTTTTACTGATGATCACGTCCTTTGGATGATTAATGTTTCTTTCTTAGGTGGCCATTTTGTCCACTTGTTTTTCGCCCGACGCATGGCAGGGTGAGCCAAACTCCTCTTTATATGTCATAATTTCGGCCGGAAGGCCTCTTGCACGAGTTCTTCATCCCATGACACTGGATGTGTAACGTTAGCCGATGCCTTGCTCCGAGACTCAACAGCGTTGACTTAGACATGGTCGAGTCAGTCAGACTCGCTTGTAATTCTATATTGCCATCGCTTTAAGGATCTGGGTTAGGTTTAAGGAGGTCAAGTTGGGCTGAAATAATCTGGAATTCATCACAACTCTCGTGCAAAGTGTACGTCATAGATTGAAAACCACAAGTGTGTTTCAAAACCACAAGCGCGCTGCAAGCCATGCGATGTCCACACAAGAAAGAACACGGGAAAGTTCTCGATCGAGAAAATGATGTACCTCTCCACCGCTTGAAACAGTTCAAGAGGCCATGAACACCAAATACAACTCTGCTCACTTTAAAGGAACTAGCCTTCGGTAACTCATTCAGCTACATTCCAGCCAGGATAGACGCTTTCTAACCGAAAAAGACGCAACAAATATCACGAACTGTCGAGTTTTGTGCTGCAGTGACGTGTTATTGGCTAGAGTCACGTGTTATGGGAAAGCCCTACGAACGTAGCTATCGCGGTGTTGACTCAAAGTTAATATTCAAGTTATAGGATCAAAGGGAACTTGGCGCCCCACTAAAATTACCCAGTCAGTCAGACTCGCTTGTAATTCTATATTGCCATCGCTTTAAGGATCTGGGTTAGGTTTAAGGAGGTCAAGTTGGGCTGAAATAATCTGGAATTCATCACAACTCTCGTGCAAAGTGTATGTCATAGATTGAAAACCACAAGTGTGTTTCAAAACCACAAGCGCGCTGCAAGCCATGCGATGTCCACACAAGAAAGAACACGGGAAAGTTCTCGATCGAGAAAATGATGTACCTCTCCACCGCTTGAAACAGTTCAAGAGGCCATGAACACCAAATACAACTCTGCTCACTTTAAAGGAACTAGCCTTCGGTAACTCATTCAGCTACATTCCAGCCAGGATAGACGCTTTCTAACCGAAAAAGACGCAACAAATATCACGAACTGTCGAGTTTTGTGCTGCAGTGACGTGTTATTGGCTAGAGTCACGTGTTATGGGAAAGCCCTACGAACGTAGCTATCGCGGTGTTGACTCAAAGTTAATATTCAAGTTATAGGATCAAAGGGAACTTGGCGCCCCACTAAAATTACCCAGTCAGTCAGACTCGCTTGTAATTCTATATTGCCATCGCTTTAAGGATCTGGGTTAGGTTTAAGGAGGTCAAGTTGGGCTGAAATAATCTGGAATTCATCACAACTCTCGTGCAAAGTGTATGTCATAGATTGAAAACCACAAGTGTGTTTCAAAACCACAAGCGCGCTGCAAGCCATGCGATGTCCACACAAGAAAGAACACGGGAAAGTTCTCGATCGAGAAAATGATGTACCTCTCCACCGCTTGAAACAGTTCAAGAGGCCATGAACACCAAATACAACTCTGCTCACTTTAAAGGAACTAGCCTTCGGTAACTCATTCAGCTACATTCCAGCCAGGATAGACGCTTTCTAACCGAAAAAGACGCAACAAATATCACGAACTGTCGAGTTTTGTGCTGCAGTGACGTGTTATTGGCTAGAGTCACGTGTTATGGGAAAGCCCTACGAACGTAGCTATCGCGGTGTTGACTCAAAGTTAATATTCAAGTTATAGGATCAAAGGGAACTTGGCGCCCCACTAAAATTACCCAGTCGTGGTTCTTGGTGGTGGTTTAGGTCGGCCACCGCTAGACGCACAAGCAAGATTTTGTAACGCCATGCGGGAAGTGCCGGAGACTGGCTGAGGTGTCGCCACTGCTTCATCCGCTTTCGTTCAAATCGGGGTTATTTGTTTTAAATTTGTGATAAAATTTTACTCATTGTATTGGGCAAAAACAAACCTGTATTTGTTTTAAGGGTTCTTGGTGCGCTAGACGGTCGAGTTATTCCCCAACAAGAGCGATTTACATTTACACTACAAAAGGCATACATTCAATTTTTTCCAGACACCCTAGAAGTCTTAACCGTGCACGGATATCTCGCTCACGCAAGAACTGCTGGTGGCCCTCTGACTCCGGGTTTGTGACGGACTATGGGAGACCTACGGACCGGCTGTTTCCTAATGAATAGACTGCGGCGCGATGGGCCGGACTAGGGGTCTCTGAACAATACTCTCGCGCGCGCTGCCGTGGGTATTATAGTAGCTCACTGCGTAAACATTCCGCACCTTTGAAAACCCCTTTGGAAAAGGCGGAATCGACTCCAAAGAATGGCTGCTTGCGGGAGCGGACAATGTGTTTTAGGCTTATCGCCAAAACATTCTTGTACGAGTTCACTGCGGAGGCAAAATAAAATGACGGTTTTGTCGAGGCTTATTCAGAGCAACTTCTGACCACTCTTACACCGTATGCAACCACACTCAACGTCCATAACGCCTGCGCAAAGTAGTCTTCAAGCCCTAACAAAATCTCATTCCTTTTACGCTTTTGGGCGCAAATTACACGAAACGGAGAGAAAAAGCTGGATGAAAGGAATTTTTTGCGTGATCGTGATTTATTTGGCGCTTATCATAAGAATAAATCAAGAACAAATGGCCAATTTCGCCCCTCGTTTGAAGGACTCGTGACGGTCAAGATAGCAGCGAGTAATCAGTTACCATTTATTTCTTAACTCTCCACCACTCAAGGCCGCTAGAGTAGGGCCTTTCGTAATCACCGTTATTAAAACTATTGCCCAGCACTGCGCAGTTGTTCCGCCTTCCCAGCATCACAGAAAAGGCACTGCCTTTCCGTTTGCCTAACGCTTCAGCCCTTTCCTGTCAGTACGGCCAGGAGGTATTCACCAATAGCTGCGCACCAGTGAGGCGATTACTCGAGCGCTATTTCGGCAACATCTTCGCTTCCTCATTCAGCTCAATTTCCTCGGCTGTTGCTTGATTCAGACCAGGTGCCGTGCCCATACGGGGCGTCGGGCGCGCACGTCTCGCCGCCCCGAACCAGGGCGTCGACAGCGAACGTTACAGAGCGCAGAGCGTCGACGTGTGCCGAGGGACTGAAGCGCACTAGCGGCGTCCCATTAACGGAATGGTCTCCGGCGGCCCCGAGAAAGAGGACGACGCCTACGGTATATGCGGGTAGAAAACGGGAAACGGCATGGCCGGACGTGATTCCTTCGTAGCGGGGAGTTTACTACGAATCTCCGCGTATTATACGAGCCTGCACCACACCAGCGCTAATAGGCTGCGCGTTTTGTGAGCAGGCCGCCGAATCCACGAGCCAGCGGTGGCCTACATGCGCGAGTGGATGTCGTTGTCACCGCCCACTTAGCATGGCCTGAGAGGCTTTCACGGACGAGAGAGACACAATTGCTACCTTCCGTAGCTCTGAGGTATGTCCGCCAATAGAAAAGACACGGAATCATAAAAAAAACTAACCGGGTCGTTGAGATCGACTAAGAAAACCAGGAATGTTCTGCGCCTTTTTGTCTGTGATGGTGAGTGCCTTGAACCGAAAGAAGGGCTATCACGCTCGAGGAGCGCTGTTTCTTTTTTTTCTTTTTTGTTACTTTGCCTGCCGCGGGCAGCTGGAGCTAATATAGCTACGGGCACGTCGTGGGCAGACCACCGTGATTACTGCCCGGTTCGGTAACAAGCGAAAAGCGGAAACAAAAATTGGCCCCGTATCTGCTCCTTTCGTTGAAAATGTCGTCAAAAGACGATAGTCTTTATCGACTTTTGCCAAGTAAATGCCTCCCTTCGCTTTCCCGCTCACCTCTCATGTTGTTCTCTCGCGTCGCGCTCCTCCCAAGGTAAAGACGCCAAAGGTTTGCTTAAATCATTTTAAATTTCCCGCGTTCCACTGCTCCAAACCGGGTGTCTCGATGCCAACGCTGCCGTACGGCGAAGACGCGCGTGAATCGAGGCGCCCTACTTCAACGTTTATAGAACCGCGTTTCCCTAGTCCACGTGCGTTCCAAGCAGAACGTGGAACCTATGTAGTGGAACCTTTCGTAACTGTTGCCACTTGATTTCTTCAAATGCCGCCAGAAGCTATATGGCGCGGGCGGCAGCAGGCGACGGCAGAGTGGTATTTTTTTTCTTCAGTTAATAAAGTATTTAATCTCGCCAAAATCAAACATGTACAATTTTTTTATAAAGGAACGCTGCATATATCACTCCTGTATTAATTTGTCGTCTCATATTTGCGTAATGTCTTGTTCTTCTTCAACAATGTTGACAAGTATGAACATTACACCGGACATAGACGGGTAGATTTAGCTGTGACTATATAAGACTATTGCGCAGGCATTGCTTTGCTTTGGCCGGGTGGCTGAATCGAATCACAGACAGACAGACGGACAGACAGACAGACATACAGACAGACCAAAATTTCTCGGTTTAAGTAGCCCAAGAAAGACTGTCGTCTTTAAAATTGGTCAGGAAAGCGTACTGTGCGATAGCAATCATGACCATAATTTTATCGAGAGAACAATTGGCGGGCAGGGAAAGGAGCTTGTTACGTGTTTTTTTTTTTGTTAATATCCATGCGCAATTGTGTGGGTGTTATAAGAGGTTTGGTCCCTGCGGCGCCGCGAAAGGACTGTCTCACAACGACTATATATATGAAACGACGTCCTCCCATTCTGTTTACTCTGGTAGAAATCTCCCTATCACTTCAAAGCCGTATACCGCAGTGCGAGAGCATAACCGCCAAAAAATCACAGCCCCTTTCATCTAACGAGAAAGATGGTTGAAACGCAAGTGGGCGTTCTCCATTGATTTGTTTAAATTCGATGTATTCAGAAGTTCCAGTAGTAGGGGGTCCCAAAAAGATCCCAAATACTTCGACCGTGAGAGAGAGAGAGAGAGAGAGAGAGAGAGAGAGAGAGAGAGAGAGAGAGAGAGAGAGAGAGAGAGAGAGAGAGAGAGAGAGAGAGAGAGAGAGAGAGAGAAAGCTCTTTATTAGAGGAAAGCAGAGAGGTCTGCCGGCATGTTAACGCCGACATGCTACTCTGCGGGGTACGGGAGGAGGGAAAAAGTTGCAATAGGAAGAAAAGTGGAAGGGAGAGAAGAAAGGAGAAAAAAAAAGAAGTGAAAAAAAAGGAGGAAGCGTGGGCGTTGGGGTCCGTCAGTGCGACACGTGAAAAGTCTATGGGCGGTTGTACAGTGCAAGAATAGTCTGGTCCTATATCATCTCAGCGACGCCCATGTCATTGAGATATTCAAATAATGCGGTTAGCACTTTACGCTGAGAGGAGGGAGATGGCCATGGTCCCAGAAGTGCTTTTAAAGCCAAGGAACTGCGGTTGATGCACTCAATCTTCTGTGCGAGGTTGTTTCTTGCTTGATAGTATGTAGGACACTCCAGTAAAATATGCTCGACGGTTTCTGGTGAACCGCAGTTGTCACAATAGGGGTTCGAGGTTAGGCATAGGCGATAGCGGTAGGTATGTGTCTGAATGGCGAAATCAGATGGACAACGGCTTCATAATGCGTGGATTTCCAAGTTCGATTCAGACCACGGGCAGCGTTTTTTTTTATACTTTTATGATCACCATCACGTCTATTGTGTACAGTTGGCTTTCTTGCAGGGTGTTTGGTTACGACATCGCCATCACTGAGGCCAATCAAGATTCGCTTTAAAAAATTGAGTGGAAGTCTGCCACTTCATCGCATACCAATACCGCGTCATCGACAATCACGTAGGCGCGCTTTCTGTTAGAACGAAGGCTCTATTTCCCCGGCTTACAAAACCAGAAACACGGCTCGTCCTCCCAGCGCTAATCTGATATTCAAGCTAAACCAAGGTGAAGCCAGTGCCTCTAGCGGTTGCGGAGGGAAAGCTCCTAATCGCTCGTTCGTTCCAGTGGCAGGGGTGCGCAGAAGAAAGAGTAAGGGCCCATTGCAGCAGAAAATGACGCAACGAGGCGCTGGCAGCATCCAAGCTCACTGCGCGTTCGCGTCTACAGTTCTCCACGCGCCCAGAGACCGTTCTCTACGCTCTCTCGGCTGGAAAACCGAGCTCCACTTGAATATCTTTGTTTACACACGTTCAACCACGGCAACAGATTGTCATACTCTTTTAGGAAGGCGCTCGTCGGTGTGACAAACTGCCCACGCACATTAATTTCTTATGAAGCCATGGGGCAGTAAAGCGCTTCTATTAGCTGCCAGCTATTCCGCGCACAAGGCGGGTATCAGGAGGAAGGGGGATGGCAAGTTTTTAGTTGCAAAGCGCAAAAACATGAAGAAAAATTCAGAGCCCTTCCACCCCGTGAAGAGGGATGGCCAGCAAAGCTGCGGTGCCGGGCCCCAACGTGAGGTTTGACTGGGTCGTAGTCCAAGGGGTGCACGAAGCAAAACACGTTTGTTGGTAATTTGCGATTGAGCATTGTTCCTGATTATTAACTGAAAGTCCAGTCCTGTGCAGTCACTGCTCCTCGCGCATGCTCAGCACGGTTCTTCACGAGCCACGTGAAACGGCTATCAAGGGGCTCCGACGCAGCGTCAGACTTGGCTGCTGCGCAATTGAGGCGCACACCTGGGCACGCGCCGGCGCCAGTGCGTCTGCCGCGGCTATGACGCAACGAATCCAATCCAACACAATCCACGTTAATCCAATCCAATCCAATCCAATCCAAGCCAAGCCAAGCCCAGCCAATCGAATCGAATCCAATCTAGTGCCCCTCGCGCTTGCGCAGAACGGCCCTTCACGGCACACGCGAAACTGCTCAACCTCGGCAGTCGCGCTACAAAACACACAGGAATCGTGGGTAGAAAGTTATTATAACGCGGGTATGGTAATCACGGTGCAGGCTCTATGAAGGCCCTAGGACATTTTTAATTTTGTATGATTTTTTCCATGCCACGGGAGTGTGGCGCGCAGTTTTACGATTCCGGGGATTTGAGTGGGCTACGCAACGTGGCGCTACGCTCGCTAGCTATTCCTGTCTACATTGCTCTGGGACCGGAGACGATCTGCTGGATCCTAGCCATTTACAGCTTTGCTGTAAAAAAAAAAAAAAAAGGCGCAGCTTAACTATTGGTGCAAGGCTGGAAAAACAGCGGAGTTGGTGGCCCCTCTCCCTTTTACGGAGAACCGGCTTTGGCACCTGGCCGGGAATTCCGAACTTGCCGCTGAAAGTTCATGACTGGCAGCCCGGATCGTTTTGTTCGCAGCATTTGACACCTCATCAAAGTGGATCGTGTTAGCCCGCGCTAGAACCCCCTGAAACCGGCTTCACGAATTCGGTGATGTAGCGTGAGCTCTTTCGTGCTCCCCACTTCAGGCACGAAATGCACCTGAACTGGTGAGGCGAAGAGCACGCGAGCAATCACACCACGAACCACGCCGAGCACAGTGGGATGCGAGCTGGAGGCGATACTGCTCGCGGCGAACCACATCGAAGAGCGATATCACGCGGAGGAGCACTGCGGCCGTATGTTTACCTTATACACACTGACAGTAGAGAGGCGCTGCAAAGACTCAGTGGCACCCCAGTCTCCGGATCCAGAAGCCACGTCATGAAGACGATTGCGAAGAGACTTCGCCCAGCCAAAAACCTTACTGTGCGGATGGACTGGTTGCCGGAAAACGCGTTCGGCGTCGGGAACGAGGCCGCTCACTTGTGGGCGACCGACGAAGCCAGTATCCGCTCCGACCCATCATGCCCTGTTCTTCTAGCACGGCACGACTCTGACTCTGCAGACGTCAGAGCCTCCGCCAAACAAGAGAGCAGGGCGAGGCTCCGTGCCGCTACACCCAATAACTCACGACCACTGCCAGGAGGACTTCGCAGGGGGGCGGGGGGGAGCAATTCCTGGTACAGAAATTAACAGCCGGGGCTGCTCTTACGGAGGACGTTCTCGCCAAGTGGCGGGCATACGTTCCCCGCCGCTCAAGATACCTGACAGAACCCCCCAATAACTGTAGGGAGATGACCATCGCGACCTCCTCTTCATGTCACGCGCCAACGAGGCGCACAATGCAGCACATGCTGTGGGAGGGTTCGGGGCTCGCGGCGGAGAGAAGAGCCCATCTTCCGCCGAACATCAAGACACTTTAGGAGTGGGGGACGTCGCCTCCACTAAGCTGGGCTCACCCAATAGAGACTGTTATGTCCCTGTCGACCTTCGCAAGTACCATGGGGATTCACAAGACGATGTAGACGCTCTCACCTCCATTACCGCCTTCCCGATCCCTGACGAGACCTTTGGTCACCCCTTATGAATAAAAAATTACCACATTAACAACGCTGGGCAGACTGTTCTCGAAGGTCGAGCGGTGCAGGAGAGCGCGATGACGTCACAACTAGGCGCGGCTTGGCTCCGTCTACGCGTCTGGGCGAAGGTCGTGCCGCTTGTCGCGCACTGGAGGAACTTTTTTGGCATTTTTTGCAAACGCCAACCGACCAAGCTTAAACTGAAACAGCCGTGCTGCTAAAAAACGAAGAAACGTGGCAAGATACAATTTCAATGTTTTTTTCCGGCTATACAGCTTCAAACATTTTGTTAAAAGGTAGGCCCTACAATTTTTTATTCCTTGAAGACCGACGTCAAAGCGCTTCCCTAAAAGAGTTCCTCAGAACTCGAGGTCAATTAGGCGATACAAAAGGCAAACGCGCACCTGTCTCCCGCCGACGACGGCAGAGCCTTTTGCACACGTCTGCCCCATGCCGTTTTCTCTCCCCAGGGGGTCGTCTTTCCGGTAGGGGCCCCACGCCGACGTATAAAAGGTCAGGCTAACAGCGGGACGGCTTGGTCACGTACTTCCGACAATGCGTCTGTCCGGCTATCTGGGTAAGGCCAAGGCTGTGATGGACGACTAGGCGGTCACCGCACGGCCCTACTTTTTGATGCCTATATGAGAAGAGCCCGCCGCACGACGACGCTTCGCGTACGCCCTTCAGAGCCCCCTCTCGCCCTTTCAACCTCTCCGTGTTTTGTAAAATTCATTTCCCCGAGGACTCAATTACGAGCCCTACCAGGTTCAAACAAGCACACGTCCCTCTCTTATGCAGCAGAGCCCTTGCAATTCGACACACGGACAGGCGCGTACACACGCATACATGCTGTACCATACTGCATCGTCATATTTGTCGTTGCAGTTTTTTTTTTTGGCATTCAATCGTGTTATTGTTCTCGTAGAAACACCACAGCGGGCGATTTCACTAAAGTCTTTACTCACTCACTCACTCTCGTCTAAACTCACAGGTCCGACCTACTTTTCTGATACCTGTCACGGTTTTTGTTGGCTTCGAGATAGGACGCTGACTTTTTGGTCATTCCGACATGTTTTTTGATTTCAAATGATAAAATTCACACAGCTGCTGCGTAGGGTTTGGCATAGTCGCAAGGAGAATCAGTTCAGACAAGAGGCAGAGAGGAAAAAGAAAAAAAAACATCTTGGCTTCCTTTTCTGTATCCGCGTGAGTTCCGCATTGCATTTCGGTGTCGGGCCTGCCTTCCCACTGACCTACACGGCTGTTTATTTTATGTTCGTCCTTCCATCGAAGGTCCCCAATGACAAAAAGAACTGTGGCGGGAGGAGGCCGGCTCTTTTTCCGAGTGGGCGGCAGCTGCCCTATTTCCGCCTGTGCTTTGTATGGGCCACTTGAGCTTTTTGACTTTTGTAGGTGTCTCGCTAACAAGCGGGATTACTTGTCTGGATCAGGAAACATTTAATCACGGTCTTCAACGGCCGTGATTAACTTTCCATTCAGACGGGTGCTTCCTGATTTGGTTGATTAGCTACCTAATTGGCGTATTATTCAAGGCGTGGGTAGGTTACCTGTGTGATTTTTCATTGACCGTTTTTTTTATTTTTGTATAGTTCGAGGTAATGTGTTTGCGAATGTCGGGTAAATCTGCGTTTACTCGCGAGGATTTCACAAAGCAGGCAGCGAAATTCAAAGATGATTACGCTTATAGTGATATGACTAAAATTGGCAATTGTTGGCGTACAGGTGTGCGATTACATTCATACCGTAAAAGCGATATCTCATACCGTACAGCCTGAAGTGACAGCTCTGAAGCGAGAAAACAACGCACTGAGCGTTGTCATGGGCCTTGTGTTCATATTTACTTATTGGGTGAAGGCTTCATACCCTCCAGATATACTAGCGTCGTGGCGGTGTTCCTATTTTCAGTCATCCTGATAATATGGTGTGCCGTATGTCTCGTGTGCTTGGGTGGAGAGCAGCAACGGCATGTATTTCTGGTTTTCCTATATTCAATTTTGCCAAAAGAAGTTTCTCAAAATTTTTTCTATTGTTCTATGTCTTGAGAAACGCCTCACAACTTGGGTATAAAACCCGTTGCTATACCCAGTTATGAGGAATCACTCGTGGATAAGCAGCACGCCACATAGATTCTGATAGCCACCGGCCTTCAGAAAAAGTGGCTTTACATCAAACCGTACGCAACTGATTTTTTTTTATAGTGGGCATAAACCATATAAACTTATGTTTCATATTTGAATGCAAAGTTTAAACCATCGACCGAAACAATTTCCCGCCAGCGCACCCTGTGCGAGATTATTAATGAGCGAAAGTTGTTCCCGTCCGCGACAGACACCCGTGAGTGGTTAGGCGATCAGCATAATTAGTTTGCCACTCCGGAAACTCTGATTAACATACATTTTCCATAATTTACACCGAGCGCAGGAGTTGTGCCTAGTCCTGTCGTCAGCGTTTTGCGCTTCTGATCCACCGGACGTACTTTCCCTGTAAATAAACAGAGATTGCTGGACGAGTGTACATTTTCGCATCACAGAAACAGAAGGGCCTGGGTTCGATTGTTCGAACTTCAGAAGTTGAGGAAGCATTTTGTTTCTTGGATAAGCCGTCGCCAGTTCGTACACCATCATACCGGCAATAAACACACGCGTTCGATCTGATGAAGAGCATCGCGTCTAACAGCAAGCCACATATTAATCTTTTGAGAGCTGTCACTGTAAAACCAAAGAAACCAGGAAAGCGGCATAGAAAGAGAAAAAGCTCCGATCAATCTTTTAAGGTGGGAGAATAATTGTCTCTCTATTGCTTGAAAGCTTCGATGATGTATTCCCACCGGTTCTCACTTCATGTTATAAAAATGTCTTTACTAGGCGAACTCAGAATCTCGCCTTTGATACCTCATATTGTTTTAAATTACAAGCTCAACGCTTGGCGCGAATACATTTACTAGTTTTTGGCCCCAACTATAAAACTGATGAAGCGTCTATTTACCAACTGAAATATATGCTTGCGGATATGTCCCTTTCGGTCTAATTGATAGTGGACGTGTCTTCCTGCGTCCGTCTCGATGTCCTCATTTTTCTTTCGGGCGGGATGCACCTAACTAATCAGATTTTTCTAGGGAACACGTTTTAGTGTTGCATGTCATTTAACAAGTAGATCAAACGGGGTCTTCCATCGACGCCGTGAAAGTTTGGTACTTTGTGTCAGGCGGCAAGGCTGGGTAGGTATTGATCGTCAGTCGCGATTGACAAGGTATATTTTTCTTGCTATCGATTCATAAAAAGTTTCCCGCCGCGAGGGAAGTTAAAGTATGATTTGGAAGCAGCATTCTTAATAGGGCCTCTGTCGTCCCAAAGTTCACGTGACTCCCGTAGGCCTGTATTTTCAACCTGTTTTTTTTTATTAAAAAAACGTCGTTTGATCGGCACGCAGTCTAGCCACAACGAACTCCAGGAAGCAAGGCGCAATGCCATATTTCAATATTTTCCCGCGGAAATCTCCAAAAATTTATGAGCCCCTCTTTCGATCTTTCCGTTGTGCCTAACCAAAAGTAACGAGTTGAGCAAACGCTGCTTCTCCCATGAATATATTAGTTTTTTTCTTCTTCATATTTCAGTTGAATTTCTTGCATTTTGCGGTGACGTTACTCCGCCCCTTTTCCAAGTTCTCAAACAGCGAATGATTGCCTTGAGCGTGGATGAGACTAATAAGCGGATAAGAACGCGTGATTTCGGGTTTTCACGGAGAATTCTGTGTGGAATTTTTCCACCTCAACAGCTTCGTGAGTTTCCAACTGCTACGGGATATCATTTTCCATTAACAGTTCAACTATTCCAGGCTAACTTTTTGTTTCAGTTCACAGGACCCTCTCTTTCGTAGATAAATAATCTGTCGCAGGCATCACTGGCGGGGATAACTACGAAATAAATACCTCCGCGTATGCCAGCGGTCAAAATAGCAGCAACTCTTGAAATATCCTGCCGCCGTTGATTTTACCTAGAAGACGTCAGGGGGAAATATGTAGGTGCGACGAAGCGAAAGTAATTGCAGCTTAGGGTTGGGCTCGGGGCGAATATTCGCTGGCGCGAAGGGAGAACGACAGGGGCGAGCTATTTTCGTCTCAACCTTTTTTTGTTTTTCTGGGTCTCGCTTCTGAGTAGATTGCGTTCTGGTTCTGAAGCTTTTTGGCTGATGAACTGGCCTGTGGCGCTTCCTTGCTGCGTTTTCGGCGACAACTGGGGTGTGATCACGACGTTTGTTACAACACGATAGAGTCTCCCTTGTGTATTCAAGCCTATCAAGTGTCCCTTTCGTCTCTCCGTGTCCGGTGTACTTTACGGGATGGAAACGAGGGTGGCTTGACTATACCATGTTTTTGTGTGCTTTCTCATCCTTTAGGGGATCGTTGAACTGTATTGGTTATGCCTTATCGCTGCGCGGATCTGTTTTTCTTCCCGGAATGCATATAGTTGTTCTGGTTTTCCAGCTCTTCCACCTACAAATAGCAACAAGAATCTCCTGGCAGCAAGTGAGTTGATCTAATTGGGCTTATTTTATTCTTTTTTTGTCAGCCTCAGGAATACTAGTGTCGAAAAGAAGTTCGTTTTTGCTGCCCCCTTCATATTAGTTGACCTCTTGCATCCCAGACTACATCCGAGGCTAGGCTAGGTTTACGTAACGTTGCAACACTTGTCACCGAGTCAGCTGTCACCGTCTGCTTCGTCCTGGGTAAAGACCTGTTTCTTTATTATTTTTTTGAACGGCTAGTAAGGCGTAGGTATGTTATAAAGAGTAATATTTTTTTTTTGTGCCCGCCTTGGCAACTCTTAAACCCTAGCAAAATTATTCAAAGACACAGTGAAGCCTGCTCTTCCTTGCTACCTTGAAGTAGCAGCCGTTTCATGTTTGTCTGTTGTAATCTCAACGACCTTCCGGCTGCCCTAACACGAAGCAGCGTTACTCTAGTTACTCTCTGTTATTGAACGCACACTCCCGGCGATGGTGTCCGATTTCGTTTTACATTATCAGTATACCCCGAAACATTGTAGAAGGATTGTGATATTGTCACGAATGACGACGCGACGCGTGGATAAAGTAGGAGGAGTCAAGAGTTTAAATTAGGCTAACTTGAGCCAGCAGAACTAAAAAGACCCGAAAAGACGCCTCGTCGAGAGAATCCGTAGGGAAACCTCGTCGAGAGAACTCTGTGCCGCGCTGCGAATGCCTTGCCCGTCGAGCCCCTTCACGTGCCTCCGTGTCCGCTGCGCTTGTTGCCAGTTGCACGTGCTACACCCGGTGAAGAATATTCTCCAAGGTGACCGGATGACACGGCGCTGTTCCCGTGGGTGTTCTGTTCCCCTCAATCTCAATAAAATGGAACAATGCGTCGGGGCATGTGGCAGTATGATGCGCTGTACCACGTAAAAAACTTGTCCCTACGCACGTTTTTACGTCCGTGCATCCGCGTTGTCAACAAAATCGCTACCTCCAGCAAGATCTGGGTCTTCTATTCCCTGTGAGATTGTTTGTGTGAGTGAGTGAGTGAGTGAGTGAGTGAGTGAGTGAGTGAGTGAGTGAGTGAGTGAGTGAGTGAGTGAGTGAGTGAGTGAGTGAGTGAGTGAGTGAGTGAGTGAGTGAGTGAGTGAGTGAGTGAGTGAGTGAGTGAGTGAGTGATTGTGAGAGGGAAAGAGGTTCCCAGCCTGCACCACATATGTATCGCAGGGAGATTGTTTGTATGTATAATTATGAATCAGATCCAGCCCGTCTATAGTAATAGGATACATGGAGAAGGAGGACTTCGTTACTCTTTTGAATCTTTTTCACCTGGAGTTCACTGAAGAGGCATTCCGCCAAATCGGGCGGGAAATCTTGTCATTCGGTGTGCGTGCAGGCTGGCAAAGCGCGCGCACACTTTTCGATGGTTCCGCCCAGGTTATTGACATAGATCACGCTATGGTAAAACGTCTCGACTACCGCAAATCCAAGAACGTCAAGAAAAGAAACTACCGCAGTGTTTCTAGATGAGTAAAGGGTATTTGCGGTAAATCGATCCATATTTTACGGTCAACACGAAGCATACAAAAATCGGAGGGGGTATATGAAGGAGGGCGGAAGCACCGGCTGCGGCATTGGTATTTCCAGAAATGGATGGGTCACCGGCGGACTCCGTTCTGTATTTGTTGTTCTTGTGAGACTGCTTCCTTCGCATTTCGTGTGTTGAGACGTTCTCTGCGCCATTCGGTTATTCCTATAATCCGTACGATAAGTGTCTGATTTTCACCACCTCCCCACGCTGTCCTCTATTTTATACATATAGCTATATAGACATAAATACGTATATATATATATATATATATATATATATATATATATATATATATATATATATATATATATATATATATATAACACAGAAATAAGGGTTCTGTGTTATTTTCAACGAGCCCCTCATTTCCTATTCTGATTCGCTATATATATATATATATATATATATATATATATGTGTGTGTGTGTGTGTGTGTGTGTGTGTGTGTGTGTATATATCTAGCGAATCAGAAAATGGGAAATGAGAGGCTCGGTGTAATAAGACAGAAAAAAAGGAAAATAACAAAAAACCTTAATTTAGATATATATATCTATATATATATATATATATATATATATATATATATATATATATATATATATATATATATATATATATATATATATATATATATATATATATATATTTGTATATTTGGGGCACAAGGTGTTCAAAAAGCATAACCAAAAATGGCCTCATTTTTCTTCAAGTCAACAAATACGCGGGGGCGTGCCAGCTACGACTATGTGTCCAGGCAGCAAATTGTGTGGTGTATCTGCAGTCAGCTTCAGCGGGGCTTAGCCGGTTTGTGCCCACAACACTCCTCGCAGACATAAAACACAACATGTTCGCCAATTATGAGCGAGAAACCGCTAACCGTTTAAGCCCCAAATATTCTTGATACAGTGAAGCGACAGTCGACCCATGAGACTGCGCTCCCGTAACTTATTACCAGTAGCCTCAGGGCTCGCAGACTCCCGGAAATTTTCCGCATTTCCCTCGAGGACGTGATGCAAGAACGTTTCCCGCCACGTTACGATGGCGTCACCTTTTTCATATCAAGCTCCAATAGCAACGTACCACAAAGTCACAAAATATAGCAGAGTTTCATTTGCTTCAGCGTACGTGTCACGCTCAAGTATCGCGTTTACATTGGTGCCATCGCCTTGTTTTTCTTTTTTGTGAACAAGAAACTGGCTCTCGACGAGAGTTACATACAAATAAGCTCTGAAAGGAGCGAGAAATGGAGCGACTCAGTGGTCATGGCCAGAATAGCCAGCAATCGAAGCGGAAACGCTTTCTGCCAATAGCCTGATTTCGAGTTCGTCTGAGTTGGCACTCAATGGGGTTGCTAGTCGGCAGCGACAAAAATATCGGTAAGGCAATGACGCAGACGAAGCCATTTAGATATAGTGCTTCTGCACACGTCACACGTTTGGTCACGCATCGCCTCAGCTAATCTTCATTCTCCTATTGCGAAGTTGGGAGGTTATTCTTTGTGAGAGCAAACAAAGCGGGATCATTAGGTTTCCCGTTGTTTGATTGACCCGCCTATTTAAGGCAATATCTCTCGCCACGTTTCTGCTTTTCTGCGCAGGGAAAGTTGTTACGAGTAAGTCTGCCGATCAGCCTTTGAAAAGTTTGGTATATCGCAATGGCTATCATTATTCAGTAGGGAATTTGCGCCTAGGATAACAAAAATTGGGGCTCGCTCCATATATTTATTATAGACGCAATATATTTTGAGTTATATTATATATTTATATAGCTCATAAACTTGGAATAATAAATTTTACCCTATTGGAATATAAAATATATAAATATCATATTAGATCTATTAGAACAATATATACTATAACGAGCCGAGAGGACAAAGATGAGGCGATGAGACGAGTCAATGGTGAACTGATCTTTCTAACAAAAAGATGCGATCGATGTATTTACAGCATGTACACCCAAGCGCAGAAGTTCACGGAACACGAAAACCACAATTTTGAGTTATTTCTCTGCCGCACGGCAGCCCGGAGTACCATGTGCGGTAGTTTTCGTTAGTTCAGTACATATACGAAATATCGCACGCATTCGACAGTTTGTCGGGCTTCTATAGGAAGAGAAATAACCTGAAGTTGCCATTTCGCTGGTCCGCAAACTTTTAATCGTGGCGGTACGTGGTGGCCATGACGGAGCCCGTGCTGGCTGCGCGCCCTCACAAGGGTTCGTCGTTGGAGGCTGGGGCCACACCGCTACACTCCACTGCCTTCTTCATCACTTTCTTGTGAAAATAATACACATATACAACAAAGTATATATTTTGGAGAAAAAAGCTCGATGTGAAACACAACTTGAGAGGCCAGAGAAAAGCTTTAATTCAATTTTTTTACCCATTGTACCCGCAAGGTCTGAACTCGTAACAACGAAGAATGAAAACATATATACGAGTATATAAGTATGTATGCGACAAAAAGTTTAATTAACACAATTTCATTGCAGGTTGTCAGCAAACAAGTATTCGTAGAAGGCCTTAAAGAATATTCAATCGACCTTTTGTAGTCATTTATTTACACCCTGTGGATGTCAGGAGTGCAAACAATTTGTTTTTATTTCTTCTTCCTTTCTTCTTATTTCTTCTTCCATGCGAGTATTGTAAAACCAAGCCTAAGTAGTTATTCCGCTTCATGTAGTTTTTTGTGTGTTCTCCACCGCAGAGTCACATCTCTCACTTTAAAACAACGTGTTGTTCAAATGTGTAACTGTGGTCTCAGCAACAAAGCTAACACAACATTAAAGACCACAAAACATAATATTAAAATGTACCAATTTCTGGAGCGCGGACCATTGCCCTCAATACGACTCTCTGTCATCGATTCTGCCAAAATCTTCTAGCCTTAATTAAGCGGGAAAACGAATGACTGGCTTAACTCTCGTAGAAATAAAGACAAACCTCGTAGAAAACAAAAGACAGTGTGGAATAAATCGCCGAGGGATTTTTTATTCTTTTAAGTACGGTCGCTCGACGTTAAATCTACTGCAAGCTGTCATGTGCGCCCTTTGTTTCTGCCTAAATCAATTAGTCTCGATTCTAATGGTGTCCTGGCGGGTAACAAAAAGATAAAATAATTAAATAATTGGAAAGTTCACTCGAGCGGGGATCGCTGAAACGAGGCCTTAGCCTGCGAATATTATACGCCGTGCAGTGGCTTTACGGGGTGTTGTGGGGCTTTTTTTGTTATTTTCTATCTGGATTTATTTTCCGCCTACGTACGGCCAATGTTGACGGTGCATATTGAGAACCCGATGTGCCTCGTTAAGCTGTAAGAAAATTCGTCGTTTCGCTTTAGTAGAAGCAGTTGCCGACTAATTAAATCTGACCATAAGCTAGACAAATCTCCGATGACGTGTGCGAGCTGAATATGTTATGTCCCCGCCAACTCCGGTTTTGAACGTTTTTAACGTGTGTACTCGCTCCTAAAGGCGTTGTCTGAGAACGCGTATGGCAGCGCCGGAAGGTTCGCGCTGCCACCCTCGCGATTTTCTTCTCGAACTATACTGGGGGACAACCTTCTGTGGCAATGGAGAGAAAGCTACGGGGAAGGGGGGGGGGGGGGGGGGGCGAAGTGACCGGCCGAACCACGACATTTCGCTGCGCAGTTGGAAGTAGTTCTACAAACATTATTCGAAGGGCATAACCTATGCAATTCAAAAACATATATTTCTTTTTTTAGCCATGCATTGACAATGCCAATAAATCACCAGAATATAATTCCCAGTAAGCATTACTTTTTTTAAATTTTCAGTTTTGTTGGGTTGCGGAAATTACCACTGGTGGCGCGAAGGTTCTCTTCAAAAAAAGAAATGGCGTCATAGTCGACAGCAGCTGCTTTTCCGTCCGATAGCCCGCCACTCAATTCGCCGCAAAGCATTTTCAAAAAGCTTCACAACCAAAAGCTGCCAAAACAGACCAAGCAAGTTGTCTGCAACGCGTACGCCCAAGTGAGACTGACGCAACCAGGGCTCTCCATCGTTTCCGCATTTCGTTCGGTTAGCCAGGTTACCGGCGTAAGCGAGCGTACGGTCGCACGGCAAAAGAATGAGGGTTTTCGTGGCAACCTGAAGTCCCCAAAGCGCAAAAGGCTACATTTGTCGACCCGGAAACCGCCTGCATTTACAGGCAAGACAAGCATACATCGGTACGACTGCTTCACCCTTGCTGCTCTCCGACGGAATGTGCACCAGTACTTCATTCGCAACGAGGCGCCAACTGCAGAAAAGATCCTCAGCGATGTGACCAGTGACCCCAACCTTGGGCTGCCGAAGCTGAGTTTCAGAACGATGCGTCGGCTTCTGAATGACATTGGATTTGCTTTTCGGAAGTGAAAACGTAACTATGCGCTTCTGGAAAGGCAGATAGATCATTGTGTGGCGGCGGAAATATCTGCTGACCATTCGAGTAATGCAAAAGCAGAAACGGTACGTCTTTACTGTATCGATTTGACGGACACAGAGATAAACTTAATCCCGGCGATTAAATTAAAAATTTCGTATTTCAAATATGTAACATTATTTGGCAGTTGAAATGTAACAATAAAAAATAACGATGGAAGTTCTCGTACAGACAAATATTTTATTGCTGTGAGTTACTTCAAAACATCGCTCCGCATGCATACTGGCGTTCACTTTATTTTATTCCTGGCGTTTTTCTGGATCCCTGCCTCTTGTTCATATTTTGCACGCTATTCTGGTTCAGCCAGTGAAGGAAGAAGTATGCATCAACATGTTCTAATAATGTATGGGCAGCACTCACTGACTGGATTTGTTCTGCGAACATTTTTTATTTTGGTATTTTGCGGTGCCACCAAAAACTAAACATACCTGCCTGCGTAGTGGAATGATGTTAGGTGCAAGAAATAAATGCCTTCTCTGTCTTAACTAACCCCTCTATTCAAAGAAAAACTGACACGTATTCCTTTCATTTTCGCAGGACTGTATACTACCTCGACGAGACTTGGGTCAATGCTGGGCACACCAAGGGCACGGTGTGGGAGGACCCCACTGTGGCGTCCCGTGAAGACGCCTTTCGCAAGGGTCTAATACTGGGCTTCGTGCACCAAGAGGCAGAGGTGGTCGGCTCATCGTCCTTCATGCTGAAAGGGAGGAGGGCTTTGTGGACAGGGATGTCTCATTTTTCGTGCGTCAAAGAGTGCTTCCACTGACTACCACAGTGAAATGAATTGCACACGCTTTGAGAAGTGGTTCACAGAACAACTTCTACCAAACATTGAGCCACGAAGTGTTATTGTCATGGACAATGCTCCGTACCCCAGCGTTCAGATCGAAAAGTGCCCTCAACGTTGTGGCGCAATGCCGACATTCAGTCTTGGTTGACTGCAAAAACCATCCCGTGGTGTCATGACCAGTTGAAGCCCGAGCTCCTTCGGCTGGTTAATGAGAATAAACACAAGTTTTTTGGATACCGGATTGAAGCCCTGGCCAGAGTTGCTCGTCATGACATTGTTCGGCTTCCTCCTTACCACTTTCAATTCAACCCTACTGAAATGGTGTGGAGCCAGATTAAGGGGTAAATTACTTCCAACAACACTTCATTCACTCTCGGTGAAGTTGAAGGACTACTCAACGAAGCCGTCGCCCTCGTGACTCGCGAAAACTTTGTCCGGGAGTGCGCTCATGGGGAGCGTCTTGAGAAAGAGGCCTGGGATCGGGATGGTGCAATCGACATCTGAATCGACAACGTCGTGATTCCGCTAGGTTCCGATTCCAGCAGCTCTAGTGACTGCAGTGACAGCGAAATGAGCGGTGTAGAGGAAGTGTGATGAAACCGGTGTGCGCTGACTTATGTGGTGCTGTTCGTGTGTGGCGAGTGAGGAGATGCTTCAAGCCAGCCATGCTCCCACAACATTGATGTAAGTGACAAAGAAAGGAGGCTGTTGCAGCCAATTGGAATGTTGATGAGGAGTTAGCAGCTACACGCAGCCAACGCGAATCCTGTTGCCTGGTTTGGAAGCCAACTGAAATTTTGCTGACAGGCCCAGTTGCGGGGGTTCTGGATACGGTGCTTTTTTCGGCAAGTGAGCCAAGAAGTGTGCGAGAGATCACACATTAAAAACATGGAAAGTGGATGACGTAACCACCAATCTGAGGACGGCTCAAAATATTCCCGTATTACAAAGTTAGCATATGCAATGTACTTTACGATGTCTGTGACCACATTACTGGCAAAATGTTTAGTGACCAATTGTTTTTAAACTTTACGACCAGCGCTAACTGCTGGTGTTTAGACAGCGTTACGTTTTTCAGCCGTCCAAGTTCTGACACGCCTTTACGCTGTAAATAGGCAACTTAGCCAGTGCAGTACGACTGCTATCCTCAGGTATGAAACCTGCGCCACGTAGTATAGCGAGACACGACCGAAAGTCTGCACGACGTTCATCAAATATATTGGAATAGGAAGGGGTGGGGATTGAGCGCAGGATTAATGGGTTCTACAGCGCGAGATTTCCCTATACGATTTCCGAGGTGCGGGCCACCGAACCTTCTTGGGGCCTGCCTAACTCAGCGCGATCCAAATGGGATTTGACTTCGCGCCGTAGTGTGCGCATGCTGCCCTAACGGTATAGCGAGCCCGCGCTATGTAAGCACGCCACACGTTCCCGTTGTGCTGCCCAGTTTTCGGCTCAAGAAGAGTGTAACCCTCAAAACTGCAGCGCTGACAAAATTGACTGCGTTTCTGTACGGTTCAGAGTCCGACTGTACAGTCCACCACGCTACAACATATTAAGTCGATCCGAGTTCTCCAGTGAAAACGTTGGCTTTTGCTTAGAATCAAATGAAACGTAGAGAAGCAGACGTCAATATGCCTGCATGATTGGTGATTGCGGTTCAGCGCACTCAACCACAGAGCTCATGCGGAGAAACAAACTGTAGCAAATGCGTATGCGTCACGCTGAAACCGAAACCGAAACTAGTTTACTGGGAACTACTTTGGCGCAGTAACCCAAATCAGTTCGCCCCCCCCCCCCCCCTTCGCGTAGCTTTGTCTGCATTGCCATAGAAAGTTGCCCCCGAATATAGTAGAGTTATACCTAAAACTATTTCTTGATGTTAAGTAATCGCTGTGGCGGAACAAAGGGTAATGTGGCTCCCTCAGAATCAGCATCCATATGCCTACACTGCTTGCCAACACCGCCCCCTTGCATGATTGATCCAAACCCGGCTACCCCATCTGTGGCTACTCCTTAACTATGCAGGGCCCCTTTGGTATGACTAATTGTTTGAAATAATTGTTTGCATTGATGATCTACACCCCTCGCTTCAGCCGCGACAGTTTCAGGGCGCACGACTTGGGAAACAACAGGTAGAATGTCAATAAGGGAAGCAGGCACTGTAAAACTTTCAGGCCTGCCAACCTCTGTGCGGAGTACCATAACAATTTACTCTTTGCAGAAGACTGTTTGATTATTGTGTCCTCACAATATTTTCTTCAGAGTTTGCAACATAAACTGAGGTGATGTCCGGGCCCCACATAACAACGCCTTGAAGGTAACGCGAGCAGCTCAATACTGCTGAACGGTACTCGAAAGGCCGTCGTGGTGATCTATTCGTACCTCAGGTATATGTAAAAGACGCTGGGTCTTGTTTTTAATTTATAATCTATTTGTTGTTCTGTTTTCAAATATTATTCCTCTCTGGTAGCTCCAACAGCACGGCGGAAGCCATTAAAAGCTAAATCAAAATCCAAAACAAGTAAGCAAGGAATGAAGGAAGCAAGCAAACACGGCCATATATGGTCTAACTAGACTTGCCTTGAGTAAATAGTAGCTGTTCAATAGCTTAGTTTGTGCGCGTTCATGCACCTAGGTACGCGTGTATGAACTCATCAAGAGTGCGTAAAGGACTAGACTGCTCGTTAGGGTAAAATTATGCTAAAGACTAAATGAAACTTGTGGAGGCAAGAAAAGAACTGCAGCCTACTTATATCCTACAATGGCCTGCTTTATTGGCCTCTCACTTCATAGACGTTCACATTTGGCATGTTGTTACGTCACTGGTTACATACCTTCTTATACGTAAGGAGAATGGGGGAAAAAAAGTCTGCTACACTCTTGTTGTCTTGATTAAAAATACATTTCGGTGTACAGCGTCTGTCCAGGAGCACATAATAACTAAAGAGGAAAACGTATTTACCAACTTTTTATATTGCACTCAGCGTTACACGTCAAATAAAACCAAAACCAAAACAAAACACAATTTTTTTGTTAAACTAAGCTCTATTGAGGGGTGCATTATCCTGATTCTCTGGAGGAATAAACAAAGGAAGTGCGAAAGAGCCGCAAGAAAGAATATAAAGCATTTTTGTTTCGTTTTTAATTAAGAATATACATCGGCTTTGAATCGAATTTTTTCGTGAGTGTATAAAACATCAAAAAGAGAAAAAAGCTGCAGAAATTCAGAGAATCACCCACCAACGCGTAGCATTCTTATGCCGCTTTTCTTGAGAGTGAATTCTTCACGGCCAAATATCTTCGTTTCGCGCTATTTATTTGGTTTTAATCTCTATTTACGACAATATAACGTCTACAGGTGTCACTTGCGCCAAATCTGCATTTTAAAAATAAAAGGAGTTACACGGTTGGTCAATGTCTGTATTTTTTATATTTTTCTTGTTTTTATAGTTTTTCAATATTCTGTTCGACCAGTTACTTCCATTTATTTCCATTCAAAATTCTGTTCGACCACTTACTTCCAATTACAGGTAGAAGTTTTGCGGAATTCCCTATATTGTGTAAATGCATGGTTCCTTATTTCGCGTATTTTTTACTTCTTAAATTTTCAAAATTCGATCGGCCAATTACCTTCGTTTACGCTATTATAACGCTTACTTGTGGAATTTCCGCGATATCTGCATTTTTGTGGAAATGCAGTGCATTACCCGGTTCGCCATTTTCCGTAATTTATTTATATTTTTCTTATTTTTCGTTTTCCAAAATTTTCGTTCCACCAATTATCTCCATTTACACTATCGTAACGATTACAAGTGGAACATCCGCGAAATATGCATTATAGTTGGAATGCATGGCGTCATACGGCTGGCCATTTCCGGTGTTCTTTACGTTTTTTAATGTTTTTTGTTGTTCAAAATTCTCTTCAATTAATTATCCCCATTTACGCTATTATAAGGAATACAGGTGGGACTTCTGCGATATCTGAAATATTGTGGAAATGCAGGGCGTTAGGCGGTTCACCATTTTCCGTAATTTTTTGTATTTTTCTTAATCTTTAGTTTTTCAATGTTTTGTTCGACCAATTATCCCTATTTACGATAATGTAACGATTACAGTGAGACTTACGAGAAATCACCGTTATTCTGGAAATGCAGGGCGTTGCACGGACCTGGCTGGAGGGGAGCGGGGAGGGGGTACTCAGCAAATGATGCTACGCGTTAAAAAATAGGTATGAATAATATACCGATTACCACCGACTGGATAACGATGAGGCTGGTTCGCGTAATGAAGGCCTTCACTCGAGAACGGACCGTAAGGGATGCTCCCTGCGGACACCGGTGTCGGCGACACTGGTCAGTCGCGGTTCAGCAGGAAAAGAATAAAGGGAAAAAAAGAAAATAAAGTGGATAAGCACAGGAAGGAATGATGGCTGGTGAGGGCGATTTCGTAGAGAAGGGGGCCGAACGTTATTATTCGGCTGTGGAGACGAAAGAATGGAGCTCGTTACGGACGGGACCACACGGTGATGCAAGCCATGCAAGCCTTGCGATTCCATTGCATGACCATTCTTCTATTGCTTGCTCCAGTGCCACCTTTCTGAGTTTATTTCTTCTTTTATGTGCGTGGGAGCCATGTATGTATAGGATTACCTTTATTTACTGTTAAGCGTTCATGTTGACTGTTGCTGAGGGAGAACAAATAACGTAACTAGGCCAAAAACTTTTTTTACGCGCCAAGCACAAAAAAAAAATAGCGAGAGAGAACGAGGAAAGCCAAAGAAATTAGAAGGTATTTAGTGGAGAAAAAGAATGAAGGGAAGCTAAGACAAAAAATAAAGGAACCAAGATAGAGAGAGCGAGCTGGGATTTTTTGAGCGCTTTTTTTCTTTGATCAGACGCTGTCATGTTAGCAGGAGAATCACATGGGAAGTCTCCGTATCCCTAGCCCTACGGTTTTTAAAGAACAGAAAACCCAATGGCCACTGGTGATTAGCGGTGGATAGTTTCTAGGAAGTGCTGCTCAGCCAGAGCAATTTCGGGCACCGTTCATGGCTGGGTAGGCCTGTTCACAAACAACATAGTTGACTCAATTACTATGGCTAATACAGTAAAGATACAGTGCTCCAACTAGCCTTTTTAAACGGAAAAAATAAGGGGACGCTTTAAAGAACTTATTTAGAAATAACATGAGCTTCCTCGTCGATACGTTAAAGTAATTTTTGGCGCTTGGCAACCCCGAACAAAAAATCGAGGTGATAAATCTTTAAAGGAGAGGAAACTGAAAACTTCTAGAGAGAACAGAAAAGGCGATAGCAAAGTAGTGGAACAAAGTGAAGCAGTGGCGCTGAAAAACGTTGCTGAATTATTTCTAGTTTACTAGCGCATACGAACTGAAATGTGTTTTCGTATTTCCTCTTTACGATGGCGCCATTTTCTTGACCGTACAGCAACAACTACAAGAAAGAGTTTTTTTTGCAGAAATGCGCTCTTAAAGCTTTCGATTTATAATTTTATGAAGCTTAGCACAGCGCACGCAGCACTGCTGAGCTGTGCTTATAAAATATGCGGAAAGTGCATCTCAGGGCAAACTCATTCCTCCAGTAATGAATGTTGGACGGAAATTCGTTTACCTTAAACGACATTGCTTGTATGCGCGCATCAGCTGACACAGCCCATCGTAGGCTAAACTAGTTATGTTGGAACAGAGCTAAATATAAAAAAAAATTAAACTTTTCAGCAATACACAAGCAAAAGTAAAAAGGCAAAAGGAATTTAATTCAAACCATGACGGTCGTCACCATTTGAAGAAATGTTACCATCACAAACTGCGAAAATTAATGGCGAAGTATCACGCGATAAGGAAATGCCTAGCAAAATATGCCTTGAATGGAAGGGACAAAAAAAATTAGTTAAGGGTAACCAAAACATAAACCATGGTTACAAGAGCCGAAGCGTACATCGTTTACTCTACACACACACACAAACCGGCACTGGCTTTCGATCTTTCGAAGAGATTCAACGTATTGTGCCTATGTTTGAAGATACTGCTACATGATGCAGCCGGCATCGTCTACCCAGCCTTGATGCCAATTTCGATATATCCGACGCAATAAAGGCTCTAGGCATCATCATAATCATCATAGTCATTATTTGCTAACCTATATTGCCCTTAGCTGTGCTGCTACGTATACGTATACGCGCTGCCTAAACAGCCGATGTCATTTTCTCAGTGATAGAAAAAACGCATGACCTATATTGAGTTTGAACTTCTGTTTTGTGTCTTTTTTTGTTTAAGCCCTAGATGAAACTCGCTCGGCAGCTTCAACGGGCTTGGAGGCAGGAATTTGTATTCCTGCCGAAAACAATGGTTGGGTGATCTTCTGTTTGACTTCATTTTCATGCGTTGGCATTTCAAATAACCACTTCGAGACAAATCGCATGCGTTCCCGAGAAGACTTCAAGACGCCTCGTGCAAAGTGTAAGGGAGGCTCTGGGACACGGTGACGAGGCCGCCTTGCTCTTGGTTTCTCATGAATAATGCAGGCACGGATGAGTCTCTTGTACGTTTGGAATCGACCTCTCTGAGTAAAATGTTCCCAGCTACCAAGTAATTTCAGTCTCTTTCTAGAAAACAATGGCCTCATTCGGCGGGCGACCCAGAAAAACAGCATTGAACGAAAGGTACTTTTTTTTCTCCTAGCGCTTCTCTACTATTAAGCGTGGGCAGCCGACTCCTACTGAAGAATGACGTTTGAGATCTTGAACTAGGATCGCCTCCATTAACCTTTGTTCTAACAACCTGCGGGCAGAGATTTCGCCAAAATAAAGGCAAGGCCTTCTCAATTTGCATTCCGTTATGTTTCTTTATCGTTAAGCTTTGATAATAATGAATTACCTTTGATCGCAGGGCAGACGCCACAAAATTTTTCAAAGATTCAAAAGCGGTTGAGACAATAAAGGCCTGAAATTTTCAGCAAATATCAAATGTTTAAACGTGCGTAGGAAACAAAGCGTGAAAAGCGCGTTTTATTGGATTTGTTGTAACTGTCTAAATTCCCGTGATGGAAGCTGGACTCATGCCTTCGCTCCTGAAAGAAGAGCTGCACAAAATCCGTGCTTCAGTTTAGCATACATTCTGCTTCTTCATTGTTTGCTTTGTACTCTTTCGTTCGCGACTGACGAAATCTTCCAGATGAGCTACCCGACGTCAGGAATGGTGTTAAGAGCAAAACACATGCGTGGAGAGCGACGCTCCTCTGCATGCGTTTCTCCACTCAGGAAACCGGTCCGGCAGACATTAGGAACACGCATGAAGGTCTTCAGTTCTAGTTTTGAAGGAAGCGAAGACGTGTGTGGAAACGCATCGTCCCCCGCACACGTGTTTCGTCCTTCAGCAAGTTCCACGTTGCGGGTTCTGTCACCTAAAGACGACGGCATTTTGTTATTTCTGCTTATCGAAGACGAGAACTTCGCTTAATTAATTAAAAATAGCTAAGTTAGACTGGCGTTCTTTTTGCATAACCTTTAAGAATATTCGTTAGGTTATGGCTCAAGAGCGGTAACCCAAAAAAACAAACAATAACAATAATTTTTTCACATGGTTTGTCAGAGAATGGGAAGCACGTAAATATCAACCGCGTAAAAACAGGTGCAAGGAATAAACCTTGGTCTCGCTACATAAAATTAGTCTGTATAGTATTAGCGTATGCGCGGATTTGGACTTGCTTCAAGTCACGTTGCGGCATCCTTGGTCCGAAAAGGATGAGAACGCATGTGGAAGTACAATACATTCTTATAAAGGAACGACTACAGATACCCAAACACGTACACATTGATATTAGTATATATTCTAGAAGTAAATGTGTCTCTGCAGTCGCGTGCGGTCATGGGAACCGCCATTACAGCTAAAAGCATTCCTTCGGGACTTGGCTTGTCTGGAATCGTGCGGTTTTGTTGTTCCTCGTGACAAAGGAACCCACAGCGGCAAAATGTTTCTTTGCTTTTTGAGGTTGTATGAAGCCTTTAAACATTTCTAAAAAAACTTTTTTGGTTTTTATACATTTATAGTAATGGGTCAACGACAACTAGGCTTTCAAGACCAATAATTATGGTTATGTTAGCCAAAGGCAAATTTTAAGTATCCTGGCTATCCAGGCCAACCGAAGCAGCGCTTGTACACCGTACATGGCGGTGCGCTCGTTGAAGCCCGGCTCGCATAGACATTGGCGTCAGATTCCCCTCCAGTATATATTAATATGAAACTCTACGCCGAAACCCAACCATAATGTGACAAAGCCACCAGCAGCAGTAGTGTTGGCCACGTAGCGTGGGTTACGTTAGTAACGTTGCTGATGTCGGCCACAGCACATGGCAGTTTCTCTTCATTTGCTCAACTGAACGTTGAGCGGGCAGATATGCGCAGATCTGTGTGTTTGGATCGCTCAAGAGTAATTACGTGCACAGCCCGAGTTGACAGTGCGAACTATCGCGTTTTTGTTAGTTTTTATATTTCGTCTCTTCCCGATGCTGTATAAGCTTGCTTTCATTTGCTTCATTATAATCCAACCTAGTGTCGCTAGATTCGGTTGCACAGTATCGCTGTTCTTTTCTCCTATTCTTCCATGCCGCCCCTGCGATAATTTGTCTCATCGCATTACGTGATATATGTTTACAATAAGACGGTTCATGCGCGCTACCTTTCTGTTGCTTATGCATTTTAGTCGGTCAACTCTAACAATCATAGCTTGTCCTCCCTGCTCTGCGGCAGCGCGTGACTGGCATCGTTCCGAACGCGCATCAAGGATGACGTGGAAGCAGCATTTCAGCTGCGTAAGTGTGTCCGCAGAGGCCGTTGTGCTGCGTCTTAGGCAGTGTTGTTTACAAATAATCTCATCAAAGTCAGCGGTGAGGCCACAGAAGAGACAATCTGGCAACACTGATAAACACCAAATGGCCGCCGTTGCTCACTTGCGAGCCTCAGTGACGGTACTCTGTATCTTTATCTACTGACACCAATCCAACCCAGCGCGAATTTTTAACTTAACGAATACTGGTAGGTTCGGTCATGGCGCTTCCTCTAGCCTGAAATATGAGTAAAGTTTTCTTCACGCTAAAAATATCCCCTATGCCGGCCTGCGTAAAGGGAAGACTAGCGAAGCTTTTGTAAACCACTAGACCTGCTGATGCGGGAGGGTACGAAATGCTCCTCGTCATCTCGGCGAGCTTGTCACTTGCGCTCGGCTTCTTTGGCGGCAACCCGCTGCGGTGGCTCGGTGGCTAAGGCGTTGTGCTGCTGAGCACGAGGACGCGGGTTCGATTCCCGGCCGTGGCATCCGCTTTTATGATGGAGGCGAAAGGCAAAAACGCCTGTTTGTACGAGATTTCGGCTTACGGTAAAGAGCCCCAGGTGGTCAAAATTAATCCGGAGCCCTCCACTACGGCGCGCCTCAGCGCCTGCGTTGCGTCGGCGCGTTAAACCCTACAATCAATGAATTCTCTGGTGGCAGAGCCTTCCACATGCGTGTGCCCTCGAATGACGTCAACCCCCTTTTCACGAGCGGCTGCAAACCTAGTCTTTACCAGGAACACATCGGGGCGTACCATTGTTCACTGGTAACTTATCCTGCATCGTGCGCTTCGATGCTTGTTTTGTGGATTTTTAACGAATGCTGAACTCTATGCTGTATGCCTGATTAGAAAGAAACATTACGCTGGGCTTCTTTGGCGGCAATTGCTGGGTCCTGCCTACACTGACGCATGCGCTTAGCGTTTTTAGCCAAAACTGCTGGATCCTTTCGTTTTTTTTTTGTTTTTTTTTTTACGAGACGAAATGTTCCGATTAACGATAGGCTAACAGCTTCGCTGTAGAAATGGTCTAGCGTATAAGCCTCGCTATCAGTGCTTGTAATCTGGAAAAGCCTTGCCCATATATTCTTCGTGTTCATGCCTGTCGCTATGCCAGAAAGGTTTTACGGGCGGAGCCCATTAGGGTATCAGGCTATCGGAGTCTCACGTTCGTAAGTATAAACTTATACACTCCATGTTTCGCTCCTCCTCAGAATTCACACTAGTAGAGATGGCCCTAAACTTTGTTGTGGAAGTATACGCTCACATAAAAGCTGCAAACCGATTCGAACATGCGAGGCTAGAAAGTGAATGCGAAGAGACCTGTTGCCTAGATGCACAAGAATTTGCTCTGCGTGTTAAATCTGTAATGAATTAGTCAGGAATTAATAATTTTAGCTTAGAGTTGCAGCACCGCATGCTTGCAAATAGAAATAGCGGCTACGTTTTAATGGTTAGGGGTTCCAACGATACCAAAAACTCTTTATAGATTTATCATTACTGTCTAACCATGACACGCCTTACAGATAACGCCCTGCTCACGCAGCCAGCACCTGCGGCAGCCACTGGGCCGAGAAATAGCAGTGAAGGGATAGTGCGAGTGGTAAGGGGGTGTTAAATTTATATACCAACTTGTCCAGCCTCACTTCTTTCGCACTTTGACCTTCGACTGCTTGCATAAAACACAGTAATCGTACCGAGCACTGCCGACACTATCGATCGTACAATGGTTCCGGTTACCCCGTACGTAGTGTCAGTCAGGATCCCCATCTTAGCTATGCAAACATCAGCGTAAATAAATACATAATCCTAATACCGAAGTCTGTCTACTCGAACAGCGCATTTTATTGAGCGTTTCCGCTTGTTAAAATAGACTGTTTCTGTTACTTTAAGGTGAGACGTTTTCTTTGGGAAGCTTCGTCAGTCCGAGAGCAAAGTTTCACAGGAAGGGCATCACGAGTTTGTTCAGCCAAATAGTTTTTGGACAAAAACAAAGGCTTGTTTTCCCGGGAACCCTAAAAACGCGAAGTTTTTCAACGAGTGCAGATGCTTCTCTAGAATAGGAGCCACGCGTATAGTAGCTTTTTCGAGGCGCCTTACAATCCCGAAAGATTAGAAAGTTGGCTATTACAGCACACTCCCGTCAACGCATGAAATGAGAGCCATAGTCACTTTCCAGGCACCACCCTCACCCACTGCTAGCGTGTAAAAGAAACGAGAAGCTCGCGAAAGAAAATCCCCTTTACCTTGGGGCTGCTGGTGTTGAGAAGCAGCGTCCAACAATGACTCGTCGCATGTGACAATTTACTCTCTGAAAGTAAGGCACAAAAATATCATTAAGGATGCAGTCAAGCCCACGCCCTGTGCACATGTCATGGAAAATCAACAAGAACTAAGTTCAATGACCCGCGAAAAATGTAGAAATAATAACGGCGGAAGGCCGAGCAAGTGCACATAGCCGACAAGCTGCGGAAAAAAGGGGCCATCAGCTTGATAAGTAGGGATCATATGCAGCGCAAGCCGGTGCTGTGGCGTCGGACAGCAATAAAAGGCAAAAGGTGGCCAGAGATAGCCGTGGGTGGCACGTCGTTATGCATAAAGGCGGCCGCGAATAGAAGGAGGTGTTTCCCTCATGGTGCATTTTGTAAGACACTGAAGTAGAATGATGCGTTCCTGCACTGTCGGCTTCTTCCTTGAACAAGACTGCTTTACAGGCAAAGCACACTTTACAGGGAAAGGAAAGGAGAAGAATACGATGGGAGAATACATTCCTTGAAACCTTCCTAAATGTAACTAGGAAAATGGTCGTTCGTGCATGCGTGAAAGACAACGGGAAAGCACGCAGAAGTAGTTTTTTATGCTAGTGTTGTGATGTACGGATGCGTTGCAGAGCAGCGGGATGATACCAAAGATAAGGGAGACACTTCCAGCCCGGTCACAGCGTCACTTCATGGATACGAAAAGCCTCGCACCCACTTTTTTTACAGTTCCGATGAAACATTCCCAAACAATGCCATTTAAAGCGGAATGAGGACGCTGTTTTGATTCTTGGTTCCTATAAAGTTTGAACGGCGGTGTTTTTTCTGCACGTTCACGCAAGGTGACTCTGGAAAAGCCAATGCGGCCACACGCTAGTCGCGATTACTGTTTCCCAAAACGCATGCTCCGGTGCGCCCTACAAAACATGGCACGTTCAGGCCTGCTTCCCGGCGGCCCATTGACATAGCCACACTCCGTCCACACTATAGAATGAATCAAGTCAGCGGTGGAGGGTGTTCTCGCCAGCGCTGACTGATTTTTTATTTACCGCTCTGCATCTCGGGTAATGTGATCACATCGATAATATTGGGATGTTTGTTTTATGAGGTCGTCTTCTACGGGTAGTTTGAGAAGGCGATACTGTCATGGGCCGGTTTATTGTAGCTGGTTTGATTGATCATTTTTTGCTTTTTTTGTGTGTTTGGGTCTATAGGAGCAAAGACCTCTTTGCACAGGACGCCTCGCCGAGTGGAAGTAACAAATCAATGTGAACAACAGCTAAAACAAACATCCAATAAATTCAATTAAACTTCACAAAAACTCTCCTTGAGTGTTCAAGCTTATGAAATTCAAGGAAACGCAGCCATATTTTTTCGTATTGTTTATTACGCTGCATTGAACAGAAATAGTTGGTCTAAACAGACGTTTAAGTTTTAGGTGCAGTCCTAAATTAAAATTCAGCTGATTGGATAATATCTTTAAGAAGCGAAATTCCGAAAGTTTATCGCAGCTAAAGTCACAAATTAATTTTTCTCAACGTGAACAGATTAGTAAGTAGTCAGGAAAAAAGCTCTACTGAGTACACAATGATTAAGCAAATTATAAAACTCCCCAATCCCAACTCCAGTCATCCTTCACACAAAGAGCCTGAGATGAACCAAAACAAAGGTGGGTCAGCTAAGTTCTGCAGACACTTATCTCACGAAATACTTCGTGTCACTGCAGTAAAACACTTATTACTTTGTTTGTAAATCGCTCCTTCATTGGAAATTGTTATAAATAAGAAATCACTGGAATTTGAAACATTCATCAGTAATCTTATTGCCTCCATGGCTCTTCAATGCTTGAGCTAGGCCACGGTATTTATGAGAAAACGTTAGGCAAACTGCAATCCAGGTACAAGAATCGCATAGTATATGGGCCAAGCAATAAAGGTGATCGCAACCCACCCGGAATGAAGCGTTAGAAAACGAGGTATATAAATTTATTATGATGCCGCAGTACATTTATACACATAACTGAACCACCTAAATGCTCTGCATTCGAGAATCTCCTAATATTTAGATTAATGAAGCCTCTGTTCCCAAGTGATGCTCCGGCCTTATTACATACGCCACAAAAAGGGGTTTCTGATCGCCTTTATTGTAGCTATAGAACACAGGCCAAAGTTTACGTGTTTGTTATATTTAATTATTTTCTTCACCTCCCTCGTTTTGCCAGAATGAAGTACAGAACACCTCGATTACTCGTTTGTATCAATTGTGGGCATCCTAAAACAAAGATATTAGCATTCCTCAGCCTTTGGAGGAAAGGACCATTGAAGGGCTACAAAATGTGTGAGGATAAAAGGAAGAAAGCAACGAGAGGTGAATGGTACGGTCTTTTGATCTTGCCGCTGCGCATGAAGGGCGGCTGCCGATGCGCGTACCGCCAAAATAATTTTGCCCCGAGACTCAGGAACCTGGTCCCCTAGCGCACTCATTAAAATGCCGGCTCGTGACAGTCGCTATTTAAGAGAAGAAGCGATACGCATTACGCGTGCTGGCCCGTCTTTAGGCAGTAGTTTAACTCCCTACCTCATTGGGTTCCAGACTTCTAAATGACGCCTGGAGACGCACGCAGGAATGTTCTCGGAGCTTTGGCCTCATGATAGACCTTTCAACAATCCCTTGCTACGACATCCAACATTTACGAACGTTAAGCTGTGTTCACGCAGAGCAGGTTGCGTAGGAGTTAGTCTCCTCAAAAGCTGAACTGGAAGAGTTGCAGAAGTGTACACTACAGCTTTAAAAAAAAGTCTGAGTGAAGAACAAGCAATTTGTTGTTGTTAACTGCACACTTCATTTTTTTTATAGTGAGCTCAGCCGATATTGTTATGGGTCCGCACTGTACCAACAAAACGTTGGACTTGGTGAAGCGGTTTTATAATAGAATTTTCCGGGCCGCCCTGGTCTCCGGGACCTTCAGCCATGAAAGACATACCGTTCCTTGTAACGAATTGTTTGTTATAGAAGCACAAAAAACAACGTGACTGCCATAACTCTAAAGCACAGTCTTCCAAATGTTTAAATATATTTGCTTTTCATGTGGATCTCAAGCAACGTAAAGCCTGGGTGGAGTTCTAGAATCTTGGGTAACATGCAACGCATGCAATACCAGCAATGAATGTCGCACGCCGCACCAGAAACTTCGGGTAATCAAATATTGTCCATTCAAAACTGAGAAGAGTCTCGTATATTTATTTCAATAAAACAGCTCTCGAACCAAAAGATTTTTTATTGAAAAGAAGTGCTCATGCCTTATGCTGAGGCGTGTCAGCAACGGTGTGAAGTGCGGCTGTAATATAGTTCATTATAAACACTGCCAACTTGGCAGAACATGCATTCAAATTTGAAAAGTTTAAATTAGGTGCAGAGTTCGAATTACGTCCCGCCAATACACCGTGTTTAAATGGTTCGTTTACAACAAAGCACGCCGCAAAGCATGGGTTAAGGCGGTTACGAAGCGGTGGTCGACACACTGCTGACTTCAACGGAACGCTACGTGCTATGCTCTGCGAAGAAACAGCAGTTGGTGAGCGCACTACGATTACGAGGGCTACCCGGCTCTGGCAGTAAGGACGACATCGTCTTGCGTCTTCTAGAGGACAACGGAGAACGTCGTCATCTCTCCAAACGAACGAATGTGCCAACGCTACTTCAGGCTGCCTCCGACAACAAACGTCAGAGGACCCTGCAAGCGGCGCTGTTTGAGAGCAGGAGGCTGCATGATGAACGAGAAAGTTTTCAGAGACAACTGGCGAGAGTCGGCAGCACGTTTCCAACGGTGCCTGGACTGCACGAGATCCGGACACAGGCAGAATGCACGACGGCACGCACATGAACGAGACTACGCAAGCAAAATTGTGATTGCGTGCTCACCGGACCTCTCCCAGGTAATCGCCACGATTACGGAAACTCATCGAAGGTCAGTGCATTTCTGGCGAGATCACGAACACACGTTACTCTGCTACATCGCCCACATCGCCCACGCGCAGGTCATTCCAGCAATGAGCAACAAGACGCGCAATGTACGCAGTGTGCACGAGCCAGAAGGCACCACGTTCCAGGCACCCGCTCTTCCGGTAACAGACGTACACAAACGGAACGCTGAGAGCACGGAACGCAACGGAGCCAGTACGTACATTTTTCGCACGTCCTGTCCCGGGCTGGTCCACGCAACCAACGACATCACATCCGGATTGGTGGATATGGCCACGACAAACGAGCAAGACGCACGGCGGCCGAAATGCACCATACCTGGCGAATGACCACACACCAATTATAGGGGAGTTTCCTAGATAAAACGAGACGCACAGCGCATGAAACGCACCAGAGGCGACGAACGACATCCAACTTGAACCAGTGGAGCTGACCTCGGCGAACGAAATGCACAGCGCACGGAACGCCACCAAGCCAGCACACACGGAGGAAACCGATATTTGCGACATCCTCCGCTCCCGGTGCTGCTATCCCGACTTGGCCGGCAAATGTCACAACCGCAGAAATCAACATTGCTAAAAGCAACAAATAACCCAGCGCACGCGGTTCAACCCTACCGGAACGTACAAGCTCTCCGACACCCGCTGCTCCAGCCCGATGTCCAGCGGACGAACGACATAACACTCGTGGACGTAGGTCTGTCAACGAGCAACGACACGGCCAGCGCATGCGGCATATCCGAGCCAGAACGAACAATATCCCGGCACCGGCGCTCCGACTGAGACTCACACGACAAACACCATTTCGTACAAGAGGACGCAACCGCGAGCAAGCGGACTCGGGACGAACGGAGCCTGCTTGTATGGGAGAGATAGCGATTATAGCATTCTCGAAACAACGGGCAAAAGACGAGGGCTTGAGCGACGACACGGACACGGCACGAACGGCAACGAATGAACCCGATCCAGACGAAGGCATCGAATGCCCTAACGATGAAGTCACGCTTGCGACGCCAAGGAATGTGGGACCGAACGGACGGCACGAACTATGCCCGCTTCCCCACCACAACGGTTTCACTTCTGAAACAACCACGGCGACTGCTAGCACGGAGCCGCAACGACTTTGACCGATCAGCCATGCCACCCTACAAAAACACCACGCTACCGCACACTAAACGAAAAGCCAAACGGCTCCCGCACCATACGCAACGCACACGTCAATTCAAGCAACGTCCTCAACGCGCCAAACTATGCCATCCCTACACAGCGCAGCTCGCCACCGGACAAACCGGACGTATACGCCCCCACATGCATCAAGCACGCGACGAGCTACACGAACGCAATCGCCGACGTAAGCGGCGCGGCTAACGCAACACCGTCAACACTGTCAAGTTCAGGTCTGACGAAGTGAATCCCGTGGCACACACACAATAAAATCAAGCAGATTTGAAATTCACCGAAACTGAACGAGACGAACACCCTCTTAACGAAGTTTCTAGTATCCGGAACAACAAAAAACAAACGCCAGCATCGAGCATCTGTAAATAAGCGGACAGTGATCTGAATACGAACGGACGTCAATCTACGCAAACGCTTCATTGTGCCTGGAGGCAGGCACAATACGGATTCGGAGCACGATTACGAGAGTATCAGGGCGCCCGGAAACGAAAACGGACGACAAAAGCTGCCACCCGAAGACACGCAGAAAACCGCAGTTTACGGCCACGGCTGCACCGACAAGCCCCGAGCTCCCCTGAGCCCGACTCGGCCCAGACTTCGTTCTTTTATTCCTGAGAACAAGAGAAGACGCCAGACGCAACGCGGGTGCTTATGTTCCGTTTCGCTTTCTCACATGTACGTGCCTTCGCGCAGTAAGTGGCCCTACGACAGTGCACTGCGTCAGACGTTTTCTTCCTCTGTCCTGATATATATGTAACCGGTGTTTTTCTAATCAATTAAACATTTTATTTTTCTCTATTTATTCTTCCATTCGAGATATGACCTAGCTAACAGTGCAGACAAGTTGATTATTCGTGAGTCATACAAATTCAGTACTCATGAGTGCAGAATGAGTAGTACTCATGAGTACAGAAGATTGAGTACTCATGAGTACAGATTGAGTACTCTGGAGTACAGATTGAGTACTCACGAGTACAGATTCAGCACTCATGAGTACAGATTGAGTACGAATACTCGTGAGGACAAATGAGTTTGAGTACAAGTGAGTATGATTACAAATGAGTATTTTAGGAGTGAGTACGAGTGATTTTGTGAACAGACGAGCTTTTTCAGTCTGAGTTTGATTGAGTACAGCGTGAATGAAAAAAATTGTGATTGAGTTTGAGTGACTTCTTTCTGTTTTGCCGACATATGCCTTGACGAGGACTTTGCAACCGTTGCGGGACAGATGGGAAATGCGCTACACAACCGAACGCACCAGTAGCAAACAATTAGAGAAATGAACGACAACTCTGCACTATTCCGTTCCTGGTTCAGACATGATTACTGCAATTGTCCGCGCACCTTGGGCAAGGATTGCGCTTGCCCTGCGTAAACCTGAACAAGGACGCAGTCGACCCGACTTTCCTTGTGCTCACCGTTCGTTGCGAATATCCCTTATTTTCTTCATAGGTGCTCTGACTCCCCCAATAAGCTCTCGTGTAGAAGTAGATGAAAAAAAAAGGACGAAAACGTTTTTTTTTGTAGATTATCAAGCCGTAGGTATGCCGTCAAACTTTTATGGTTTGTCTTTGTTCGGGTGTTTAGTTGTTTCTTTTGTATTTCGTTTGTTGCTCAGTTTTTCAGTCTCTGGTGAGGACTTTCATAGGGAATTGTGCAAGTAGAATTGGACTACAATCAAGATATACTCCAGACATATATCCCTTTGGTACCATTGCGTCGACATATGTACACCCGGCGTCAAAATAAGCCGGGGCACGCGAGCGCGTGGCAAAATGCATCGCCGCGACATCTGACGTTGAACATCTGGTGACGTTGGACATCGTTGAACCACGTTGCTAGCCTGTCTCTTCATTCGCTTCAAACGGCAACGCTTGTCACCTTCACCGCTTGGCGCCAAGGACCATTTTCTTCGGGCAACCCCTCTTGCTCGCACACGCTTCAGCGGCCGAGGGTGAGGGTGAAGATGCGTTGCTCGCTCTGCGCTGCTCTGACAAAGGATGCATGGAAACGGGACTGCTATCTTAGTGTTAAATACGGCATTCTTTTTTACAGGAAAGCTGTCTATGGCTTGGATCCAGCAGATCTACTACGGTAATACACCAGTGTAGACAAGGATGTAGACAATATGTAGACAAGAACTACGTCTTAGGCCGGGTTCAGAGTGTTGTCGCAATTGTCGTAATATCTTTAAGTAATGACGTCATTTGACGTCTCAGCCAACCGAACTGTGTAAAACGCCGTTTTTTTACGTCCAGAGCGAACGATACGGCTGTTGCGTATTTAGTCTCAACATAGCATTAAGCGAACGCACATCGTTGCTGCGCGAACGACGCCCTCACGTTTTCTTCAAGCGTCGAGTGCCTCGTGCCACTGCACACTTTCGGAGAGCGCTGGCTCGTGCCACCACGGCGAACCTACTCCCCTCCCAATTTCGCGACGTTCTCCTCCTTTGCTTTCCTTCACTCGTCGGTCTTCCCATCGTTCACTCGGTCACGACAACGCCGACGCGGCTGAGCCCAGAGAAGGGCGCCAAAGGGCTGTTCCCTAAAATGTCTTCCCAGCAATTCGTTTGTGCTAGGAGGTGAAGCAGACATTAAGGGGATCGTTGTAAGCTCGATCTTTGTAAGATGGCTTTCCCACATCGACTGTTGAACAGTGAATCAAGTCAATCTTCGGAGGGAATACCATCATAGCAAGTTGCTCTAACGCTTGTTTCATTGAAACTATACCGAAAGAAATTATATGACAATTAGCCGCTAAGACGAATCTAACACAAAGCCTGGTTTTATATTTTTCAAAATTGCATGGTTCACAGTGAAATTGTAAATATTGTGTAATTCTCGTCCGCTGTCAGTACATATGGGATTCTAAGGGAGGGAAACGGACAGCCCCATGTTTGTCCAGCGGAAGAAAACTCTAGTCAATCAGAAGTTCATTCAGTCAATTAACCACCAACTATGCTGAATCGCAAATTACAAACAAACGTGTTTTGCTTCGTGCACCCCTTGAACCCAGTCAAAGCTCACGTTGAGGCTCGGCACCGCACCTTTGATGGTCATCCTCCTTCACAGAGTGGAAGGGCACTGAATTTTTTGTTAATTTTTTGTCAAATCCAGGACCACGCCGAACTCTTCTCCCGTTTCCCCTTCTTTAATTGCTGCAGAACGTGTGCAAGGTGAAGTCTCATCACACCTTCATAAATTAGAATATTTCTCGCTTCAGTTCGTAGTCTGTTTGTGTGCTCATTCCTAGTTAATAACCAATTGCATGTTTTACGAAAAAAATAATAAAACTCATTCCACCGATTGTGATTGATATCTACTGAAACAGCGCGGAGCCGCAGTTACGACCGTTTTCTCCAATACATGGCAATCTCTCTCCGTAGATTGCGTTATAATGACAACAAACTAATTCTCCAACGTTTACAACTTCACTACCTAATCACAAGTAAACGAAACTCGGCATAGCGGTATAATCGTCCTATCAGAATAGTTTCATAGAACTTGATTTTAGATACATTTAATAACACATGACTTAAAGCCGTTTCCTTTTATCATACTCCCTCCGTAGATTTCCATGCTTCGCTGCGCTACAGGCAGTGTCGGAGGGCCAGCTTACAAAAACCAAGCTTCCGCCGATCTTCATAAAGTTGGCTTTACCTGTAAACACAAACGCTTTGCTGGGAACTCTGGAGGGAGCGTAAAACGACACAAGGGCAGGCTGTAGTCAAGCCCAGCCCAAGAACAGCGTCGCTATTAGAAATGCCGAAGTGGTAGAGCATATGTGGGACACAATTTTGCCACCGCGAGACGGGCAAGATTAGTTATCTGTCATAGCAGGGCAGGGCGAGCAACCCATCCTCCCTCTCACCCTCGGCCACTGAAGTGTGTACGAGCAAGACATGTTGAGCAAAGAAAGTGACCCCTGGAACCAAGCTCTGAGTGTAATCAGCGCTACCGTATGAAGCGAAGTAAAAGACAGGCTGGCGAGCGTGGTTGGACGCGCACGCGCACATCGATGTATCGGCACCAGAAGTGCAACGTCTGATGTCGCGGCAATGCATTTTGCCACGCGCTCGCGTGTCCCGGCTTATTTTGACGCCGGGTGTACATGCACTGAAGTGAGCGAAGAGTTCACAGAGACAAAGTGGGCTATTATATAGCAGGCAATGCGGAAATGAACCTACACACCTTGAAAAGAAACATCCGGAAGGCGTCCAAATTTGTTTACAAATTTTTCAGGAGAAAAGCTGTTATTATCCTGAAAGAATCCAGTACTTTAGATCCGGTCGAAGCAAACTTCATCAGGTGATAAAGTTTATTAGCCGTGACAAACTTTGGGTTTATCAGGGTGTTGTGAACGAACCATACACTTGTGGTGACCATTGTGCCTGTCACCACGCACAATGCACAACTCTGTGAACCATTGCGAAACAAATTGATCATTTTTGCGTATCAGGGTCGAACATTTCTAACGTGTAAAATAAAAGTGATTTAACGTTGTCGAGAGTAGAAAGAAAGCAAATTTAAATAACCTTGCTTATTACGAGCTATTTTCTGTGCATCCATAAAAGCGTGTGCTGAGATATTTTTAGAAATATCATTTTTTCGTTAATTGTCCAGATTACACCGGTAATAATTACTTGAAGCAAGCATGGCTTTTGCGGTGAACTTACTCAGGCAACTTACTGTAAAGAAATTGCGGAGTGGTGCTATGTGGCAAATGATTATGGCATGGTCATCATTATCGTAATCATCATCATCATCATCATCATCAACATCATCATCCTCAGTAAGCATAAGCCCACTGCTGGGCAAAGGCCTCTCTCATTAATCTCCAATTACCCCGGTACTGTGCTAACTGCGACCAATTTATCCCCGCAAACTTCTTGATCTCATCCTCCCATCTAACTTTCTGCCGCCCCCTGCAACGCTTGCCTTCTCTAGGGATCCACTCTGTTACCCTTAATGACCAACGGTTATCTTGCCTTCGCATTACGTACCCTGCCCACGTCCATTTCTTCTTTTTAATTTCTACTAATATATCCTTAACACGCGTTTGGTCCCTGACCCACTCCGCTCCCTTCTTGTCCCTTAATGTTACACCTATCATCTTCCGTTCCATTGCCCGCTGAGTCATTCTCAATTTAAGTTGAACCCTCTTACTGAGCCCCCAAGCTTCTCCCCGTAGGTGAGTACGGGTAAGACGCAGCGGTCATACACTTTCTCCTTCAGGGACAATGGTAGGCTGCCATTCATTATCTGCGAATGCCTGCCGAATGCTCTCCACCCCATTCTTATTCTTCTAATCATCTCTGCCTCATTGTTGGCATCCGCGGTCACAACTTGGCCTAAGTAGATATATTCGCTTACCACTTTCACTGCCTCGCCACCTATCTCAAACCGCTGTGCTGTCCCGAGGTTATTGATCATTACTTTGGTTTTCTGAATGTAATTGTCAGGCCCACGGTTCTACTCTGTTTGTCCAGTGCGGAAAGCATGTTTTGCAATTCGTCCCCCGAGTTACTTAGCGAGGCAACGTCATCAGCAAATCTGTGGTTACTCAGGTATTCTCCATTAACCCGTACTCAGACCTGCTCCCAATACAATGTTCTGAATACTTGTTGTAAGCATGCAGGGAATAACATTGGAGAGATTGTGTCTACTTGTCTTACGCCCTTCCTTATAGGTATTTTAATGCTCGCATTATGGAGGATGACGGTAGCTCTGGACCCATTGTAGATATCCTCTAGTATTCTCACATAATGCTCATCTACACCCTGGTTCTGTAATGCCTGAATGACTGCTGAGGTTTCGACCGAGTCAAATGCTTTCTCATAATCTATGAGGGATATATATATATAGAGAGAGAGAGAAAACTTTAATGAATACTGAAGAGGTTAGCCCCACAAACGGCGGGGCTTGCTACTTCAGATGGGGGTGAACATAGCGAGGTGAAAAAAAAGGAAGAGGGGAAGAAGTGCGCACCAACAATGAATAAGAGGGAGAAGAAAATAAAATCAGTTCGGAACGTAGAAAAAAAAAATTACAGCACTAGGAGAAAAAATCTGAGGATCCCAAGTTTAAAGAACATCGGTTAGTCCCGTGTCAGACAGAGAAGTTAACAGAGCCTTTGTCCCTCGCGCCGCGTCAGCGTGATTTTGCCACGGACCAAGAAAGTGACGCAGCTCTAAAGAGTGTCCTCGTAGCAGTCGCACTAGAGTTCTTTTAGCTGTTTCGCGTTGAGTTGTATGCTTCGGGCAGTAACACAAGACATGCTGTATGTCGTCTCTCACAGAGCACACAGAGCACAATGGCGAGTCCGCCCAGCCTATCTTAAAAAGAAAACTACCAGTGAAGGCAACGTTCAGGCGTAGTCGGTGAAGGATACCCTCAGTTTTCTTTTGCAGACCTCGCGGAAACTGGAAATTGCACTGAGGGTCAATCGCGTGCAGAGGCAAGGGTATCTTAAGAGGGTCCTGCCAAGCTGATAACTGCAGTTTCCATCCAAGCGCATTCACGGCCGTACTTCCGTCTTGTCTGGAATACGGGATTCCAATAGACACAAGCAGATTGTGCGCCTCTTTCGCTGCTGCGTCAGAGATGACGTTCCCCTTGATGCCGGAATGACCTGGCAGCCATTGAAGCGAAATGCGGTGCCCGTCTCGTAGCCCTAGTGTGTGCAATGCGTTTAGCTCACGCACAAGTTGGCCGCAGCGGTGGGATGGCTTCATCAGTGCTTGCAAGGCAGGCCGCGAGTCGGTAAAAATCACCCATTGTCGAGCGGGACTATTGGTGATGTGAAGGAGTGCCGCCCTAATAGCAGTTAACTCAGTGAAGGTGGACGACGTCTTGTGACTGAGTTTCTCTTTCACAGTTAGTCCCACCGACGGAATCCAAACTCCAATGGCTGACGAGTCAGACTTCACGGATCCGTCTGTATATACCTGAATGTGGCCAAGATAACGCGAACTGATATGCTCCAGCGTGTAATATCGCAAGGCTGGCTCAGGCAGAGATGATTTCTTGCCTATACCTGGTATGGTGAGGCCTATATCCCATGGTGCAGCTTTCCATGGCGGAAAGGCAGGCTAGGGGTTCAGTATACTCAAGGCACTTCTCTATCACCTGATTCATCGTTCGATATGGTCCATTGTTGAATAGCCTTTACGGAACCCTGCTTGTTCTTTAGGTTGACTGAAATCTAAGGTTGCAGAAATTCTGTTAGCGATTACCTTGGTAAGTACCTTGTAGGCTACTGACAGTAAGCTGATCGGCCTATAATTTTTCAAGTCCTTCATGTCACCTTTCTTGTGTATTAGGATGATGTTCGTGTTTTTCCAAAATTTCGGTACAGTTGTGGTCATTAGGCATTGCGTATACAGGTTTGCCAGTTTTTCAAGTACAATTTCTCCGTCATCCTTCAAGAGGTCTGCTGTTATCTGATCCTCACCAGGTGCTTTACCCCCTTTCATTTCTGTCAAAGCCTTCCTTACTTTTTCTGTCGGTAGTAATGGGATGCCTATCTCCTCTGAACTACTTTCTCGTTCGGCATTATCCTGGATGTCCCCGCTACTGTACAGATCCCTATAGAACTCCTCGGCCACTGTGACTATTTTATCCCTATTTGTGATGGCATTGTCTTGCTTGTCTTTAGGTGGATATACGGCATGGTAGTATCTTCTTTACATTGTAGCGGAATAGGAACGGGAACGAAAGAACTCCAAGAAAGGTTAGGGCATAAAGAGAAAAAAGGGTAAGAATAGAGAAGGTGAAGGCAAAGTTGGACGTTGAAACATAAGCGAACGCAAAGGAGGCAGGAACATGACAAAGAAATCGCCGAAGACCAGAAAAAAATTGTGTTTGCAAAAAAACAGCATAAAGAAAACAAACCAAAGCTCAGAGTGCGAATGTGGCTTAGAACTTGAACACAGATCACTATATGGAGTGACGCTTTATCTCAGTCAGGCATCGAACTCTTTTTATCCGCAGGGAGCTAACGGCATGACCAGTGGAGCTTTCTCGGTGGAGTTAGAAGGAGGAAGCAGATGCTCATCACCGTCGCGCTTAGATCTGCGGAGAAGAAAAGGCGCTGGTCGACAAATTCTTGGCGGATCTCCATGTTCCGCCCGAGGGCCCGGTATCAGTGGCGTCCGCTACGAACACGGACGGGGCATTTTCTACGGGAAGTATGTACTATCATACGCACAAGCAATGATGAACGGGGACCAACCGGGCTTCCGCTATACCACGGTTTCGTCGTCATTGCGGCTATTTTGGTTTATTCATCTTTCCGTTATGGCATGAGCGGAAAAGAACCATTGCGACGTATATGGATAATACTATTTTTGTCAGAGCTCGCTATGCTCCTGCTGCAGAGCGTTAATATCAGCGCTGGGGCAGTTCAACTTGTGTTGCTTACTCATTGACTACTGTCACTGGGAATAGAACGTCCCTTCGATATGCTTCACGTAATTAATGTTATCTTACGTATGTAGCGAACCTACTATAGACGGTAACAACTTTAACTTGTTTTCAGTGTCTAGCAAACACTACTGTTGAAACAGAAGAAATGTTCATATGAATATATTGCGAAATGTTTTTCCCTTACACGAATGTTGCCGACCACGCGGTGACGAGAACTGCGACTTGAGTAGTAGTCTCTTGTAAAGTTTCGAGTAACGGTTTGCGTAGTAATTAGATATAGTCAGAAAGCCGTATTTTTGAACAGGTCAGATTAGTGCTAGCGGTAGCATTTTAATGTATTATGCAGGTTTCAGCAGGCTATAAAAATACCTGATGAACAATATTTCCTTCTGGGATGGTTGCTTCAGGGAGTTTCTAAAATGGTTATCATAACACAACATATTTGTTGATTCCCTTCGGAAACTTTCGAATACTTCTGCTTTACAAGTTCTAGGAAGTTTTAACTTTATGAATTGCATTGGTTGTAGTATATTGTGTAAACGGAGTGGGCTATGATTGAGAGCTTATAAACCGGGTTTAACGAAAATAATGCTGCAAGTGCGCACGCAACAAAATATATTTGAAAAAAAGAAGGTGTGAGGAAGCGTGTGCGGAACTTTTGTGAACACACGGCTTTAGTCAACAAGCTTCGCAATTGCTACACTTCGAAATTCATACTATAGACTGAAACGATACGTGCCCGATGCCGTAGCGTTGACTTCTTTTCAAGAAGTCAGTTTTTACCCCTCCTTTGCACGCTCCAATTACTTGTGAATTTAGTCATGAGTATACTGCAGGTCGCTGATAGACTTTCTGCACGCCACTGGACTGCATGCATACCTGTAGACTCGAAACACTATCGGTTTTGGGACCATCAGTGCTTTTGGCAGCCCCTTTCTCTACGTTCTTTTTTTTCTCTTGCCTTCCTACTTTCTTCTCTCTTCACATCTTTAAACCTCCTCTCATATGCCGCGCGGCAAAAACACGAAGTAAAAAAAAAAGACTAATCCTTCCAGGTCCACCAAATTTCTTGCATGCTCCTAGACGCAGCTGAGCATTGCATGTAAAATAGAGAGAGAGAGAGAGAGAGAGAGAGAGAGAGAGAGAGAGAGAGAGAGAGAGAGAGAGAGAGAGAGGGGAGAGAAACACAAAGAGAAGAAGAGAGGAGAGAGTGAAAGGAAGAGAGAAACTGGCATTTGAAAATCACTCTTACGAATTCTCTACATGAGAAATCCTGTGATATACTTGTCACCTTATTTGAGAATGCCCCCATTTGTCTCACAATTTTCCTTAACCTTGCCTATGGCAGTGAGAAATCGGGCTGGCTAGATTGCTGCTTGGGAGCCAGTCATGCCTGGTCAATCGGGCCCGAGTAGCGGCTGTAGCAGAAAGCCTTGTGGAGTGAGAATGTGACTACCATTCCTTTATTTTCTCTTTTCTATCGGCTCTAATAAATGTTGTTTCCTCTTCCTTTTCTTCTTAGTCTCAATTTTTTTACGAGACGAAGCAAAAATGTGACGGAAGTTTTTAAATAAGGTTGTGGAAAAGGTGCTGAAGTTGGCGGGAATTTACTGAGAAAAAAACAAAATTAGAAAGCGGAAGAAGGCGCTGCTGTTTACCGGGAGGCCTCCAGGGCATTGTGTCAAGCTTGCGGCTGGCTTTAAAGGTTGGAAACTATTGCGCCCAGCGGGAACAACAATGCTGAGTCCGCACCCGGATGTCACTAACTTAATAATGGAGCAGTGATGGCTGCTCGTAAAAACGTCGATGGGGCGCAGAGATTTTTGAGCCACCGTGAAAGACGCGTCTGGGGCAAACGACCCGCGGTCCTATGTGTTACGCGCACTCGTCCGCCAGCCGCACCTTCACGAAGAACTGAATTTTTCAAATCGACTGAAGAACAACTTCCAGGCAAATAAAGTTAGTGCAATCTGCCATTTCCTTCGCGCCTTTTGGCCCACTGGGAATACGATATAGTCCGGCTGCGCCATTTTTATGTTTCCGGTATCGAAAAAAAAAACTTGATTGCTTATGGTTATTCATTAAAGTCATGTGGCAGCTATTGTACTATATTTTGCTTCAAATGTGGTGCCTTTTGTGGTAGTAACGAGTGCCAGTAGCTAAGAGATGTTTATGGGTCTCTGTCACAGACATGGGCAACCGGACAAAGGCTTGGCAATCCGGAAGATTGAGAAGGAGCTGGTTTATATCTCATTGTAAGTTAACTACACTTAAATGAGTAAGTCTTTACGTCTGACTCGCAAACACAACTGCCTAATAACTATTAAAACGCCCTTCAATATTCTTCGCGATGTCATCACCTTCACAATGCCACGAAAATAGGCCACATTGGCAGTTCTACAAACAATAATGCTGCAAAGAAACCTCCACCCGTCCGAACATCCACACTTCCGTTCATCAATGTAACCTTGCTACTGACAGCCTGGGTGTCGGAACGAAACGAAAACCGAAACGAAAAGCGCAAGAAACGACATTTTTGACCGCAACGAAAAGTACAACGTAACGGTATTATTAAGTTAAGGATATAAACCGCTAAAAGATTTGTTCCGGTTTTCGGGTTAAGTGGCAATTTGAAGTATTTCAGGATTTATTTCAACCTGCGTGCACTATGGTCGAAGTTTGCCGTCTATTCGCTGGCATAAAAATTGGCGGCTTATCTGCTCCTTTCGTTGCAAATGTCGACAAAAGACGATAGTCTTTATCAACATTTGTCAAGTAAATGCCTCCCTTCACTTTAACCGCTCACCTCTCATGTTGTTCCTCTTGCGTCGCTCTCCTCCCAAGGTAAATACGCCAAAGTTTTGCTGAAATCAATTTAAATTTACCGCGTTCCACTGCTCCAGGCCGGGTGCCTCGATGCCAGCGCTGCCGTACGGCCAAGTCGGGCGTGAATCGAGGCACCCTACTTCAACGTTTATAGAACCACGTTGCCCTACTCCACGCATAGAGTTTCATACTAATATATACTAGATGGAAATCTGGCGCTGCATTCGCGTGCCGCCGTGGGCGGCGCCATTGCAGCTAGCGACGTTCCTCGCCTCCTTGGCTTGGTTAGCCACATGGCTTCTTTTTCGTCTTGAAGCCAAAAGGGGTAACATTGTTTTTCTGTTCATCTTCCATGAAGCTTCTAAATAATCCCTGGCAAATCAATCTTTATGGAGCTTTTATTTCTCAATAACAGAAGAAATTCGATTAATTTTCTGCAGTAATATTGTTGCATTTTTGCAGCCAAAGCCAACTTTTCAGCCTGTTCGTGAGCCATGCCAAGGACAAGTGGAACGTGCCTGCCCGGTACATGACGGCACGCTCACCGAAGCGCGGCTCCCCTAGACGGTGGCGCCACATTTCCCTCTAGTGTATATTAGTCTGAAACTCTATGACTCCACGTACGTCCCAAGCAGAACGTGGAGCCTATCTAGTGGAACCTTTCTAACTGTTGCCGCTTAATTTCTCAAAATGCCGCCAGAAGCTATAGTGGCGCGGGCGACAGCAGGCGACGTCCGAGTGTGTTTTTTTTCTGCAGTGGATGGAGTATTTTGTTCGCAAAAATCAAGCATCAATGAATTTTTTTATAAAAGAACACCTTAAATATCACTAAGTTTTCATTTGTTGTCGTATATTTGCGGAATGCCTTGTTCTTCTTCAAAAATGTTGACACGTATGAACATCTTCACTATATAAGACAATTACTCAGGCCTTGTTTTATTTTGGCCGAGTGGCTGAATCGAGTCACGGACAGACAGACATACATACAGACAGTCAGACAGACACACAGACAGACAGGATAAAATTTCTGTCTTTAAGTAGCCCAAGAAAGACCATCGTCTTTAAAATAGTCTTTCGTCTCGCTGGCACATCCTCCCCTCGGCATTCTTCCTGCCTGCTTCGCATCAATACTCTCTCCGTCTGTCCCGTAGGCGCAATGCTGAGCAACCCGCGCGCATTTCTCAGCGAATGCACGGCAACCATCAAGCTCGGTTCACTCACCTCACCAACTCTCAACACGCCCCCCAAGGGGACGCCTCAGGGGTCGGTAATCTCCCCCTTCCTCTTTAATATCGCTTTATTATAACTACCGGACAAACTAGCGAAGATACCCAACCTCCGACACGCATTATATGCGGATGATCTAACCCTATGGACCACCTCTGGCTCCAGCGGCGAACAACAGGACGCTCTCCAACAAGCCGTGGAGGAAACCATCTCCTACCTTCGTCCGAGAGGCCTCATTTGTGAACCAGCCAAATCCGCCCTCCTCATCCTCAGGGCACGGTCCAGAGGACTCGCTCCCCCTCCCACCCCCGACCCTCAAGTAACTATATTAGGCCAACCAATACCCACAGTTCCTACTCTCCGGATCCTTGGAGTACCCTTTCATCATGACGGCACCGGAGTAGCACTCCTCCCGCAACTGCAGGCATCCATCACACAGCTGACTCACCTTATACGCAGGATACGCAGTAAAAATCACGGCCTGACGGAACCGGACACATCCCGATTAGTGCAAGCTCTCCTACTGAGCAGAATGGCATACGCCACGCCGTACCTTAACCTTCAGCAGCACGAAACCACCAAGCTTGATGCTTTAATTCGCAAGGCCTCCAAGGCAGCACTCAGCCTGCCCACCTATACATCAAATGATAAATTGCTAAAGCTGGGACTACATAACACCCTTGCTGAGCATATTGAGGCACAACGCGCCTCTCAACTGCGAAGGCTAGCGCTCACCCCAGCAGGCCGGGCAGTGCTCCAAGCGCTGGGTTGGCCATCACCGAATCATGCGGAGCAGCCCCAACGCCTCTTACTCATCATCAGGACAAGACTGCGCGTGACTCCCATACCACAGCATATGCACCCCACCTACAACCGAGGCCGGCGGGAGGCACGAGTCCGTTACATCAATAAGAAATATGAAGCCGACCCTCAGGTTCGTTACACCGATGTCGCTCATGACCTAACATCAACCCGCACCACCCTTGTCGCTCTCAACTCCACAGGGCAGATTGTAACTGCGGCTACATACTGCTCATGCAAGGTAGACACTGCGGAAGCCCTAGCAATCGCCCACGCCGCAACAACCCACTCAGGCTTTCACTCCCTAACAATCATCTCCGACTCCCAGCAGGCCTGTCGCCTCTACCAAGCAGGCCTTGCCCCACCCCAGGCCATCCCTCTCCTACAATGGTTGCCCGAAGATCTTACCATCACACTCATTTGGGCACCTGGTCACGCTGGACTCCCAGGGAACGAAGCAGCGCATGCTGTCGCCCGAGCGCTTCACTCCCGGGTATTCCCATTCAAGGAGCCGGCGAGCCGGACACCTCAGTTATCCCCACCTGACTTACTCACACCCCTCGACACCACTTCCAATGCCCTTCTATCTCACTATACCCACACACGAAGAACATACCCTCCTCCTCATCCCACGCTCACCAACTACGAATGTTACACATACCGCCGACTACAAACTGGCACATTCTTCAATCACGCCATCCTACACCATATCGCCCCCACTATCTACCCTTCCCACTGCCAGCACTGCAATACCCCTCTCACCACTTATCATCTAGTATTCTCCTGCCCATACTCACCTAACCCCCTCCCCTCACCCTCCCTGGAGCAGTGGGAGACTGAGCTGACCAGCCCGGACCCAGCCCGCCAGCTGGCCCTGGTCTCCCGGGCTCTCCAGTCAGCGCGGTCACGAGGCCTTCTGGACTAAGGAGGCCTCCCACCCCCCTTCCCCTTCCCCTGTTGCTCCAATAAACGTTCACCACCACCACCGCGCGCATCTGGTAGCGATGCAGACGTCGCGGCCTTATTTATTTATTTATTTATTAGACGCAGAGCATCTGATTCACCGCCTTGTCCCTCCGGCGTCGTCGTCGTCGGCGTTGTCCACCCCTCCCCCGTTCTCCTCGCCGCGCCAGCTGCGCTCTCCGCCGCACCCCCCCTCTCCTCTTCGATAGCGAACACTCTCTCGCGAGGGGCATTGGATTGGATTCGATTGGATTGGCTTGGCTTGGATTGAATTGGATTGGATTTGGATTGGATTGGATTGGATTAAAGTGGATTGTGTTGCATTGTGTTGCGTCATAGCCGCGGCACGTTCCGTCATAGCCGCGGCAGACGCGCTGGGGCCGGCGCATGTGCAGTACTCTCTCTTGCGCGGTTTACTCTTCTTCGGGCGCGCTGCGCATATAACCGGTGTGCCGTTCTCCGGTGAAGCAACATCCACGCTTGGCTCAAACACCTAGAGTCCACGCCGCTTTACAAGTACGCCAACGTCGTCATCGACTGGGACCGGCTTGCGCAGTTCCCTCAACTTTATGCGCGCTATAAAACGCGGTGCCTTCGCCGCTCTGCCTATGCGTCGCATCTACACAGGGGTTCCCGCGAGGGGAGGTGGGAGTTTTTTTCATTTACTTACTAAAATAGCGAAACTCAAACATCAGCGCCTCTTCACAAAAAGCAGAAAACTATTACCCCCTGCACATCCCGCACAAACGCACAGCAGTGAGCGGGTGGAGCGCTCACAGAAATGTTGAAGGCCTCGTGGCAATTATCTATGAAGATAAAGAAGCGACACTTTCTCATACGGGACGTTGGCAGGCGTGCTCCTGAAATTGAAGCCGTTTACGAGTATTACTCATCGAGGAAAAGCCCACAGTTCATTACGTTGAAACAAGAAGCTGCGAACAATAAACACTTTCGAATTTATGATGAAGCATCTAGAACGGAAGCACTATGATCCTAAATCACGATTTCAGAATGCGCGCTGGAGAGCAGAGGCTCTACGCACGATGGATTTCCTGAGCTACCCTGGAATGTGATAGTACAGAGAATTTGTAACATGTTTGCCTATTGTATCGGCGAAATGTAGTTAAATCTTGTATAAAATTCTTGCATAAACCTACAAGTTCTCTCGTACACTTCGTAAGCCTCCAAACTCACTCAGCTGACAACAAGCACAGAAAGAATCCTCTGAATCCGCTACTCCCGCCTCTAGAGGTACAACAGGATATCATCGCAAAACGCCTACACACTGCTGGTTGGAAGCCCTGGCTAAGAGGGGTGCGAGTGGATCACCTTGAAGGGGAGAACAAAGTCAACTTTTCTGGCGTTCTTCCTTAAGAAATTCGGGCAGACGGGATGATTCAGACTAACAGCCTTTTCAGAAACGGTGCTCTCGAACATCTAATGCTCTTAAACGCGCGCCCGCACACATGCGCACAATCACGCACGCTCGCACGCACGCCTCCACCCACCCACGTGCACGCACGCACGCACACACACACGCGCGCACATACGCACACAGTCTTGATCGTCTATGCAGCGCCAACTGGGCATCTGTGCTCCCAACATCAGGCGCGAACGCACGTGTACTGGCGAGGAGAAGAGCACGGGAGATATTACTACACAAACGCTGGGCAGAATGTCCCCGAAGGTCAAACTGGTCGACACCGGGCTCTCCTCACGAGGCAGGTGCTCACGTACGCTGAGCATTTTTCTTCGCCTTTTTGTGAGCTTCTCACGTGGCGCAAGCCTGGATGACGCGGCGCTCTCCGCTCGGTGAACGCGCCCGTGCGCTCGGCTGGGCTGAGTTTTCTGGTAACGCTCCACGGTGGTACAAAACCTTAGAGAGCGCTGCTGTTAAAAACGAGTTGGCTTAAAGGAACCCTGCAACACTTGCCATCGACTACTAGTAATGTATTTTGGGATAAAGTCTATTGTCCCAGAAAATTATGAAAATCCGTTCACAATTAACGAAACTACGCGCGATGAGAAATCGCTCATAATCGTCCCCTCTCAACTCGACCGCGGACAACGCGACGAAAGCTGCGCGCTCTCTCCCGGAGAGGGGGGCGGCTCGCGGCGTTCTCTTCGGCGGCCTTCGATATATCACATGCCGGGTAGTTTTCTCCTTTTCTCCGCAACGCGGAGGGGCCTATTTCCGGTCTGGTGCCACAAAAAAGCAGGCATGGGTGCCTGCTCGCAAGCGCTCCCACAGGCTGGTAGGGCGTTTTTGAAGCAACAAACGTTTGTAGTCGAGTGGTCCCGTTGAAAGGGAAGTATTGAGCTCATCACTCAAACTCCGCGCACACTGAAAACACAAAAGAAACGGCAAAACTGTGCCTACAGGTTCAGGCATAGAAGAGGTTCGTACACAGCGATGACGACGACGGAAATGGGAGAATCTAGCCGCGAAGTTGACCAGTGATAGCCGATCGGGCAGCCATGGCCTATGTGACGTCCCATAGGCCATGCCAGGGGTTGCATAATGAGGACAACTGAAGAGAGAGCGGTTGGTTTTTCCGCGTCTTTCACATCGATTTGCGCGCTCACCGCTTCACGTGCACGTGTAATATTTGGCTCAGGTATTCCTGGCAGTGCGATCTAAACGTCGCGCAGGTTTACTTGCACTGCTCAAAGAGTGTTGCAGAGTCCCTTTAAGCATTTCCTTGCAACAATTCCGAAAGATGATTCGCCGTGGTAAGGGCTGCAGCAAAGGTGGGGAGCTTAAGCTTGAACTGATATGGGTGAAATCAACTCTGTCTTGCGCAATATTTAACATCCCCAGGCCTGCGATTAGGCCGGGAAGTGAATAGAATATGTTTTATTGTCTCCAGAACTCCACATGGGGGGGGGGGGGGCAGTAAGGATCAGATTCCAGGAAAGTACGGGAGCTGTGTGGTTGCTGGAGTCTGTGCTATGCGAATTCGGTAATGAGCATTTCCACCTGACCTGGGATATTCGCCGGGAGTGTATCTGTTGAATCCAGCAACAGAAAGCAAAATGCGATGTTAGGCGGAACATCATTTACTCTTTGTATGTGCATGTAGATACTAAGCGAGAGAAATTGAACTTTAGTTACAGCAAATTTCCTTTTCGTATGGTTGCTTACGTACTGCAGGTTTGCACTGTATTCAAGACAACGCTTTAGCAAATAACAAATGAAATAAAAGCTTTGCCCTCGTGTGTTCCTTCAGTCAATCTATTTTACTGCTTTTCGGCAGATGCGCCACCTTCGAAGACGCTGTCGAAGCAAGGCCCCAGCAATCAGGGCAAACGGGGCAGCAGCGTCAATGGCGAAAGGCAACGCGGCGCACAAAGACAGACAACGTAATAACCCGCGAGAGAACTGCGATTGGCACTCCAAAGAGCCGAGTGTCTGGCTTAGCTTCGGCATGACCGGCATGAACAGTCCGCTTGCGGGGCTAGCGGAATTCGTTATCGGGCTCGTGGCTTGTTATTCGGCCGGATCAACGTTATGGGAAGGTACGTAGGAAAACTACACATGCGGTATCTGTAGAAGGGTCGATCATGCTTGTACTTTGATGCTTCACAAGTGATGTATAAAGTGGAAACCAGAGTTAGGTAAAGATTATCAATCAGGGTACGAAAAACGTGATAACAAACGGTGATACAGAGGCCTCCTCATCTAGGAGGTTTCGTTCACCCCGGACATTGCAATGCGGCTTGGAAAGGGGGAAAGCGAATTTGTTCAGCGGGTGGCCAACACGTGGCCTACTACCGTGGGTTTTTTTCTACGTTACGTACATGACAGTTGCGGGGATTTGATAGTATTTATCCTTTTTCCGTCCACTACTTTACTCAATTTATTCAAACCTGTAGGACCTGTGCTGGAATTGTTGGAAATGCACTTATTTTCTCTTTTTCGGAACACTAGCCCCTTCACAAGTATGTTTCTACATAATGTGCAAAGACGCACAAACAAAATTTAGCAAGACATATTCTGGGCGATATTTTACGTGCCCTGTAATGCCCTTCAGAGGTTCAAAATGACAAAATTGAATAATTCCAGGAAAGTTATGCAGTTCAATACCGCTAATCCACTGCTCATTCGCGCGTCCGGTCATTACAAGAGCGAAATCAAGGGCGTGACTTTAGTATAGTGTCCTTAATTGCCAGTGCTTCCTAGCACCTTCAAAAGTAGCCCTGCAAATATGTACCGTGTCATCCCTTTCCCATCCTCAGAGGTTTGTCAATATCTCCCTCTCATTGAACTTATAGAAAGAGCTTCATTATTACAAATTGTAACTCATTTCTTTGGTTGCTTTTGCGCAAAGTGGTGTATTGTGACGACCCATGTAATTTACAGATTGAAAATAGAGCATAAACTGCCGTAACGGCGGTATTTTCGTTAGTATTGTGTTTCTATCCTTTACGTGTGCACTGGCTTCATTTTACACGCCAAGAAATAGTAGCCTTTTAGAATGAGTGTTTAAGGTATTAGGAGAACCTGCGACCGTCACGCTACTCCGATTTTCTAAATTTTTAAAGTAATACAGAGCTCAAAGAGAGTTTTTCATCCCTGCTAGCGCATGAATAGTGGTTACTGTGATGAACGCTGAAACCACAAAGCAAGAACAAGACAGGAGTGGAAACGACGCTTCTTAGCATGGCCAGATCACGTTACAAGTGCTTGGTCTAGGTTAAGCGAGCGGCGTCTGTAGCGCGAACTGCACTACCACGGCGATCGGCATTTCGATGAGTAGACACGGAACAAATTGTGGCCACTATTGTTTCGTCCGTACAGTGGCGCAATGCTCTCGTTCGCCGACGCAGCTACCAAGTTTTGTAGTACGCGTTTGTTTTCATTGTGGCATTGTCCGGTCGGAAGCCCGCGCTTGCCGCAATGGGCCGTTTCACCTCCTACGTATGTTCTCCGCGGCCAAAACTCCGTAGTGGATAATGGCGGCGACGAAGTGCAATCACACGTGTCGCCGACACTCCGACGTACTTCGTGCGGAATCGTGTGGCTATGCCTATCCCCGCTCATCGTCTTAAAAAAACAGCAGTGATGATCTCGCGCCTCACGAAATTTGCGGAGTAACACTGGTAGTAAAATTCTAAACGTTTCACGTGGTGCCGCTAACTGGTGAGGACCAACATTTTTCTTAGATCGCTTTTCATACCACCGCAGGTACATTTACTACTCTCTTAGTAACTCGAGCCAAAATAGACCTTCTTTAACTGAAGTTATGTCTGGGTATCATCCTCGACCACGGCGCAAGTCATTGCACATTTCAGAGGTATCACCGCTTCTCCTTCTCTTGTCATGCGCTTGAAAGCCCTAGGTAATGTAAGAAACTTAGATAACTTTATGGCTGTTGTTCGGTGAGAGGCAAACATCGTTTCCCCATCAGTATGGCTCGTTTCACGTCTTAAAAAAAAACAATTTACGAAGGTGTTATTGCACCTGTCAAGTGCGTCGAAGTGTGTGTACGTACTCAATGCCCTTCAGCACATCTCTGTTTTTCTACGCCAGAAAACAGACATGAAAGTGAAGCAACACACTTTCCTCCGTTTTCCTTCGGTAACAACCTAATCGGTGTGTCATACGCGTATTTTGTTAAGTGCAGGGCTCAGTTTAAATCAATATAGCCGCTTTGTCGGTACTATACGTCAGCAGCGCCGGCCAGGTTGGCGTGGCCTTAAACTGTCTGCATAAAAGTGACAGCGAAGCAACTACGAAGGTGGTAATGTAACGTGAAAGCCGTAACGCGAACGTCAGATCTAATGAAAATTTGCGCCAGAAGGGGGCGATGGTAAAAGTTTATTATCACAAGCCTGTACGTTGCACTGTGTCTCGGCTCCTTGTTTGTAAACACCCACAGCCGGAGGGTCGCGCACAAGAGCAACGGAAGTCTCGTTAAAGGATGGCAGGGCAGCAAATGGTTTTATGGAGTTGTTGCTTGAACAGAAGAAAAGACGGAGCCGGGTCTGTGTTTCTGTTATAACACCTGAATTTAAGCGAAGCTTTATATGCCGCTCTAATGGTGTCGGGAACACGTCGTAACGAACTAAAGGCGAGCCAACCTCACGCAGCACGTCGAAAAAACGCTTTCTGTGGTCGCAATCGAACCTGTGTACCTCGAGTTATGAAGCCGGCGACTCTTTAACTGCGCCATTCCGCCACGGTCGACACCCACCAACGACTGGGGACGGTTCCAGCCCAGATCTGACGTTTACAAACGGCACACCTTCACCACCTTATATGGACACGCCCTGGAACTAAGGACATTCGAAGGAAACGTTTAACGGCAGCAGGCCTAAATTTGCAGCAAGACACGCATTACCATCGGTGACTCCATGGTCCTGCCTACCGTTTCCTACTGGACTATATCCGGGAGGCCAACCTAGTTTCCTGGATATAGATCGGACCCGCTTAGTGTCCACTAAGCCTTGAGGCTATTAAATAAACGAACAAACAACAACAAACAAGCTGATCCCCGTCGAGATGGCTGAGCCCCTAACCGTTTAGCAGAGCGATAACAAGGCCATGTTGTGCAAGTTTAACTTCGCCGATATAAGTGGAAACGTGTAAATGATGCCAACTTCTTCCTTTCTTTCTTTCTTTCTTTCTTTCTTTCTTTCTTTCTTTCTTTCTTTCTTTCTTTCTTTTTCGTTTCTCTTTCTTTCCTTTTTTCTTCCATTCTTTCTTTCTTTTTTCTTCTTTCCGTTTTTTTTTATACTTCCTTCCTTTTTTCGTTCTTTCCAAATCTCGAAAAAATCGTACGAGTTTACTGCTAAAAATTGTTCAGAATAAATTTCTCGAACAGTGAGACAAAAACCTTTCTTTTAATGGTACTGTTATTTGTAATAAAACGTATATAAACAGAAGCGCTAACCTTATCTTATAAGCTACTGTCGGCCTACGCTCCATGCAGGTTTTAGATCTCCAAAATGGCTGGCGCACATATTGTGTTGCTTAGCATAGTAACCTGTTTTGTAAGTGGAAAGGAAGTGTTTAAATTGGAAGTCCTTAAGGTCGCCTTTTAGATGCAACGCATCTCTTTAACTCGCCTTGTCCCGCGTTGTCGCGGCGTAGTCCGCACATCGTTCCCCCATTCTCCTCGCCGCGGCAGCTGCGCGCTCCGCCGCTCTCACCGCAGCGCCATCTGTGCGTCAGCGCGGTCAGCGCGCAGCTTTCGCTCGGCTGCGCTCGCTCCCGTCGCCGTGCCAGCTGTGCGTTAGCGCGCAGCTTGCGCTCGGTTAAAAAATTTACACCAACTTCCCGCGAGGGGAACCATGGGGTAGATGCGACGCATCGGGGGTGAACATGCTGCGTAAATAGGATACACAACAACAGCAATCCACACGCTGACATCGCTAACATAACGGAAACGCAACGGCAACCCCCGATGCGTCGCATCTACCTCATGGTTCCCCTCGCGGGAAGATGGTGTATATTTTTTTCTTGTCTGGGCATACCCATTAATGACGTCTTGGACAACGAGGAGCTCTTTGAAAATCTTGCATGCACATTGAGACGAGAAATGACTCATAAATAGAATACCAACACCTTAAAGCATGGTGTTTTTCGGCCGGGTCCACGCAATAACGAAAAACGAGTGCCTCGGAGAAAAAATATACCGCGAAGAAAGCAGGAACGCACGCCTTGTCGTGGTATCGATTTTTGTATTGCTGTCTGCCATCAGCTATCGAGATTTCGGGTTTTTATATCACGCAGCATTATCGGTTTCTGTAGAATATGTTTTTTTCAAGATGTTGCGGGAAGAGACATCAGAAAGAAATGCTCTAAACGAATTGGTTCATTGCAGGGCTGTTTCACTGCGGGCCAGGTTGTAACTACATATAGTGGGGTAATCAACGAAACAGTTTCGGCTATACGAAGGCGCGCATTAATGATTTGGCTCGTGGAGTAGTTTAACCATGAGGTAACACCGATGTTTTTGCCGGGAGGGAGTAGGGTAATCTTGAATGCCAAAGTAGGGACAACTAAAACACTAGTCGTGCAAATGGTAATGTCCAAATAAACACCCCCATGTTTCCGTGCCAACATTTCTCCTCTTGACATTTCTTACTCTTGGTCCAACTGCGTCGCTCCACTGATAATCTATCGGCATCCGGGTTGGTTCTGTTGGCAGCCCACATGGAGACACTCACTGCACCCCACAAGCCCGCCAACTTCGAGAGATCAGGGCACCCCCCCCCCCCCCCCCCCTTCACTCCTGAAAACTCACCGTAACGTCTCAGTTCAGACAAGAGTTCTCAGATCAGATATAAAAAAAAAAACTTCATTTTTCGCATGGGTGGGATCTTCTTCAGGTCGACTACAGTGCCTTTTCGGAGACGCAGAGATTTATTTGTTTCTTCCCTTCGTTTTCGTTAGGGCAGTAGTTCCCAGAAATAAAACTTGATATTCGCAATATGTCCTCCACGAAAGTTAGATAATTTTTGCCGGCGAGGACCGGTTTCAGGCTGTCCCTAATCAAGAAATTAAAAGTAGGTGTCACTTAAGTTACCTGATGTTCTCGTACGGTAAAAAAACACGCCCGGGCGAGAATATGAGGCAGACTTGCCCTGTATGAAGAGGTTATTTCCATTACTTGAGCTAACACCGGGTACGTCCGGCAGTTGCGCGACTAGCGCAACTCAGCTGGTCAATGACTCTTCATCGAAGCCGAAATGACATTTTTGCCGGCCTTATTCGCAATTTTTATTTCTGTGGGCTTGTTGGTCTCAAAAAGTTTGCCACCCAGGGCAGCGACCCCACAAATTGTTATTGCCTTGTAGTGTAGCTTCAAGGGCATGCTTCAACGATCACTCTTCTATACTATAACTACTGACGCAATAGTTAATGGCTCATGATCCCGACACTTGTTACTTTTTTCTTGCATTTTACTATCTATTTTATGGGTATGAAGTACACAGACTTGCGAAGAGGCGCATCTTGTGGTAAATCGAGCAAATATTTCTTTCTGAGCGTCGAACTCGATGAAATGTCTAGCATTTTATTCTTCTGCTGCTAAGTTTTCACGCAACCTTTAGCCCGTTACAAAAAAGATGGATTCCTCCACTTTTTTGTTTTTAATTAATAAATGTTTCGCCTCTTACTTCCGCTCGTTGGTTTTGAACCAGAGACATACCAACCACCTACCGATCCCGCTATCCATTATACCGTGCTGGTGTTTTTTTCTTTAATGCGTGGGAAACTTGTAATTATTATACAATACAAAAGTTTGGAGTCATTCAAGAAGAAGCACATCCTTGACGATCACCCAGGGCAAGGGCAAGGACATGTTAGAATTTTTTTTTACATTTCTTGTGTGCAAAGAGTCCGAGATTACGACATAGTGTCGAGCGTTGCCGCAGACTTGTATTATTGAAACGCGAAGGGTTGTTCAAGGCTACCAAGCACAAAGGTGTATGTGGGAAGACGAGCCCCTAGAAAGAATGCCTGTGTACTATCTAACAATTCCCGCTCAAAAATTTGTACAATATTTTCTCCTAAAACTTCGACTGAAAATTAAGTATACTTGACACCAGCCCAGACAAAACAACCCGCGGTTGGGTTGTTGACATACAGATGTCGAAAAATTTGTTTTAGAGAAGTTTTCTTAAAATACTACCTACACCCGTACTCCGTGGCCATACCCCTCGTAATAAGCCATGAATGACAAGCGACAGGAATTCTGAAACAGCCCTGTAAAGCAATAATGAAAAATAAATGCACTCAAGCGCAATAATACTGACGTTTTAGCATTCAAAGCACCATTATTTTTCCTTAGATTGAGAACTACAATGTGTGGAAAGGAATTTGTTTTTGGCACAATGCGTATTCGTTCGGACCACCCTAAACACTCCGAGTTAAACGACCAGATTTAGGGAAAGCCCCCAAGGTGGAGTCAGTTTCCGCGAAGGAAATGTGATCCACCTACGGCTGCATTGAGGTGGATCTAAAACTTTCCTTCGTAAAAACTCCGACCGTTGTATGAACAATAGCTTTAGTGTAAAAGGTTATATATAAAAAAATTGTCAGGTTCATTGGCAAACTTTGTTGGATTCCGTGGACTAACTTCCGAGACTTAGTATGTTATGTGCTTTCGCCGGCCCTACCGCGTCAATATTTCACATAATAAGAAGCCTGCAATCTCCCGGTGAATTCGCCCTCTCAGGAACCTTCGAGATCCCCCCAGAAGCGATTTTCCCAAAAAAGTCAGCGCGGGGAAAATTCTGACGTTTTTTTTTTTTTTCTCTCCCCTCGCATTTTTCTAGGGGTCGCTGCCCACGACAGCTAGATCAATTTGTCGAAATCAAAAAGCAGTGAACTGTTGAGGCGAATGGCGCGTAAAAACTCGCAGACCCATATCAGAACACGTTTTGCCTGTCAGTGCAGCAATAGAACAAATTTAGGCGGGAAAAAGCAAGAAACAGCTCGAAAATTTCTCATCGTTAGCAGAAGGAACGGGAAATTGGTAAAGCATAATATTTGAAAAATGTAAAAAGTCTAACGAAGCGGCATTCAATGTATGTGTATTGTTTTACGCACATGTCAGTAGCCTGCCACTGTTGAGACGAAAGAGAATACCAACAAAAAAAGTGTTTCTTGCGTGATTTTGAAATGCACAAGATACAGGTGGTGTTGCACTAATCGATGGTGTTCTCTAAATTGAAAAGGGAAGCAACGAACGGTGAGTCTGGGAGAAAAGGAGCGCGCAATTCGCGCGTAAAGTTTCCGCCGTGAGCGTGGAATATTGAGTTTCGATGCGGCAAGCGCGGTTTTTGACCCCTAGCGCAGATGACAGAAAAGCAAAGCGCCGGAAGGTGACACATTGGCCTTGTCGGAAAACACTTTCATGATGTAACTAATTTTTGCTGTTCACTAAAGCTACTATATTGCAGCGATCAAGAGCTTGTTGTACAAGGACCATATTTGCTTGGGAAAATATGTTATTGACAATGGAGCACAAACCAGATCGGCCGCTCAATCAGTAAGAAAAGACGCATTTGTCAGTACTTAGGATCGGAGAGTCGGCTCATTTGCTCCCACAGCTGCTGCCACAAACTCTTTGTGTCGGTTGCTTAATTTTTATGGCATTATTGCAAAACGAGGCGCTGTTATTTACGGGAACCGTTCTTAAATAGCGGCGTGTTGCGTTAGAGGGGAAAGTCGGTCATTAATTATGCTTGCAAGGCAAATACGATTGTCGAGCGTTGTACGAAAGCTTTCTTGCCTGCTGTCAAGAGGAAGAGAGGGAATATTTATTCATCGGGGATTGTGTGCTTTTCTTCAACCGGAAACAGCAACTGAAAAAAAAAACAGGATTCTCGTACAACGTGTATGTTCGTGTGCACGCATGTGTGCTTGTTGGAACGTGCATGTGTGTGCATTCGAGTGTGCGTGTAATGTAATATACACTTACGTGACGCAAGAACCCTGCGGCGGAAGAGTGCATCCTTTAACTCAGAGCAACACTTCCCCACATCCCAAACAAAACTAAAACTTCCCAAGGCGTACGTTAGGCTGAGGCGGTTGAGCAATTACTCGGTCGCGGTGCTCTGCATGCGAACATCCCAGCGTAGCCGAGAGAGAAAAGTGGCGCCGACAGCCCCAGTGGGAATCAGCGCTTTCATTATGCGTGTGCCAACGGCTAACTAGATGGTGTAGTGGTTAGCCCGACCAGTGGCGGGCGTGTTAAAACCCTGGGCAAAACAGCAACCATCCGCGCTCCGATCCGGCTGCTGCCGAAGGAAAGCTCGCCGGTAATGATATGTGTGCGCGAGCTGTATCTGCGGACGCTAATCGTTGAGCGGAGCTTTGATTACCGCTTTATCCCCCGGCGACTTCTTTAACGGCTTCTTGCCAGAAAATTCCCTACCCCCCTTCCATCTATCCGAGCTTCTTAATTCTTCCGAACGTGGACGGGCACGACGAAAATTATTGAGGTATATTTGGCCTGCCACCGGTGAAGTGCCAGCTAAACGACCATTTTCATATTCCCACCGTTTTATTGCGGCCGACCCGTCTCAGAATATACACCGCAGTGAAAATGTTTAGTGAGTCCGTGGGTAGTTGTAATCTGCTGCACTTGCTTTTATATAATTTTTTTTTTCGCCGCTTACTCAACCATTAAAAAACAAAATATCTGCGTCGATAATAAACGGCCTTAAGTTTTTTAGCAAATTGAACTGCGAAGAGAAAGATAGGTTAGCGAGCTTAAATGTCTTCAAAGAAAAAAAAACCTAAAGATGACACTGGCACAAATTGGAAGAAAAAAATCACGAACGAGAAAAAGAGCAAACGAAAGTACCTCAATTGGCCATGTGCCGGGCTCTAATTCTGTTCCTTCGCCCTTTTTTCCGAACTTTATTTTTGATGGGATAAGAAATGTTTCGTTAAACATGGGGCTCTTCCTATCATGGCTTCTAAGTCCTAGAAACAGAAAGTAGAAGCCTAATGTGGGACACCGCGCATGTCCTTTCCGGCTGTTATTCTTCAGCCAAAATGTGGTAAGGTTGTTTGCTATTTGCCACTACTTCGATTACGAAGCCGTATGTATACGGCAAGTGATACACCTCCTACGTTTTGAAAAACTTCCCGGAGAAAACATACGTGTTTAACACGAAGTGTTGCTTTTATGTTCACTTATGAGGGAAGCTGCTGACATTAGAGCAATTCCTCCCACTGAGTGCAATAAAAGAACTCAGGCAGCAACATAACACACTCCTTTAAAGCATTAAGTGAAAAATTTTGTAGCGCGTTATACTATTTTTATATATATGTCAATTTATGTGCGAATGTATTATTTTGTCTAATAATGTAAACAACCTTTAAGTTACGTTTATACAGTGCCCATAATTATACATTGTGATCAAAGTTAAATCGACAAGCTTCTTTAAGATGCGGCTCTTAGATTTACGCGAACACCAATTATACCGTAAGGTGATGCATCCAGTGGGATACAGAATGAGGGTTTAATTATTGGTCGCAGTGGCCTAATTAACAAAAATGAAATAATTGAATTACTAAGATTGAAATTTGATTGACTGCAGTAAGCAAACATGTCTGTATTGAAAAGCTAACGCAATCGTCTTTCTACACAGTTTCATTTGGCAGAGTTCTCCTAGTGACTCCGTAGTCCAAGATGTCGAGTATACGAAGTTTAATGGCCGTCCGCAAGATTACACATGCACGTTCGTGAGAATCGCCGAAAAACAGCTCCTCCCTTTTGTCAAGTACCTGCCGTGTACGTTGTTTAGTTTGCCAATGGGGTGGAGGCATAGGCAAAAGTGGTAACTGCCCCTCTCTTCCTCTCTGCTGGCGAAATCAGGAACAACAGCTTTTCCGCGTATTGCGGTTTGTGTGATTACGCAGGCCGAAACTGAAAGGGTGCCAGTTATAACTTTTGCCTAAGCCTCCACCCCTCGTCTAACTAAACACCGTACAAAGAACGTATCTGACAAAAGGGTGGAGCTTTGTGGCGATCTTTACGGCCTTTCAAGCTTAATTTTGCGAACGGCCATCAAACTTCGTAGTGCGATATCTTGGACTGCGGAGTGAGTGAGTGAGCAACATTTTATTGAGCCGGTGAAGTGGGAGTGGTTCCTTATTCCAGGAAGCCATGCGATGAGCCGGCAGCCTTCGCTCTGGAGGCCAAACGTGTCTGGACGTCCAGATCGCTGCTGGTCACCAGGTTCTCCCACAGCTCAGGGGTGCGAAGGGGGGATGGAAGAGGGGGGAGGTTGGGGTTGTGCTTGCACTCTAATATGATGTGGGGAAGAGTACCGGGTTGTAAGCAGAACTTGCATGTGGCCGGGAATTGCGTGGGAAACATGCGATGGAGGCGTACTGGGTGAGGGAAGGTATTGCTCTGCAGTCGGCGAAGTAGGGATTCTTCTTCTTTTGAGAGTTTGGGATGCGGAGGAGGGAAGTGCTGTCGTTCGAACCGGTAATATTGAGTGATGTCTTGAAAAGTCAGTAGAGGGACGGACGGTTCGGTATCCTCAGTAGCCTGGAGGGACAGGGCGCAGGCTTGCTGGTGAGCAAAGTTATTGCCCGTCAGTGAGGAGTGGCCAGGAGTCCAAACGAGGGTGACTTTCCGGCAGGGTTGATGCAAAGACAGTAGTTTTAAAGTTGAGTGGGCCACCCTTCCGGCTAGAAAGCTTCTGCAGGCTGCTTGAGAATCTGTGATGATTACGGGGTTCTTCGTATGAATGAGGGCTAATGCGATGGCGAACTCTTCGGCAATCGATATTGACGACGTCTCGATTGTTGCTGAAGCTACGAGGGCGGTCTTGGTGGTGACTACGGCTACTTGATGCTGTCCGTTGGGGTAGGTGCTAGCGTCCGTGTAAGAGACATCTGTACGCTTTCCATAGATGGTCTCGTGCACTTGACTTCGCGCTTTTCGGCGGCCGGGCTGTAGGTCCGGGTGCATATTTTTTGGCAAGGGGCGGACCCGGATAACACTTCTCCAGTTATGAGGGAGGGGCTGAGAGGCAGTGGATTGGCATGGGACGTGAAGACTTTTCAGGAGGGCTAAGCCCGCAGGTGTTTGGGTGAGACGGAGACGTTGACTAGATAAAAGGCCTTCAATAAGTTCTGACACCGTGTTGTGGAGGCCCAGTTGTAAAATACGGGCCGTGGAGGTGTTCATAGGAAGATTTAGCGCTTGTTTGAATGCTTTCCGTATAAGCCGGTCAATGGTGTCAGTGTCACTTTTGGTGAGAATAAGGTACGGTGCGACATACGTGACACGTGAAATAAGGAGAGACTGGACCAGTCGGACCATGTCTTTTTCCTTCATGCCACGGTGGCGGTTAGAAACACGTCGAAGCATGTGGGAGACTTGGTTAAAAGCCTTGGAGAGCTTAGATAAAGTTTCATTGTTGCGTGTATTGGCCTGGATGGTGAGGCCTAAAATCTTAAGGGAGGAGCTGGGCCGTACAGTATGGCCGTCGAGGTGGATGCAGACTGGTTCTTTCTGTAGAGCATGCGGATGTTTACGGATTATGACAAGGTCATATTTTTGGGGGGAGCATTGAAGTCCCACGGAGGAGGCATAGTTGTGAACGACGTCGGTAGCCTGTTGAAGGTAGTCTTGGATGTTTCCCATGGAGTCTGTGTCTGTCCATATGGTAATGTCGTCTGCGTAAAGTGCGTGATGTATGTGAGGGATGGCGTCAAGTTTCTGGGGCAAATCCAGGAGGGCGAGATTGAAAAGGAGTGGAGAAAGAACTGAACCTTGAGGTGTGCCCTGGTCCCCCAAAGCAATAGGCTGGGATTTACCGTAAAAACCCGCGTATAATACGGACCCGCGTATAATACGAGGTGCAATTCGGAGACATCCAAATCAGAAAAAAAAATTCATCCGCATATAATGCGAGGTAAAGAGCGCAGAAAACATTTATTTGCACTGCAGTTACCTTTCAGCCATTGTCAGTTTTCGCTGGCACTGTCTGCCGACGTCGGTTCAGTCATCGTCAGGTTCGCTGCCGCTGTCTCCTGAAGTCGCCTTGTCGGAAATGTCTTCCCACAGAAAGGGGTCCTCAGTGCCATCAAGGGCGTTCGAGATGCCGCATTTCTTAAAAAAACGACTGACGAGCTCCTCTGGGATGCTGGCCCACGCATCCACGATCCAGCCACAAAGCACCGCTGGAGAAGCCCGCGTCAGCCATCCGGTAGCTGTCACTTACGGGTCTCTTGGTAGCAGGACCTGATGCAGTCTTTGAAAGGCTTGTTGATGCAAACGTCTAGCAGTTGCAGCTGGGATGTCATTCCTCGTGGAATGACAATGAGTTCGGTGCGGGGTTCGCGCAACAACTTCTTCACGGAATCAGCCAGGTGGCACCGAAAGGCGTCCAACACGAGCACTGACGGGAACCCCCAACAGTGCTCCAGGCCGCCGACACCACACAGATTTTATCCAGTCAAGCACCAGTTGCTTTCTCCACCCGCGAACGTTGCCTTCGGTGACGCCGAACTGCCGTCCTGCGGCGTAATTCCTGATGGTCTCGGCACATAAAATAACTTTTCTTTTAATTGCAGCCGAATACTGCCTTGTGCACCCGACATCGTGATAGACTTGCTGTGAACGTGCCGATCCTTCGCGTGGTCAAAACAATCAAAATGGCGCCGGCTGAGAGAACAGAGAAGCAGCAACCAGCTAACGCCACCGCAAGATGGCGCACCCTCCACTGAAACCAAAACCGAAAGTGCAAATTTCCGGCTGAAAACTTTGGGATCCACATATAATACGAGGCACAAAATTTACATAGTAAAATTTGGAAAAAAACCTCGTATTATACGCGGGTTTTTACGGTAATGTCACCTACACGAATAATAGCTTGACGATGAATAAGAAAATCTGCAATGTATGAGTACGTACGGTGGCCGCAGCCTGTTTGATTGAGGCGGGATAAAATGGAGGAATGCCAAACATGATCAAATGCCCCTTTTAAGTCCAAGGCAAGAATGCCCCGAGGGGAGCAACGAGTCGCTGGAGCAGGGACTTCTTCTTTAATTCGAAGGAGAATATCTTGTGTGCTGAGATGCTTCCTGAAGCCATACATGGTGTCGGGTATAAGGCCTTTTTCTTCAAGGAAGGGTTGGAGGCGCTTCAGTATCATTCTTTCCACTAACTTGCCCACGCAGGAGGTCAGAGAGATTGGTCTTAGGTTATCAAGATGAGGGGACTTATTTGGCTTGGGGATGAATCGTATTTCAGCCGTCTTCCACTGGGGAGGGAGGTGACCTGAGCTCCAGTGCGAATTGATGTGGTATAGAAGGTGATCCAGCGAGCCGCCGTCCAGGTTGGCAAGAAGCCGGTAAGTGGCTTGGTCTGGTCCCGGGGCGCTATTTTTATTGCATTTGAACAAAGCTGCTTCTATTTCGTAAAGTTGAAAGTCCTTATCCAAGTCACTGTTTGTCGATCCCGTGTAAGGAGGTGGGTTGAAGTGGCGAGAGGTGTTCAAATATTTAGCCGTGAGTTTATGGATGAGATCTTGGGGAGATCCGTTGAAGGAGCTTAGGGTCCGGGTCATATTGCGTTGGGTCTCACTCTTGCTTGAGAGCGGGTCAATGAGGTGCCTAAGTAAATACCACGTTTTTCGAGTGGTAAGGGTACCCTGGAGGCTGTCACATAATTGAAGCCAATTCTCTTCGCATAGGTGAATGGCGTATTCAGTGGCTTCTTTATTAAGCGCTGCAATTCTGAGCCGCAGCTTGCGGTTCCGTCTTTGCCGTTTCCATCGCTTTGTGAGGCTCCTACGGGCCTCCCAGAGGTGGAGAAGTTTAGCATCCACGCTGGGGGTCTGGAAGGAAGTGATTATGGATTTTGTGTTTACCCTGACTGTTTCAATAATGTCGTCGATCCAGTCGGATAGAGGTTGGTTAGGGTCTATAGGGCGAGAGGAATTGGCCTTGCGGAACGCATCCCAGTTAGTGAGACGGGCGACTCCTGTCTTGACGTTGTAATCGAGATTACGAATTGTTAGTTCGATAATATCATGGTCGGATCCAAGGTTCTCGCCAGTGGATGACCATAACACATCCAGGGTGCCCAGTAATAAACACAGGTCTGGGGAAGTGTCCCTGGCTGTGCTGGTTCCCATTCGTGTTGTTGAGCCGGGATGGTTTAGAAGCAGGAGGTGAAAATCATTAATCGCTTGCGCCAGAAGAGTGCCTCGTTTCGTTTTGTAAGGATAACCCCATTGAGGATGAGCAGCGTTAAAATCCCCAAGAATAAGGAGCGGTTTCGTTCCAGCTATATTAATAGCGTCACGAATTGTTGATAAAATGTCGGGAACCTTCTGGGTTGGGCGGCAATAGATATTGAGGATGTAAAGGCTTAGCTTGTTCTTAGGAGATGGAGATAGGAGCTCGGTGAGGATGCGCGAGAAGAGTTCTGCCTAATGAAACTGTGTAGAAAGACGATGGCGTCTAACTTTTGAATATAAGCATGCCTGCTACTGTCGCTTACCATCCACATTAGGTAATAATCGCGTTAAAACCGTAATATAATATACATAAATTTAGCGGGTACACCCGCTTCTTGGTTGGTTCGTTTGGTGTTGGAATTAATTTTGGGAAGGTTTGCGTGTCACCATCGTTGTCGCTACGACAGACGGGTAGTTGATTTTTCCGCAGTCATTTTCCGCGTGGAATACGAGGATGACTGAGATGAAGGAGGCTAGCCCGGCGCGTCACCTCATAGCTCGGGCTGCGGGCTACCGCTGGACGGCCCCACGTGAGGCTCTGACCGCGGAGGCCCACAAGTGGCAAGAACGGGACTAGAACTGCACCTTGGCATCGACCCGGCCACGCTCTATTCGCTCTCTCTGCAGCAAGAGGACACCCGGAGGACCGTGGACGGCAGGTGCTCATGGGCACCCTTCGTCTACCTCTACGCCACCCTGCTTGTCGTGTCCGTCTTCTTGCTGCTATACTTGCTCACCAAGACCTGTGATCGTCCGCTCCACTTCGGCGAAGTCAACATGGCCCCCCGAGTACTGACCGAGACATCGCTGCTGCCCATGCCCGAGGAACCTGGTCACTCGCGCCACCCACCCACTTCCACTGTCGGCCGGGCGACATCCCGGGAGCCGATGTCATTCGCTTCCAGACGCCACCGGAAGCGCACAAGAGCCAGGACATCCACAGCAGCCACTACCGCAATACCGAACGCAACGGACACCAATGGCACCATAACCTCACCCACCATGGATGAGTCAGAGCAGCAAAATCAGGAAATCTCTGCAAGGAGCGCTGGATGCGATTTCGGAGTATATCACGGCAATCGGAGTGCGGCTTTCTACTACCAAGTCAGAAGCTATGCTATTCCACCCCAACCCCAGAGCACGGTATTGAATCCCCCCTTTGGAAGTATGTGGCTCACAGCTCCGGTGGAAGACCCTGGTCAGATATCTGGGACTAACTACTGACCATCGCCTGACCTGGGGCCCAGCAATCAAACAGCTACTCGGCCAGTCCAGTCGGATCCTGAAAGCCATCCTTCAACTCTTGGATAAGGGGCTTGGGTGCTCACAAACTTGGGCACTTCGAATTTACGATGCTATGGTGTGCTCCGCACTCCTCTACGCTATGCCCCTTGTCACCGTCAAGCCAACACGCTGGAGGAAACTCGAGACCGAGCACAGGAATGCACTTCGGACCGCTGCAGGCTGGACCCACTCGTCGTAAAGCGCGAGCACTCTTGCTGAAGCCGGTGCCCGGCCCCTGGCACTCCGCGCCCCACAGCGAGCTTTCAATCACGTCGAGCGGCTCCATAAGGCTCCAGATGGAGGTGCCCTCCTCGCACGGCAACGAGAACGCCTCACTCTCGAATGAATATGATTGTCCATACGTTCGAAGCGGTGATTGGCTAGCCCCCGACGGATCACATCATACCACTTCCACCCCACGTGACAAATGAGATCACCGTAAGTGCAACTCTAGTTCACGTGATCTCAAAAAAGATACCTCCAGTGTGTGAATTAAGGCACGAAGCAGCGGCCTGCTTGGAGAACCTTCCGGGGCACGTGCTGATATTCACCGACGGGTCCGTGCTTCCAGAGAAGGGGGCGGCGGCTGCAGCATCTATCGCGCCTGACTTCGTTTCTGCCAGGCAATTCCGCCTGCCAGTGGCCAGCAGCTCCACAACGGCAGAAATCGCGGACGTTCACTTGGCTGCAGACATTAAGGAGTGCGAGCAGAACCTCATCAACGGGAAAGTAGCCATCCTCTCAGATTCAAAGGCTGCCCTCCAAAGGCTCGACTGGGCCCACCTCAGCTGTCTCGCTGTACAAAGTCTTGCCAGAAAACCGCACAGCCTCAGCGCCGGAGGCCTTAGCATCCATCTGCAATGGCTGCCTGCTCACGTAGGCATCAAGGGAAATGAGGAGGCTGATCGCCTGGTAAAAGAAGCGCCTCATCCATCCACTTCGATGAGTGAGGCAATCAGGCCCCTGGACGTCGCGTGGTACCTTATCAGAAGGGACCTCTAAGCCACGCACCCTGACTCCCGAGTTGCACACGGCAAGCCACCGCACGCGCTGCCTTCGAGGGGACTGATCCCAGCTGACCGTGCTCTCCTTCTTCGTCTGAGAATCGGCTGTCACAGCTTCGCTGAAAGAAGTCACAGGCTTGGCATCGCCAGTTCACCCGCCTGTCCACACTGTACTGATAGAGGCACTCGCGCATGCACTGTGCGAGTGTCCACAACATTCGCAGGCTCGATCAGCGCCGAGAGCGTCGCATGCGAAACTGGGACTGCCTTCATGCACCTCATTAAACCTGTTCCCGGATTGCCACAAATCAAATCACGAAAAAGATTTCCGAGACCTGCTGGACTTTTTAAAGGACACGGGACTCTCGGACCGGCTATGATGCCGACAGTGCTGTCCATGCGGCGCGGCTTGTGAACCGTCATCTTATTCTCCCTTTCTATCTTTTTTTTCTGTGAACCCTCTTTTCTGTCTATCCTCCTCCTAGACTAAGTCTTCATTGAGGTGCCCTCAACCCGAGAGGCAGTTATCGGGTGAGTCGACTTTCATTTCTCTTCCAATAAAGCATCTTTCTCTCTGTCTTTCTGTCTTCGCTGCATCGTTCGTTCACTCAGCTACGCGGACATAAATGGATGCAACCACCGCGAAACCCAGGTACCGGCTGTCCAGGAGACTCGACTTTCTGCATTATGGATGGGAATTTCGTTCCGAAGCGTTTGGTATTCTGCTTCCAGAGAACTACATAATGTATTTTTGAGTCTGTAATGATGTTATGCTTTTATTTGATACGTCCGCTATTGGGATTGTCAAGAGGATGGCTCCAACTTCCACTTCTTTCTTCATGTATTTTGGAAGGTCATGCAGTCACAAAGAGTTCCAGAGTAGCCAACTACGACAATTGGGGCCTCGTGCTTTCGTACATCCCGGAGTCAATGTATACTGTGGTCTCATCAAATTAAAACTTTCCGCGAAAGAACTTAAGGCTGTCATACCACCCCTTCTTGTGTAGGATTGTATCCATATTATTGGTAACGGAGAGTTTTTATGCAGGGTTACTCGGTCGGTGCCATATCTATCACGGCGTGCAGTGGTTTCTTTTAAAAGGGGGGGGGGGGGGGGTGCGTGTTTGGGAGTGCTTGTCTCTTTCAAAGGGGGTATGATGGCCCCTCCCGATTTTGTTCTTACATCCGCTTTTTTGGTGCTAGGAGAGTGCATCGTTTCTCCGATTTCTTAAAATGCGTTGCGAAGACACAAGTTCACTATCTATTCATGGTCATTATCACGAACATCATATTTAGGACGAATGCAGCGTGAAGGCCTCTGCTATTCCCCTTCACCTGCTGTTGTCCTGCGCTTCCCGAGTTTATTCTTTGCTCCGAATATTGAAATTTCTTGCCTCCATGAAGTAAATGGTCAACCCCTTCATCTCGACCCGCCTATGCGTGCTCATTCTCTAATCTTGGTGGTTTCCCCTTTGTTAGTTCGTCTCATGGTCCTAATTGCTAGGTTGAAAACTGCCTTATATGCTGTCCTAATGGTGGTGTTTCTTTCACTTTCTTTGGTGCGGGAAAATTTGTGGTATGGCAGGCTCAGCAGTGTTCCGGTCATTATCAGTAGTTTCATGAGTCTCATCGTTTCTTCCCTTGATTTCTTGCTCTTTCTTGGTTGGACGTTTTGTTCGGGGACAATAATTGCCAAAAGATATTCGGTTTTTGCGATTGTGGGTTGGGAACTACCCGCTTGCCTGGAATAGTTCTTACTTGGCAGTTCTCTGGGAGGATATTCATACCTATTTTTAGGGTGATTTTTAACTTGGCCGCGTGGCGCCATCCCTTGTTTACCAAACCGAGCTTTCGCGGAGGCATAACCATGGGAATATTGAAAATTGTTTTGAAAACGTATGGGATTAGACGCTGTATAGAGGGCTATATTATAGCTATTTTCGGCCTATAATCTACGTCTTCCTTGATTTCTGAGAGACCAGCGTTAGTCCTTCGTCCCCTGTTTTAGGTTGGTCATCCACTGTTGGTGCCGGTATAAGTCCTGGTGGAGGAGCTGGAGGAGGAATCCCATAATTGAGCCTTAGGCTGGTATACGGAAGTGGTGTGGCCGCCGGTTTAAAGCCGGCAGCAACGTTAGTGCAGGGGTGACCAGAAGTACCTGGACCTCCGGGTCCGAGCTGCCCAGCGTTCCCTCCCACTGCACTTCATTAACTATGGATGGGAAGGGATCCTGAGGATAGGCCCACATTGAAAACATAGCGCAGTGGCTCAGTGGGTAAGGCATTGCGCTGCTGAGCCCATCTCCTTCAGTTCAATAACCGGCCGCGGCGGTCGTTTTAGATGCAAAGCATCTCTTGCTCTCGGCTCCATCGTCCGTCGTCCGTCGTCCATCCATTCGCCGGCCCAGGAAGACACCGGCAACACTGTCGCTCCGGCATCTCATGGTCGGGGCTATGTCCCTCCCTTGTTGTGGTGCCGTCCACACCCCCACTGCGCATGCTCGTCTCATCTCGGGCCGGCCCAGGAAGACACCGGTAACACTGTCGCTCCAGAAACCATTAAAGGGTAAGACACCACCGGTCGTTCAGCAAGCCGAACTGAAAACTAATGGGCACTTGAATCGACTCCATGCCTGCTTTGCATACTACTCAGGGTTGCCCTACGGGAAGATGGTGTAATTTTTTCTAATGCAAGCACAGAACAAAAACGCCATTGTGTCGAGATTTCAGGGCACGTTAACGATACTAAAGTGGTCAGGATTCTTACGGAGGCTTCCACTACGACATGCCTCGTAGCCCACGTGTAGGCTTGGGGCATGAATTACCGGCAAATGTATATTGCAGCGTAAGCTACACTGACTGAGGTTGAGCAGTTTCGCGTGGACCCTGACGGGCCGTGCTACGCAAGCGCGAGGAGCATTGGATTGAATTGGGTTGGATTAAAGTGGATTGTATTGGATTGGATTGAAAATCCAATCCAATTGGAGTACGGGTGTGTAGAGAATTGCGTCTGCACATTCGCCGGTCTGCGCATTCAACCGGAGTGACGTCATAGCCGTGGCAGACGCACTGGCGCCGGCCCGTGCCCAGCAGTGCGCGTATGTTGCGCAGTAGACAAGTCTAACGCTGCGCCGGAGCCGCTTCATAGCCGTTTCGCGTGGCTCCTGGAGAGCCGTGCTGCGCCTGCATGCACATGGAGGAGTGACTGGACTGGACTCGACCGGACTGGACTGGACTGGATTGGATTGGATTGGATTGGATTATATTGGACTGGACTAGACTGGACTGGCCTGGACTGGAATGAATTGGATTGGACTGGATGCTGAACCTTAGCTCACGCTACATATATCCTGGCATAGCCGAGCTAAGCTACTGGTATTTTTTTTTACCTTCTTGTGGAAACCCACTTTGGTGTGAGGAGGTTAGTTACGGGCACGGCAGGAGACCATGTCTGATGGGCACAGAACAAACTTTATCGCGCAGGTGCGGCACGTGGTGAAAACGCGCGTCCTTCGTATACGACGTTGTTTCATTGTCCTACTTTCCGAGCTTCTGTTGCCGTAGCCCCACGTTACAGGTTCAGCAGAGCTCTCGAACCTTCCTGCCTCAGTCGTAGCTTCCGGGTGGCAGCGGTGACGTATTTCCGCGCAGGCTTGATGAGAACGGCTGATAGCGGACGGCTAGCAGCCACGGGGAGTCGAAAAATGAGCCTAATAACGCTATCTCGTTAAAAAAAACGATTTGGAGCGTTCGCCGCATGCGTCAAGCGCACTTTCGTCAAGCCAAATATACCCACTTACCAGATTGGCGAACGCTGGCCCCACACACAAAAAAGAACTCCAGCGTTCACCCTAGCGTGGCAACACTTGCTTGGAACGAGAAAGACACGTCACAGCGTAAGCCCTTCATTCGTTCGTCCTCGTGTCGTGCGCATGCGCTCTGTACAGTAGAAAAGTTGAGTATCGAAGCTGCTGGAAGTGATCATTGACTCCACATGGCTTGGCCGCGGATAGTTCGCACGGGCGAGGAAGAGGCTCGGCGTGCTCACGGGGCTGGGCATGCAAAGCATCCACTAGAGAATATTAGTCGCGCTGGCAGAGTGGCGGACGAAAACGTCGACCGAATCAACGAGCTCAGTCTGGCCTTTCTCAGCGTAAGGTCATTGAAATCCTATGCCGCCGAGGTCAACCACAACACCTCAAAGATAATAAAACTACTTTGCGTCTGTCAATGATTACCTAGAACAGCTGCGTCATGGAAATCTTGTGCTCGGTTGCAAGATTCCCTGAATCTTAAGCGTTTGTTTTTTGTCTTCATTTCAGTTCTTAACGGTGGTGCCACCGAGCTGCAGCTGCGTGTTCTTGAACCGCCATTGACTTCTGTTGGGCCGTTTTCTAAGTTCAAATATTACCATAAAGCAAAAAATATCTGTATGTGCTAACTACTTCCCTAATATTGCGCGCTTCAGTAAGGAAACTGAAACCAGGGTAAACTATAACTGGATTTTTATTGTAGTGGTCTGAACCAGGTGTCCTAGTTAACCATTCATCAGTTGCGCACAAGTCTTGTGACAAAACTCATCGGAAGGCATCGACGCACAAGCGGAGCCAACATGCGCTCTCGTTGATATGTACTGGTTCGCAGAAGGAAACATTCTTCGGCCAGAACAACAAAACCAAAAAGGTCCCTCTGGTGCCCCGTTTTCATTGCCTTTGCAAAACAGTATGCACGAGATTTGACACTGACTGCTACTTTGGTTTTTAAACTCTTCCGGGAACAGAGGAAGGCTCTTATACTGTATCTTTACAAGTGCAGCATTTCGACATCCTGTTAGGTCTGGCCATTTTAATCAGCAGCATTAGTGATCACCCAACATCACATGCACATCCTTCTTTGCAACTCACTCTAGCTCTTGTGTTTGCGAGAGAATGTAAAGAAAGTCAGTTCGAGTTTGTTCTCAGGGACCGCTTCCAATGGAATGCCTAGAAGTCAGCTCAATGTTATGAAGCTTATTCGAATGCACCTCTGTCTCTGTAGTTTTGGTCATAGTTCAGACGCCTAAATGTGCGGAATGAAAACAGTGACCCCAATATGCTTTAGTCACCCTTTAACTTTTGCGAGTCGACCTTATCTTACTCCTGAACAACATTTTCACAGCACCAAGGACGGTCTCTAGCGAATACACAAAAGGGAAACATCGAGAACAGACTTATTGGTATACACATACCTATAATTCAAATTGAGTTTTTTTTTAACCAATGCTCTAAACGGTGAGCTGGGCAGCTTCACAAAGCCCACAGCCTAATTCAGGGCCAAAGCTTAAAATGGAGTATCTAATTTCAGAGATATATAAAAAATCTACGTAAGTACGAGAATAACATATTTTAAACATAGTTAATTGTTGGCTCAGTATATTAACGACATCTCTAGCCCTCCTGGTTACACGCGCACACGCACGCACACATGCACACACCGAAGCAAGAAAAATAATAACGCTCGCTTTAATGCAGTCCATAAACGAAGAGAGCAACAGCCTTCCTAAAGTCAGACATTTTTTACTCAGGGCGTTGGAGATGGCCGCCACCACTCGCCGTGGCCAGCTTCGCCGCTGTCAGTACATCACACCACCCAGACCATTGCGTGAGTGGAATAATAATACCCGAATAAAGCCGCTGCTCTAAAGAGGCGGTAAAACGTCATGGCGTTCATTCTGCTCTCCCGTTGCGTCGTTTTTCATCGCGACGCATTTCGATTCATCCCCAGAGCCGCCATTAATTTGAGCCGGGCCCAAGACGTAGCGTGGCCTCAGCCCTCTTGGAGGTCTACAGGCGGCGCTTGGCTCAACAAGACTTGGCGCGGCACGTCGGGGATCCATGTAAAGCGCCCGGTCAAGGAAGGCCTTCACTCCAAAACTAGAGTTTTCCTCTTTTTATACCTCTCACGCTGCTTCGTGCTGCGCCTTTTTTCACAATGGCGAATCAATGGCTCAAGGCGGTGAACAACTTTTGTCGATCAGACCTTGACTTTGACCGCTTTCTGGCTTTGCTTAGCACGTTTTCTTTGCGGGTCTACTTTTGCCACTTGAAGGCATCACAGCTCTCAAGGCCTACGCGATAACGTGGAAAGCGAATATTATGGGATTTGTTTTATTTTTATATTCATAGACAAAGTTTAGCGACTTTGTCAGCCACACTCTATATCAATTGTAGCCTTTCTTAGCCAGAGGGAGACGTTGCAACCCCTAACAAAGAAGGAATAATGCCATTGACGGCACCATGCAATGCCGTACACTCGTCATACACTGCCATACCTTAAAAGTATTCGTGAGAGCGGGAAACCGTCGCGGTGAACAGTTTTCACCCTCCCCAAAACTCGCATCGGACAAAAAAAAGAATTATTCCTAAACACCATAAAAGTTTAACTCTAAGCTAACAGTGACCAATTGAAGGGTAGTTCTTATAATTCTTATTGAAGTTTTTGTAGTAGCATAATGAGAACGGCGATATCCTAAAGATTTATGGCTTGGAATCAACATCTTTCCTTCACCGCTGGATTTCTGCGCCGTGTATATTTTGGGGCAGCTGCCATGGTATTTACGGTGTGATTACGTGAAGAGCCCACCTCGTAACTGCACAACACAGAGCCCCTTGCTACGTTTAAAAGTTGTTAAAATTGTGAATACGTTTTGTACGTGGGAAGGAATAATCCGATGCGTTCCGGTGATTCCGTGGAATACAGCGTAACAAAAGCAACGACCGTGGAATAGAGAATGTCGAAGACGCTGACTCAGAACATGCGCATGGTACTCTGCTGTCGACAACATAATAACCTTCCAGACGAAGCAAAGGTAAACACAACAAACTTCCTAAGCAGCCGCGGTTCCACCTAAGGAAGCTACCTCATTATCATAAAGTACACGCGGAACACTGTAGCTAATTTCGACCCTGCCTCGCCAATACCAAGAAGCTTTGGGTATCCTTGCAAGCTGCTCGGCATGTCGAAAGACGTTCGTTTCAGGGTACACGAGAGTGGCCACGCGTGGGACATTGCATGGTGAGATGGGAACTGCGTCACTATTTCACCCTCCCGACTACCTTTGCATGGGGCTTTGGCACGAGATTGCGACTTCTGGAATCTAATCACGCGGCGTTGCAGTGAACGGGGCAGCAATATGCCGGATACTCTCGTTGCAGCGAAATTGGCTCGGCATTTTTCTTTCGATCGCAGAAACACATTCTGGAGAAAAGCCAGCTATATCCTAGCATTATCTCTACTGTTCTGTGACTATAATAAGACCACTCTCATCGGGAATCGGAGACCACACTCCCGCAGTAATATTGTATCTGCCTATCTGTTGGACGTACACCCCGACCCCCAAAAATGTAGTCTGAATATTGCCCCCTTTCTTCATCTTAGCGTAGACTCATCATTAGGCGTCCGTTCAGGTGTGTCGCACAAGGGACGTGAGGCCTCGGTGGGTTAAACCTTACATTAAAGAAAAAGACAATGGCTACTCGTGACGCTGGTTTAAAGGTAATTTGCGCCAACGAAACTGTCACAAAAAATGGAAGAAGCTAAGCGAACGCTAACCTCTCTGATCCATCTCGATCATTCAACGGGGGTAATACTGCGCGCTTTTATGTTTTTTTTTTCTTTTCACGTTCTGCCTGATGTAACTTAAAATCAGCAGCTGCAGCCTAACTATAGTCAATCGCGTGAGCGTCCCCTTCGTGCAGAATAAGTTGAGACCTTTGTTTATCATCCATTGATTTATCTTAATGTTTTCGTTCGCTATGACTTTTTCCTACACCAACGTAACATCAGGCATCTCAGCTGAATGGGAATACCTATCTTACAAAACAAAATTTTAAAGCCAGTAAACTTACCTGAGAAATACTTCCTTTATTTCTATTTATGAACTTCTCGTCTAAAACTCCTTTTTCGAAATGACCCTGACGCCGTCCCTTTCTGTGCTCGTCCCCTTCCGTGCACTCCGCTTAGAATAGGTATTCGAACGCGCACTGACCACGGTTATCGGGTTTTGCCACCCACAACTTAGAGAGTAACCATCAACAAAACAGTGAGAGATTCTCTAGCTCTCTTCACTGGACCAAACGAACTCCAAATAAACGCCTCAAATGAATTACCATGCTTGACAAATGCCTGGCATTAGAATTATGGAGTACACTTGCAGTGAATTTCTTCGAGTGTCTGCTCGTTGGCCTAAACACTCATAACAGAACCACCTACGCTTCTATAGCGAAAACTGACCTGACAACACAGAGGAGATGCCGTTCAGAGTGCCTCTTATCTTGGGGACGATCGATTTCCGCCTCTTCAGCTGGCCCTCGAGTGATCGAACCGGTAAGTGGTTTTTCGAAAGGGGACAAACTTCGGGTGCGCTTCATTCCACGCGTTACTCCCCTCACATTCTCCGGAAAACTTCGATCTATCCCGTCCAGGCAACGGGCACTCTCAAGCTGCGGAGAGTTCCGGGAAGTGCGCCTTTTTGCATACCCCGACGCCCGATTGGTTTCCGGCCATTTTGCGAAGTTTGACGTTGGCCGGCGCGTACGTTCGTGAAATATTCTTGCGCTTGTGGTTATGCTGGTTTTTGTTTTCGCATTTTGCGTTCGCAGATGGTATTTGTGGGTGCCGGTGGCCTTTAAAAAGATGAGAAAGAAAAGCGAACGTTGACCTCTCAAGCACATCGTAAGGTTTTCTCTCGCTTAGAGAAGGGGTTTTAAATGGGACGAGTGGTTGGTGTCATCATTGCCTAATTAAGAAGATCTTTCTCAAACAGGTTTGTTTCTTGCGTCTGCCCGCCGTACTCGACGGTTGTGTTCATTGTATGCCCTTCAGGATGCGCACTTGGTTGTCCCACCATTTATGTTAGAGCCACCACACTGAGAACGCGTCAGGACGTTTGAAAAAATCGCGATCAAAACAGTATTTGAAGAGAAGAGGAGGACTCAAGAAACAAGTAAACGTAATTTCTCGCAATTTCCATATCCTAAATCAGACTGAAGTTTAATTCCTTAAATGCCTGCAGCAGTACTGAATTCATCTTCGATTTCGGTGGGCTCGTAAGTGCATGCGTGGACGTGTTTAGCACACTAGTTAAAATAAGAAAAAGCCGCCAGATTTTGTTAATTTTCAAACTCCGGAAATCAAATCCAGACCCATCTGCTTCCGACGTAGGAAAAAAAATCCACTATGTCATTAGTGCCTCATTTTTAAAATAAACAGCGCTAACAACAAGGCGGAGAGAGAAAGACATAGCACCCCAGGGCTGTCTTGGTTCTTTTACCCTGTCGCTTTTGTCTTTTGCGCTGTTTGATTTTCTTTCATGCTTCACCAGCTCGCCCTAGATTCTACGTAAGTCTAGAGCGTCATCCGACTTAACATCCTTAATTTGCTGTCCGACTACGCATTTATGCAGAACGCCGCATATGGCCCTACTTTGCTATCCTTTCCTAACCAAGCTTAACCGACAAATGTTATACCTCAAATTTCCATAAACTAAAAGGAATTACCGCACAGAACCCGAAAATCATACAAAAACCGAAAAATTACGGGGGATGCTCCCAACTCTGTAAAAATGGGACGGCGAAAGATTAGTTGGAAATTCTACTGAACTGCTGGTGAAAGTTTTGCTGAATGCTTCGGCACCGCCCGTCACCGCTTGACCAGCCCCCTGGACTCCATCTCCCCCACCCCCTCCAAGCTCTTTTCACTCACTGGCCACCGCCGAAAGTCTCCTGTTTGCCTATTCGGCGCCTTCACCTTCTGAAGGCAGCTGATACTGAACGTGCGGCATCGGCCTCCTTCCATCCTCTCACCAGGCTGGTTCTCTTTTCCGGCACGCAAAGCGTCGCAGTTTCTCTGAGGCTTCCTACGACACTCTTCGCGCACATGTGTTTCTCTTTCTCTGTGTGCAAGCCCCAGCTCATTCCTCGCACTCCGATTTTCTGTGCTATTCTTAGTACGTTACAACAATTTTACGTACCGGCCTCATTCAATAAACCAGAGATCTATGGCTACCAAATACCAAAACCGCAGCTTTAAACAACCCTGCAGTAAAATATCAAACAAACATACCCCCGAAGTATCTGCAGCTCTATGCGCTTTTTAGTACAACAATGAAATGGGCTGCCTCGGGGGGCACCTAACTAAAGGAATCCTTTGGACGTAAACTTCATTGACGCACCCTTCTCGGCAGTTTGCTAGTATCAAACGCAATTTAAAGGGACACTGAAGTGATATGTAAACATTGCGGGATTACTTGCGCAAATTGTAGTCCGGAGTCCCCAGGCCATGTTTCGACCACCTTGGGCGCGTTTACGCGATTTTATTTAGTAGAAAAATTAATTCGAAAATGCTGTCCTCCTCTCTTTACGCTCGCCCATTTTCTGCAGCGTTTTCGTGTGACGTCAGGAGGGGATAAGCTGGCAATTGGCCGCGCTACTGCACGGCTCCCCGGCCTTCAAACAGAGTCAGTCGGCCCAGCGTTTCGTCCGCCGGCCGCCGACGGGTCGTCGCAATTGGTTCGCTCAGTTGAAACGAAGCCAGGACACGTTTGTGAATGGTAGAATTGGCCTTTCTTTACTTGTTAGTTTGTACACTGTGTCTAGCTCCAAGTCAAGGTCGCTTCACACAAGCGCTGCACAAGCGCACATGCGACGCTTCGCTGACTGGTATGCCAGTAGGAAAATATAAGGCCTCTTGAAGGCGGGAGAAGAGTCAGCGAAGTCAATATAGGTACTAAGGAAATAAAATCAACTGATATTTTTACCGTACAGCGTAAAACTAGGGTGCGGGAAGCACTTTTTTGCGCTGGGCGAACAAGCACAGCGGTCAGCAGCACGACTACACATCTGCGAACGCTTTTCCGTCTACGAAATGCAATTGCTAGACGTGAGCTATTGTGGAAACTCGGGCGACGCTTACTGCACGAGCGCAATACAACAAATAGTCACCTAAGCTGCTTGAAATGTCAAAACTAAAGAAAAGTGTAAACTGGTTGTACAATATATACCCTATATTACCGGTGCCAGCCGAGCCCGCTTCGTGGCCGAGCGGTCTGGGTTGCTAGGTGTGCCACCGCAAGTATTTTGCAAGTCACGAGTTCGAATCCCCGCCGGTACGTGCTTTTTTTTTTGTAAGTTAATTTTTTCGTTTTCCGCCGATCTTTTCTATATTGAGTTCACCTTTTTTTGGGCCGCAACGTTCATGGCTCCACGAACTAGTTCACAAAACGCGCGCAGGCTGGCACTGGCGCGCTAGCGAGTTCTCGTTGGCGTGCTGTTGCCATAAGCACCGACTGCTTGCAGGCAGTGGGCACAGGCCAGAATGAACAGACCCTTGGCCTGGTTCGAACACGCTTTTTACGACACAGGCATGAGGGAGGCAAGCTCCAAATATGGGGGAAAAGCGCATGACATTTGGGCGTCTGCGGGTACGCGGAGGGCGTTCATGCACTGCGTAGGTTTCGGCTAGTGAATGCTACGATTCCAATCCGTCCTAGGAGGCTGATCTTTATGCATTTTTACAGCTGACAACATGGCAGAAGCGCGGTACGATGATTACTGAGTTATTGAGAATGCCCATCCAACAACGCCAACGGTTGTGTTTTACAGAACCGAAACCGAAACCGAAACTTGTTTGGTTGCTCACCTTGGGCATCGTCCAATCACGGTGCGGCTCCTCCTAACGTCACAGCTTTAGTTGGTGCGGCCGCCGCAAACCGCGCATGGTAGTTTTTCTTCTTTCGCGCTTTGTAAAATAATTACCGATTTGTCAACCGAATAAACGATGAAAAGTGCGCTAATTTGAGCCAGTCTACGCAGTGCAAGCAAAAACGGGAGCTTGACAAATTCACTTCAGTGTCCCTTTAAAGGTCTAGTTGGCCGGAAGAGGGTTTAGGGTTCATATTTATGTGCTATGAGCTTGCGGCCTAAAGAGCGCTCTTGCACCTAAATCGGCTGTTGCGAATGGTAACGACATTTATATAGCCTGCTCCCCATGAATCAATCGGACTTATCGCGCGTTCAGGGTTTCTTCGTGTTTAGAAAATGAAAGACCAGCAGATAAGTTGCGTGAATTTAGTGTCTTTGGGAGGTATGACAGTCGGCGGATGAACTACGCTGGACTGCAACTGTAGTAAAGGCCTCGGTGATGGGGCTCCCGCCAACCTTCTAAAAGACTTGAAAGCAAGGCGTGGAGTGTTGTACATCCTGCTTACCTCAATGGCATGTCCCTCGATGGGCGAGTGGACTGTCCACGTAACCGCCTGCATTGCCAGCCCCATCGCCACTAGACGGTCTGCATGGTCCTCCGTAAACTCGGGAACACCGGAAACCACCAGGTAGGCGTCGCCAATGGTTTCCACCTAGAAAAAAGTCCCAGTGTTTTTGCGTTGCTAAGGAGGGGATGATATAAAAGTCAGAGCAAGTCTCCACAACTGGGCGTCAACCCATAGATGACTCATCTGACTTGTGTTCCCCAAAAATTGGCGAGGGTCTATTTAGGTTTTGCAGAACCCAAGTACACTGGTGTTACGCACTAGTAGGCTACAAGTGAAAACTTTTGGTAGGCCGGGGCATTCAAACCTCTGGGACTGGAGTGATTTTGCACACTCTACGCATGCCCCATTTTCATATTCAACTTATTTGTATTTATTGGCAGTCGAATTTCTTTGTTATGAACAGCGTGGTATGCCTCGATCTGAGCAAAAAAAGTTCCTGCGCATTAGTATGTATGCATGTCTCTGCATCACCATTGCCATTGCCCTCCCTGTCACTACATACCCTCCTAAAGGGCGCGGGAGAGGTCGCGACTTCAATCCTGACCATTTGGTTATCACTTCCCCGGGCTCTTAAAATACTCCCGTGTTTTTTTTTTTTCGAGAAAACTGGGATCGATGGTAAAGCAGAAGAGCCACGCATGTGACTTGAGGTTTTATAAAAGACGTGCATTTCTCTGAGATAGGAATTATTCTACATTTGTACTACGCTTTGTTTCTCAGATACATAAGGCAGGGAACTGGCATCAACTCTGGTTTTTGCAGATGACTTTTGTTTTTCGCCCTTCCTCTTGATCAGTTATCATGAAATGTTGCTGGTCTCACCTAGTAGCCAATGCTGGTACTGCAATTTCGGACGATCTCATACTCTCTATACATTTTCTAGCTTTCACAAAAAATAAAAAGAAATGATGTGCGGGCAGCTATTGAAAAGGAAGAAGAAAGCTCGAAGACACTGGCGATGTATTTGCTTGATTTTTTCTTCCCTACCCCTCCACTGCATCTTCTCCAGAAGGCCGCGTACATTATCTATTAAAGGGAAATGAAAAGAGCAGGACCAACGCCAAGAAATGCGAAATTAAAAGAATGCATGCGACCTATTCCCCCGTCCTTAAGTTTTCCTCTAAACGGTAAGACTGCGATGGAGGCCATCTCTCAGTCCGTGTACTTCTGCCATGTATGCCTCTTTAACTGTAGGTCACAGCTGTAATTTATCGCCGTACAGCAGCCTGCCTGGTCCAAAGTTTCTTACGATTTCCGTATAGAGACGCTCGCCCGCAAACGTTTCCGGATAATCCCCAGCGCGGAACAGTTATTTAATCCGTACGGTCTGACATAGCATTTTTAAGCCGTACTTCATTCGCTCCAATCAAGTTCTTTCGTTGGTTACACTTAGCCGTCTTCGTTTCCACCCGAAAGAAACTCCTAACGTTTTTGCTATTGCTTTTTTACACCAACGCATGACCTTACTAAAAGAATACTGTGGGGCACCTAATGCACATTTCTGGTGGTAGTTACCAAAAAATGTGTACGCATTAAAATAATTGTTTGCCCTTTTCTCCGGTAAGCGTTTTCTCTTTTAGTTTGCTGCACCTCTAGGAAGCTAGAAGCTTGTAATATTGTTTATAACGATCAAGAAAATAGTGAAGAGGCTTTAAAGTTTCGATAAATCACGCAAAGACACTTTAAAGGAGCACTGACACGAAAATTTTATGTTACACTTTTATTGCTTTTATCGATGTTTAATGGTCTGGCCAACCTGAAACAGCACTTCAAATACTTCAGCGCGCGATAGTGACCCAAAGTATCTGCAGCTCTATGCGCTTTTTAGTACAACAATGAAATGGGCTGCCTCGGGGGGCACCTAACTAAAGGAATCCTCGGGGGGCACCTAACTAAAGGAATCCTCGTCCAAACAATCCTGAAAATTGTTTGTTTCAAATTCCCGCGCTTTCATCCCGAACGGTGTATATGACAGACTCCCTGCCTGACCTCACCTCTTTGTGCGGACGTCACCGGCGGCCGCTTGAGAGGGTGTTGCGCCCGCTCGCCGCTCGTGGGGCCACGCGCGTCAAGTGACGTCACCAGTTTTTGATGAGCGCTGTCGCGTCACTTCTTTTTCCTCCCCTGGAGTGATGTCACGCTGATGTCCATTTGCTGAGTGCCGCTCCGCGCGCTGCTCCGTCGGCGCGATAAATGAGATCCAATTGAACTATGTTCTTCTCGTCGCAGGCCGCTCATATTTCAGCCAGGGTATTCTGTTGAGTGAATGAAGCTAACTGTGCAATAATATTAACGCCGAAAATTGGTGTCAGTGCTCCTTTAAGCTTTCAGGAACATTTTTTCAGTCTTGGTAACATTGTTGTTAAACACTTGAGTATAACAGTAACCTGGGCATTGCACGGATGTGATTAGGCATAATTTTGCTGCACTCCTTACCTGTTTGCATCTGCACCTATTCGCTAAGTTGGAAATTTACACGGGCGTTTTAGAGCGCACCTCCCGAGGCCCATACACAGGGGCGCGTATTTTTCGACGTAGTAGCCCCTGTAAAGATGTGCGCGCAAGATCTGCGTAAGTACTCCAGCGTTCTCAAGAAGGTAACAGATACAATGATACGCACATGTTACGGATGAGTGTGTTTGAAGTATATATATGCCTATTCCACGGGCCGAGAAGGCGAGTGGTGACGGCAGTTCTGCCTGCTCGCCCTAGAGGGCGGCTAACCAGGGAATGAGGTGCGCATTTTGGCTATGCCTGAATGTCTTACAGGCAAAGCACGCTTTACAGAAAACATTCTTAAAGGCGGTCATTTGGGGTATAGTATAAAAAGAAAATGAGTTTGATCTGATATGCTAAAAGTTGGGACCGTCTGTGATCAACCAAATGATACAATGAGACAAGCTAATAACAATGGAATTACAAGTTTAGAGGCCCTAGTTAGACAAAGGAATGCTACAGCCGACGTCTTCCTCTAGAGGAGGGCGTACGCCTTGAGAAGCGGCACAAATATTAAACGGTTCTGAAACTTGAAACAGTGTATATACCGAAACTCGGTTCTGATTCCGTTTCCAAATGTTTATACTTCTGATGAGGCAAGTATTTTGAGGGTGGCAACTGACTTCAACACCAGTGATGTCTCATCTTTTTCCTGTTGTGAAAGCATATTTAAAAGAACAAGTGGTATGCAAGGTAATGCTCATTTAATAATTCGCAATGTTTACGTTGAATTTCCATTATATCAAAAAGGTGTATGTGGGCAGGTGGCCCTGGGAAGTGTCATCTATGAGCCAATGTAGTCGTGACATTACCTTCTTGACGCTGTGCAGTCTGTTAGAGAGTCAAACTGTACATATAGTCGGTTGAGGAGCCGCACAATGTCCATGGGCTGGACGTTCTCACTTCCGCAGAGCGCAGTAAAGCCGGCAATGTCCGAGAAGAGGCACGACACTAGCTCAAACGTCTCAGTATCGACGGGTAGTCCTAGGCAAGGGTTCCGAGCCACGCGTGCCGGAAATATGGAGCACAGAAGATCATCTGTTCGCTGATTGTCTTCTCGAAGCTTCGAGTCCAAGATCTGCGCCGCGTCGTCACAACCGAAATCAGTGCGTTTTTCAGGCAATCTTCTGCGCTGTTTTTCTTTTTATAAAAAAGCGAAACACTCGGGAACACTTGTGACAAATATTTATACGTTATCATATTGCCATTATCAGAGAGTCACGTTCACAGTAGGACAGGGGGATTTAAGAAGCAATTGAAGGTATGGACAAAATTCGACCACCTTCCCAATTCAGATGCGAAGATGAGAAAATGGCTGAGCTGGTGGTCTTCACTAGCTTTAACTTGGCTTTTCATAGGTATTCGCTTTCTTAAAAGAAAGAAGGTTGAAAAGCGGGCTCAGCCAATGTTCAAAGCAACGCCCGCGTTAGGATTCATGCCAATTCCCTAGGCAATGTGGTTGGCCCCGAAAGAAATGCGGTTCGCCCCGAATACGATTACAGCCCATGCGATGACCCCCGTTTTCGTAACGCGAGGGATCTGGGTTCTATTCCGGCAACGGGAAGCATTTTTTTCTTTTCAATTCGCTGCACATGTTATGGTTCCCTACCTCTGCTAATCCCTCTTCCATCGGGCCATTGGGATGGCACAGTGGTTATTTTGCCGGCTTCACGGCGTCAAGGTCGCGGGTTCAATGTCTGGAAACTGCGTAAACCCATCTTTTTCTTAAGGCGCGCATCTCCTAACACCTGTGAGTGGGGTTCTTGCCTCCTCACCACTTTTTCTAAGACTGCTTGGCCTAGCATTTTCCCCTTTCCACTTTGCCCAGCGGACTTTTCTCGTAACGATACGCATGGACAAAAGAAAGCTTCAACAGCTTGCTCCACTGTTAAATAAAATTTACACCATCTTCCCGCGAGGGGAACCATGGGGTAGATGCGACGCTTCGGGGGTTTCCGTTGCGTTTCCGTTATGTTAGCGGGTCCATTGTTGTTGTGTGTCCATATTTTACGCAGCATGTTCCCCCCCGATGCGTCGCATCTACCCCATGGTTCCCCTAGTGGGAAGATGGTGTAAATTTTTATCGGGGTGGCCGGTGCTTGTTACGGTTGCGCCGACCATCACGATAGCAGGCCTGTTAGTCTCCATTCAAATCATCGGTGGTGATGGGAGGATGTCATCGGCGGAGCGGCAGCGCAGTTACCGCGTTTATATGCAGCGGAATGAGAGAGAGCAGCGCATAGCAGCGCATGCGCATGTGTTAACCGAGCGCAAGCTGCGCGCAAGCTGCGCGCTAACCCGCACCCACGCACAGCTGGCACGGCGACGGAGCGAGCGCCGGCGAGCGCTAACACGCAGATGGCGCTGCGGTGAGAGCGGCGCTAGCGTGCAGCTGGCGCGGAGAGGATAATGGGGGAGGGATGCGGACTACGCCGGACGACGCCGGAGGGACAAGACGAGTGAAAGAGATGCGTCGCATCTAATCTCTAAATTTCCGATAAATAAGAAATTTAAACTTTTCCTAATTCTTTTTTTATATTGCGAACAACGTATTTTGAAGCCTTAAAAACTCAGTTCAGTGCTAATTTGGATTTGCGTATTGAATTTCACGCCTCTACCAGCAGCGTCCTCTATCTGCAACTACATTTACATCAATGTTCGTTATGGGTACCATGGTTGTGCCTACAGGTCACTGGTCGTCGGGGCAGGGCATTTTGGCAGGCGTCCAACGTTCATGTCTTGCTTTATACTTTGGAACCGAAAGAAAAACCGATAGAGACAAATTCACTTTAAAAAAATTGGGCCCATCTCCCCGCGAGGGGGACTCGAGTAAATGCGTCGCATAGGGGGTGGGTGTATTGCGTTAACGTTTAGTGTTTGGGGAGTTGGTGGTAGTGAATGCGTTGTATCAGCAGCTTCTTGACGTAGTTTGAATGAGTCAAGGATATAAGGCGCATTCGTAGCCTCCCATTCTGTGTCGGCTTTGTGGCGCAGTGGGTAGAGCACCATGTACATTGCGTTCCGCCCGCAGGGTCGAGGGATCGAAAGCAGGCGCCGGATAGTATTTTTTTTATATAATGTAGAGGGAGGGGTGCGGACTACGACTACGGACGTCAACGCGGGTGACATCGTGAGTTACTGAAATTCTCTGCATTTAAAATGTTTTTATTATTACGTCTGTGACGCGAACCTCAACGCATTCCCATATGTGTGAATTTAAATAGGCGCCATCCTTGGATTCTAAGAAGACGAGGACGCAAAAATAAACATACCCAGGCCAGCTAGCACTTAGTGCCAGGTAAAGAGCAATCCACAAAGTTTCATCATTCTAAGAAACCGGGACGCACATTCACTTTGAGACTGAAAACTTCTCACCCACCCCTTCGAAGGCCTGTTGCACAAACTTGAATGTAACGTCGTCCGCGTATACTCGGTGCATAAGGAATGAGCCACCGTGCATCCAGATCTTCCTTTTCGCCCGCGAAGATCTCGCGGAAGAAAGTAAAACGCATTACAAAATTAGATACGCATACTTAGGTACGCAAAGTTAGATATCTAGCGTGCGCTCTTTAGTACTCCACCGTTGCAGCGAGAGACACAAAGTAAACAAAGTGAGAGAGTAAGGACGACATCCTGCCGTTACGGCAACGTCGGTGACGTGGGAATATATTCTCGAGAGCAAAATTCCAAGTGGAATGAGCCTGCCGGCTCCACTCCGGAAATTGAATACGCACCTCCGTTTCCGGCTCCTCTTCTGGTGTTAACCCTGGGCTGCAGTACATCTTTCTTTGTTCTACTCTCTACTTACTCGGGTCAGTGCCCAGCCTGTGTCCTTCCTTGCATTTCTTACTGTCTCTGGTGATATTTTTCTCCCAAATTCAAAACTCTAATCGTATTCATTCTCTTTTACAGCCACAAAATTTATTTTATTGAAAGTCCAATCTTCTACCAAGATTAATCTTGTCAAAACTAGAAGCCCTCCCGAACAGAATACACCCCGCTGTGATTATCTTTGTTTTGTTTTTATTGTCACCTTCTACTGTCATTACACTGTTCTTTAATATGTAGGCGTGTATATCTCTGAAGTCACAGATGCAACCCTAAACGCCCCCGGATTGAGCCAAATACACAATGGCAGTGGAATTGCCGCTCGTATCGAAGCAAGGAATATTCATTATCACCCTTTGCATCTCAATGCACACCGACTGTCATTGTATTTTAAGAAACGGAGAGAGGTCAAGTACAGCTCAGAGAACACCAAACATACACTGTAGATTCCAAGGCAAAGTTGGCTATCCTAACCATGGCAAACTAAACACCCCAGACACATTCCCTTCCAACCTCATTTTATTATATACCGTCGAACTCATCCCAACCATGAAGACTCCAGCAAGCCTCTTGATACTCGACATATACAGTCCTCCATCTGCACCAATCGGTGAGATCGAATTCCCCATCAAAACAGCAAAACAACGTACAAAAGTTCATTCCATTGTACTAGTAGGATACTTTTGCGCACACCATACTACCTAGGGATATCCAAGAGATAGCAAAAAAGGGCAGTACCTATACGAAGCTATCCGAAAGAATGATCTACATTTGTGTAATGTCATTATTGTCCCTACCAGAATTGAAAGTAGTGGCGACAGAGACATCGCGCCAGATTTGACGTTAACTTTCGGTGTCAAATGGTGTCAAAGAACCCATTTGGGAAACCCTGGAAAACGCTGGGCAGTGATGATTATATTATCCAGCTGATGATACCCCGTAACACAGCCCAACAACGAAAAATAGGAACAGACCGCATAACCGATTAGCGGAAGTTCAAAGGGACAAAACCAATAGGTCGCATTTAAGAAATTGAAAAATGAACGGAGCAGATTCTGGAAAAAATCGGACTAAGGGATTAATACTAACGCATGACTGTGCGGCCATCGACGCTCACCTTATGCACCTTCGGGAGGCCCGGTGCAGTTTCACAAACCGGTAGAGGAAACGCAGAACAAATCGGAAGCTCCGTGTCCATATCGCTCAACTCACCGAGGACGCCACAGATCAGGCAAGACAGCTCAGTCAAGAAAATTGGCTTCAATTTTGCACGACACTCAAGGATACCCTTAAAACTCGTCGCACGTGGCATCTTCTTCCCTCCCTAATGGGTAGCAAGGAAACGAAATTATCCGCCTCGCATGAGCTTAAACGCCTCATTTACAATTGTCAAGGCACAGAAGAAGATCTCGCAGAGGAATTAAAGAATCCGTGGGTAGGCACAAGTGATAAGATCCCACTACATCATGAACCGTACATGGGCGTCCCCAATCATAAAACGGATGCTCAGTTCACCATACATGGAATTAAAGCAGCCGTCAAAACGTCACCCGGAAAATTACTCCAGAAAGGGCAAAATTCGATATAAGCTGCTACGAAATTTGAACACCATGGCGTTACAGGCTCTATTAGAATACATAAACGAATATTGTAGTGCGGGAAAGATTATATCTCAGTGAAAACCCACCGGAATTGCTTTGATAGCAGAATTCTGTGAGCCAGTGGCCCCAGCAAATCTGCAACTTATTTCCCATACAATCTCGTGTTGGAAGGTTGTTAGAACACGTGGCACACAATCACCTTTCCCCGCATATCGAAGAGAATGGGAATTTTAAATCAAATGGGTATAGATTCCGCCCTCATCTATCCACGCAAGATATCCTCTGGTAACTTAAGGAAACAAATTAAAAAACAGGATTTTCAATTCACACAAAAGATGCATACTATCTTGGATATCAAAGTGTATTTGATAATGTCAACCACCAAGACATTCTTTGTAGACTAGCATCCATTGACTGTGGACAGAGGCTATATAACTATGTTGCGGCTTTCCTGACAGGACGCACGTTAACCATCGGAATAGGGCACCTCCGTTCCAGAACATTTAAAACAATACCAAAGGGCACTCCACAAGGTTCGGTGATATCAACGCTCCTATTCAATTTAGCAATGAAAGATCTCCCTCGGATACTCAATGATATCCCGCATCTACGGCATCTGCTTTACGCGGACGACTTGACGCTTTGGACCCCCAAGGAATTAATATGGGAGCAACAAGACGCCGTGCAATTAGACATCATCAAGGCACATGAATACCTTCGGGCCCAAGGCCTACATTCCGCACCAGAGAAATCAGCTCCGCTTACTGTAAGCTCTGGGAAAGCTACTAAGGGGAAGAAAAGCATCCCTGAACCAGACCTCACATTACAGGGCAAACCAGTTCCCAGCGTGCCCCATCTGCGTATTTTAAGCCTCGTGATTCCCGAAAATGGCTCAGCACTGCATACGATTGCCCCTCTCAACCGAACTCTACGTCAGCTAATGCATCTCATACATCGGGTTTGGCTTGCTAGAGTCGAATACCCTGCGCATGATGCAAGCACTGCTCATCAGCAGGGTCGAATGCGGCAGGCCCTATCTTGCCCTTCAAAACAAGCGAGAATACCAGATTGAATACTATAATTTGACAAGCTTACATGACCACGTTAGGAATACCATCAGAGACGTCAACAAAAAGGTTTATGCAACTGGAAATACAGAGAAAGAGAGAGAGAGAGAGAGAGAGAGAGAGAGAGAGAGAGAGAGAGAGAGAGAGAGAGAGAGAGAGAGAGAGAGAGAGAAAGCTCTTTATTAGAGGAAAGCAGAGAGGTCTGCCGGCATGTTAACGCCGACATGCTACTCTGCGGGGTACGGGAGGAGGGAAAAAGTTGCAATAGGAAGAAGGGTGGAAGGGAGAGAAGAAAGGAGAAAATAGAAGAAGTGAAAAAAAGGAGGAAGCGTGTGCGTTGGGGTCCGTCCGTGCGACACGTGAAAAGTCTATGGGCGGTTGTACAGTGCAAGAATGGTCTGGTCCTATATCAGCTCAGCGACGCCGATGTCATTGAGATATTCAAATAATGCGGTTAGCACTTTACGCTGAGAGGAGGAAGATGGCCATGGTCCCAGAAGTGCTTTTAAAGTCAAGGAACTGTGGTTCAGGCGCTCGATCTTCTGTGGGAGGTTGTTTCTTGCTTGATAGTACGTAGGACACTCCAGTAAAATATGCTCGACGGTTTCTGGTGAACCGCAGTTGTCACAATAGGGGTTCGAGGTTAGGCCAAGGCGATAGCGGTAGGTATGTGTTAGCGCCACGTTGAGACGTAAGCGATGGAGCAAAGTCTCTAGCCGACGTGGAAGTCGCTCCGGTAACCTCAGTGCCAAAGTTCGGTCGACATGATGCAGGAATGGGTGCTGGTTTTCCGGGAGAGACCAGAAGGTGCTTCTTTCCCTGAAAACAAGCTCCTTTGCTAGCCTAGAGGCATCGTGCTTCGTGAAGAAAATCTTCCTCACGTTCCGCAGTTGCAATCCTCTCTTGGCAGCCTCATCTGCTTTTTCATTGCCTATGATGCCGCAGTGGGCAGGGATCCACTGCAGTATCACGCGGTGTTCGGCGACACAAACTAGATGATTTAGGTAAGAGACATCGCGGGATATATGTTCGTGAATGCTGAAGCAGCTCGCACGTCGAAGAGTTTGCAGTGCTGCCTTCGAATCTGTAAAGATTACCCACTGTGCTGGCTGCTGGCGGAGAATGTAGCGAAGTGCTTGTTTGATGGCATGAAGCTCAGCAGATGTAGATGATGTTGGGCGCTCAAGACGGTATGAGAGTGCTTGGCCGGTGGATGTGATGAAGAGCCCAGAAGAACTGCAGTCAGGCGTAGATGCTCCATCAGTAAAAATGTGGGTCATACGAGAGTATTGGTCACTTATATGGGCAAGTGTTAGTTGAAGGAGGCATATCTGAGGCATAACTTTTTTTGATGTGAGTCCGGGTATCTTTTTTTTATGCATAGGGGTGATAGAGTCCAAGGCGAGAAATCAGATGGCATGAGTTGTCGTCGTTGGGTAGGTACAGAGATGTTTATAGTATTTAAAGTTTCTGCGAAGCTCGAAATTTTGTTGCATCGAACAATACCTGCCAAGAACTTGGATTTTGCGTGCAGCGTATGCCTCAAGTATATTCGAAATGTTTCCTGCATTCTACTAATATCTAAAGGCAAGCAGCCAGCCTCTGCGACAGTGCCAACACACGATAAGCCCTTAGGAAGGCCGAGGCAGGTACGCAGGCAGTTATTTCTAGCCGCATTGAGTTGCTTTTTGCATGTGGGCGACAGCCGTTGCAGAACAGGCAGGCTGTAGCGCAGCAAGCCGTCTACATATGCTTTGCAGAGAAGCACCATGGATCTGCAGCCGCTGCCCCATCGACATCCAGCAAGGTATCCAATAACTTGTGCCACCGCAGAGAGACGAGTACGTAATCGCTTGACTTCCGGCGCCCATGATAGATTTCTATCTACGATGATCCCAAGGTATTTTTGGGTTCGCGCGTATTGCAGACCACGACCGCCAAGGATTAGAGGGTATTGTCTCATCCGCTTGCGGGTGAACGCCATGGCAACGCTTTTCTCGGAAGGAAGGCGGAGACCCTTGGACGTAAGGTACGAAGACACATTGCTCAAAGCTTTCTGCAGCCGCTGTTGCGTTGTACGACGTGACTTTGCCGCACACCAAATGCAGATGTCATCCGCATAAAGTGTGACCTTGACGCCGGGAGGGAGCGCACGCTTTAGGTGGATAAGCGTAAGGTTGAATAATAGAGGACTTAAAACGGCTCCTTGAGGCACTCCTTTCTGTACACTCTGATGGGAAGTAGGGCCTTCTGGCGTGCACATGAAAATTTCACGTCCTTTGAGGTAGCTCGCAATCCAGGCGTACAGTCTTCCACCAAGACCAAGGACAGCTAAGGACTCTAGAATTGCAGTGTGCAAGACTGAATCAAATGCTGACTTTATTTCAAGAAATCCTACTGTCGGTATATGTCCGCTTTGTAGTTCTTCTTCCAGTGAAGCGACGAGAGCGATTATGTTGTCAATAGCGGATCTGTTTTCCCGGAAGCCATTCATTTCAGATGGGTAAAGGTTTCTGCTTTCCAAGTACCACGTAATTCTTTTAAGTATCATTTTTTTCATGATTTTGCCAATGCAGCTTAGTAAGGTGATAGGCCGGAATGAGTCGAATCTTGTCGGTTGCTTCCCAGGTTTTAGGATTGCAGTAATTTTAGCGATTTTCCATTCTGTAGGAACACTACCACAGAGCCAGGTTGAGTTGTAGTATTCCAGAAGGCGTAGGCGGGAATGGTGAGACAGATGGGAAATCGCTTCGTAAGGTATGTCATCATGACCTGGAGAAGAACGTTTCTTGACATTCGAGATGGCCGTGTCGAGCTCTCGAATAGAAAACGGAAGGTCCAATACATAATACTTAGGAGTAGGTAGAAGAAGCACACCGCACTTCTCAGCTTAAACGACTGATGTAACTTACACATGAAGGAGTATTTTAATACGCCTAGGTTATGCCACGTTACCCATGCAAGACAACAAGACACGTGTTGTATTACAGATTCGACAGCACATTCGAGGTCTACCGATACCACGAAACATTCACCCCGTTCATAACCAGGCACGACGCATCTCTAGTTCTCAAGCCGTGAATGTCAAGCATGGAAGTAGCCCAACAACAAATTGCAGATGATGCAGCCGTACATCCAAATCAACCAGCACGCATCGTCTGCGTTGTTCACGGCACCATTTGCTCAGGCGAGCGATGCCAGTGACGACATGGAACAGAGAACGTCTAATGGAGAAGTAGAAGTAACACGCGCTCGAGCGAAGGATCAGTCTTCTTGCTTTTCGTCTTCAAGCTCCTTGATGATGATATTTAACAATCAACCGCCCGGCTAACTTGCATCGCGCTGCGCTTTGGCGGGTCATTTGAGGCAGCCCTCCAAACCGTTATTACGGACTCGCAACAGGCTTGCCGAAACTTCCTTCGTGGTAGAATTTCCAAAACGGCTCTGAACATCCTGCTGCAAAAGCCACCCGAAAGAAAAGTAAAGATTATTTGGACGCCAGCCCACTCAACCCTCAAGGGCAACCGCCCATGACATCGCCCGAGATCTACCCCGCCAGGCGACACGAGGGTGTAGGTTAGAGACTGCGTGTCCTTTGGTTACGTATCAGGACATAACGGGGTACTATAAGTGCCAAAGAATGATCTATCCCCCCGGTCATGCATCCCTAACCAAAGAGCAGGAGCACTGCCTCCGGCTCCTCCAAACAAATACGTTTCCTCATCCGTCAAAACTTCACTTGCTCCATCCCACTCAGTACTTCCAGCTGTGCAAATTTTGCGCTTCCCCGGGCACCCTGTACCATATGGTATGGGAGTGTTCGGCAAACCCCAAAATTCCAAGAATCGCGCACCCTTCCCGTGAGCAGTGGGAGAAGGAGCTGTCCAGCTCCGGTCTCGATTCCCAGCTTAGGCTGGTGGAAAGGGCCGTAGCGGCAGGGGTCTCCAATGGAGTCCTGGAATGAGGGCCCCACACCACATTACGATGCTCCCAATAAAGTTTATCCTCCTCCTCCAAAGGATAGATGTGATTCGCCTATCTTCTGAGAAGTTCTTTGTTTCCCGTCCGAAGGAGGCAAGCCCTTGTCACTCCGTCGCGTCCACGGTAGCTTTTCTCAATTCGGAACGTTTTCCATAACGTCGTTGGGCCCCACTCTTCAATTAGCACCACACCCCATATGAACAGCGGTTTAGCGTGGCGTGTCTTAGCCTTGACAATTGCTCCTATTTCTTTTATGTACACTTGATGCTATCTATTCCTACAAGCTCTTACGAGTCGGCATCGACTTCTTCATTCCTCTTCAGCATCTACTCTGTGTCTTCGCTTGGCCGTCGTGTAGCTATTGCCGTCCGCCCATATTGTCTGCCGGCGGTTAGTAGCATGAGCCCATTGGGCTCCCCATACACGTAAGTCAAATAACGATTGTTCAGAGTTCCCTGAACTTCCGCGACAACTGTTCGTAGCTCCTCCGCTGAAGATTTCTTTCTTGATATTATTTTTCTCACCGACGTCTTCAGGCTTCGAATTATGCGCTAATAAAAACCTCCCAACCACGGGCCGCACTCGGCATTTGTTTTCCACTGCATGTTTCGAACACTACGGTAATCCTTCACTTGTTCCTGCCTGATAGTTACGAGCATTCTGTTGATCTCCTTCTCAGCTTTTTTAAATGTTCATGCGTTGTGCGAGTACATTACGGCAGGAATATCCTGTCGGGCTGTGAAGCGCCTGAATGCCTGCAAAAAACTGCTCGTGTACATGTCGTTGCTGACTTCGAAGTGCACTCCTCTCCTTACAGCGCAGGTGAAAACTTCCACGTATTGTATTATCTCGTCTTTTTACCTCGCATAAGGAGTACCTGCGTAGTCAAGCCCAATCACTTGAAACGGTGGCGATTTGTTGACCCTTTCCGCCGTTAGTGGAGGACGTGGTTTCGTTTTTCTTTACCCTTTTCGTCAGTTGCAATAGGCTTTTCGTGGCGTTTTCCTTGTTGGTCTCCAGATTAACGTTCTCCTTCCACGGCAAGCTGACTTGATAGTGACCACTTCGTTGCTCTATCTTCCTGTCAAATTCTTCTCATTTCACATTCTTAGTATTGCAACTGGGGTTTGTGATGCCAAATGATTCCAGGCTCCAGAACTTCTGTGTGTCTTATTGAAGTTCTGTTTCCGCAGCTTCAACTTTCATAACCATGACTGATTGGTTTGCGTTAGCCTTATTTTACTTTTCTACGAAGGACCTTGCACTACCCAACCAAAAGTTGTTTCGACTGCCATTAGTGTACTTTCAAGTTGATGTGTTCTATTAGTAAGATTCCCAATAATAATCGGAGCCGACTAGTAGTCCTATCGCATCTGTGGCTGTCGTCCTGGTCCTGTCGTCCGTTACGGGATAAAAAGTATTAGAATGTTTCATAGGCAAATAAGGAAAAAATTGCCGAAACGGAATTGCATAATAAGTTGCACTAATCTGATTTGCACCACACAGATGAACACTCGCGGCATATTTGTGCTCAAGATGTTAAAATGCCCTTAATGTGCAAATCTCAAGCACATCAACTAAGAAATAACAAAAATATTCTAAAGACCAGTGTCCCCTCTTAATTGCGCATGTTTTCTCCTTAAAACACAAGCTCGAGAGTAGTCTTACCATCGTCGTAGAAAGGTTTGGTTGAGTCGCCCGGGTCAGACGAGCGATACCAGTGACGGCATGGAACTAAGAATGTTTAATGAGGAAGTAGATGTAGCACGCGCTTCCGCGAAGGATCAGACTTCTTGCACTTCGTGTTCAGGCTCCTTGATGATGATATTTAACAAGCTCTCAATTCAGTCTCAAGCCCCTTCCCTTTTATACCTATATCCGTGTATATCTAGGTGCCTTATAGCCGTGACCTTTGTAAACTTGTTTCAATCACGGGCAGTGTTTTATTCTTTGTGTTAAGTCAATGAGAGCTTGCTTCTGGGCTAGTTGGTACATTATTTCTTGTAAAAACGCTGCGCTAAATTGAAATTACGAAGACGAAGGACGGCGGAACACGCGATACAGACTTACGAAAGCGCTATGTGTTTATATCCACCCTTCTTTATATTAAACTTTCAATGTTAGAGCAGCGGCTGTCCCTGTGTTCCACTTCCTTCGTTTCTGTTCAAGTTCACGCTGGTTTCATCCAAGAATGTCTTTCCAATAAACCCAGCTTGCAACACTCCTACCCCACTCAGTTTCTCTCCGTTCGCAATTTCTGCCCCACGCCCGGCTCCCTGCACCACCATGTATGAGAGTGCCAACAAAACTCCCAACCTACCCCCTATCCCCTTCCCATCTTTTGAGCAGTGGATGGCTCATGTGGCCGATCCAGGTCTTGGACACCAGCAAAAACTGGTAAAGAGGGCCTGAACGGCAGGTCGCAGGCTGGGTATCCCGGAAAAAGGATGCCCTCCAACGGGAAAGTGCCCTGCCATTTGCACTTACGCTCACTAAATGTTTACTCTCTCGGTCTCTTCTGTTTTTTCTTCGTCCTGATTCGGAAACCATAATTTGATGGACAGCTGTGTTCCACTGACTCACACAACATGTTTCCCTGCTGCCCTTCTTTACCAAACTTACACCACGCTTACTTTTTCCTCTAGTCCGGAAATACACAGGAGCAAAATATGTAGCAACACGAGGTCAAGTATCACACATATGCTTAAGACAACGAGACCAAACTAGCATACAGTTTTCAAGTCTAAAACTCAGATCCAAATACATGTTGGTCAAGCTAGTTGGAGGTAATAAGAGAACGAAGACATATTTGTCCGTTTAGCGAGGCATATGCGTTGTTAGGGTACACCTGCTTTGGTACTTTTGGGGTTAGCATGATCAAACTACCAATTTTGTTCCCAAGGGGTGGAAGTAGCAGTTGTAAAAACGTTTTACTGAGCCGGTGAAATTTTCACGGTTCCCTACTTCAAGAACTTATGTGACGTAAGGGCAGCCTTTGGTCTTGAGGTCAAAAGTATCAGGAAGTGCATATTTCTGCTGATCATTAGGTTCTTCGTCCGCTCAGGGGTGGGAAGTGAAATGGAATAGGGGGGGGGGGGAGAGGGGGGGTTGTGCTTGCACTCTATTATGATACAAAGAAAAGCGCCATGTTTAAAATAAAAACTTGCGTTCGACAGGGCATTGAGTAGGGAACCAAGGATGGAGTGTGCCCTCCTATTATCATCCATACAGTCCTTTTGGCTTTTTGTCGTTTTCTACTTCCTGTTACTATGAATTAAACACTTGGCCAGTCACCCCGGTGAGGCCTACATATGCGCTTTCAGCGGGAACACGCTTTTTATTTTTACAATCAGCCTCTTCAAATAATCTTGTAAGCCTCCAGTGGGGCGATTCTATCCTCTCACTACTATTGCCAGAGTCATTATCCCTTTGCGTCGTATCCTTATCTTACTTGATCTTTTTCCCTTGCTTTAGAATATTGGGGCACACAAATACAGGGTGATTGTTTTCGCCTTCTTTGCCCTTCGGAGCTCGCTATTCGCTATTACCGTAAACGGGATTTGCAACTTCAGTTATTAGCATGCTGAAATTACTCCGCTAGGCTAATTACAGTACATGTTTCTAAAACAGGTTTCTGTCTTCTTAATTATCGTTTCGCTGACTCGGACCCTTACCGCTGCGATACCACGTCACAAAACGAGGGCAAAACTTCGGATACAGCTCTCTTGATCCCATTTAGCGCAAGCGACAAGATGAATGCAGTCATCCCGTAAGTATAGCTAGACTACAGGCTCGGAAATCTGAAACCAATGCAAACTTTCACAAAGCACTGCGTGCACAGCATTTGCTTTCGCTCGTGACAACTGGTATGAAGCGTTAAACATGGCCGAATTTTTTCGCTGATTTTAATCCTTAGTCGCTGTCGGCCATTTTTCTGTTTACATTTCAAGGACACGGACGCGGGAAGACGCATTTTTGGCTAATGCCCCGGGGCTTTTAATGTTATTGGATTAAAAGTTTGTTTTGACCATAAAAGATGCCCAAATAGGTTTTTCTCCTGACTCCGAACTGGCAAGCATATATCGCCGTGGTAATAACTACAGTGCTGCCACTTCGGCTTGCAAAAAATTTCCCATTGTACGTATTGGTCTTGAGATTAACTTTCATCGTGTGGATGATCTTGGATAAAATGTACACCATAGAATGGTAGCGCTCCTTCGGATCGCAGCTGAATGTATTAAAATGATTGTTCTTTGTTTCCCTATATCCTAAAAAAATTTAGAACCACTTAAATTCGCAAATACTTGTGGCGCACGAAAAGAAAGGGGTATTTCCAGCCGGAAGCAAATCGTGCTGCTCTCAGCTGGCGAGACCGTAGCTTTACCCCCGTTTGTAAACATATAAGGCAAGGAAGAAAGTTTTGATACCACATGTTATTATCCCCCGCGCAGGGTACCTTTAAAGGGGCCCTGTTACACGTTTTTGAAGTTTTTTTTGAAACCTTGAAGGCTTGCAGAGCGTAGTCACCACACACGCCCAGTGCTTAGATTTGGCGCTCGCAAAATACCTAAGCGAAAAATTACTGCTTTATGCCCATCAGATAAATTTGATACTTGCTCATAAGATTTTTTTGGTCTTTCATGGTCTTGGCGTTCTTCGACCGCCAGAAATGCGTCATTAAGGCCATGTACCGAGCCGTTGGCCGGTTTTTCTTCAGTTGGAGCAATGAACGCATTCAACGGGAACTTTAAAAATAAAGTCGCAAAAACAAAACAGAAACGGAAGGACTATCTGCTACGACGAGCGAATCACGCAGTCCCGCCCCGTTCTGGTGGTAACTCTAGCTTTCGCAGTGCTTCCAGACGCGAAATAAAGAGTGAAAGCGTGGAAGAGATTCGGTCCTGCTTCTTGTCTACGCGATAGAGTGCGACAAGACAATTTGATTTGTGCCCCAGAGGAATTTCTTGACCATGCAATGTGCCTTCTACGAGTCAAAACACAACACCCTCTTCCTTTAGGAAAGAATCATATTTTTCGTCACCTGAAATATTTTTGGAGTACCAATAACCTTATGTACCTGCATTCGTTTTCACTGGCCCGATTGACGAAACGCTGTCCCAACATCACTTTGCAAGCTGCCTAAGCACGTGGCATGGCGTAAGGGGTTACAAAAATCTGCATCCTCTGCTCCCTCAGGGGCCCAGAAATGCATTTGTATTTTGTCAGGCTCGGCGCTACAGTCACCTTTTTCGGCGCCAGTACCTGCAGCCAAGAGTTGAAGCGGCCCCGTATCGGGGAGTAATCCCATTTGCGTAAGAAACCGTCGACGAAGCAACGCGAACATACACCACTCATTTGGCAATAAAATGACAAGGACGATACATGCTTGCCACTCGGCATTCCACACTTCAGGTGTGGAATCTTACGTTGTTTACAGTAGAAGTAAATCTTTGACAGCCTGGGTTGATTGTTTTGTTTATTTATTCACTGTGTGGGCGACGCGCGTTCAGGGAAGTTTCACAAGCGGCGCTGTAGGACGGAACAGGAGCTTTAGCGTCCTCTTGGACAGTTCTAGTAAATAGTCTGTAGTATGCTGTGGAGGAAAAGGGGGGAGAGTTTAACAAGTAAACACTCCTACTATGTGTCTCCAACAGCCTCGAATTTCTTTAAATGTTGTTCCTTTTCTAAATTTTCTTAAATTTAAATCTTAGAGATACGTATGTTCCTGAGTGACCCAAAAAAGACAAACTGGTGTCATCTGCATAGATGATGCACGTTGCAGTGTCATCAATATATGAGATTTCTTTAATGTTCAAGACAAAGAGAAAAGGACCCAAAATACTTCCTTGGGGTACACCTGCTGTTATCTGTTTTACTGTGGCTGGCCATCCACTGATTTCCACGTACTGTTACCGATGTTGCAGGTAAGATGATATCAGTGACTGGGCTGTTCCTCTAATTCCGTAATGCCATAATTTCAGTACAAGTATGTGACGATTAATTAAGTCGAATGCATTTGTGAAATAAAGAAAGGTGCCCAGCCACACGTCTTTGTCTTCGAAATTCTGAAGTATGAATTCTTTCTGTACCAATAGTACCAATTCTGTCGACCTATGTTTGCGGAAGCCATATTGGGCAGGCGTTAAAATATACCACTCTGTGAAAGAATTCAGTCGGCTAAGATTCAGTTTTTCGAATACGTTTGAAAAAAAATGGGAAGGAAAGAAATCAGGCTGTAATTCAAAAAGGTATTTTGGTCCCCTTTTAATATATAGCTGTATTTTTTGCACACTGCACGTTACGAGGAAACCTCCTGATGCTAAGTAGGTAAACATTAAATGTGTGTACCAGGCAATGAGAAATTAAATTAATAATATGCTTAACGGGCTGTACTTGCAAGTCGCTCATATCTGTAAACCTTTTTTTTATCTATAGCTAGTGGTAGCCATTATAAGTTCACTCTCCTGTACAGGTTGATAAACGCTAAGTGCACGCGGCACTTGACGTTGATTATTGATGTACGCTGATTACTCAGGTACTTCAGGTGCCTTCATCAATGGTGATTAACTATAACCCACAAATCAGACAAAGCATTGCTCAGACTAGGTGAGGTTAGGGTAAATAATGATTTTACCAATAAACGTAGGTCTGCTTACCAACCTCCTTATTGCTTCTGGTTAGCTTAGCTCAGAATGCACAGATAACGACAAACGAAAAGTAAAATTTGTCTGTGTTGTACTAGGTTTTTTTCACGAAATAAAGAACATTACGTTTTAAAATATCGAAGTTTCGAAGAGTGCGTAGCCCTTATATTAGTTGTAGGTGGGTTTGATATAGTTTTTTTTTAAGTCTACATCGTCGTTTTCTGGTCAAAAGTATTCTCCACTATTTTAAGGTAACAACATAAACAACAAAAATTCTGGTATGTTCAAATTTCTTTTAGCAACTTCGCCGTTATTTACTCGGGTGTCTAACATAAAAGAATCGCTCTCTTCAGGAGCAGCTCGTTTTCAGCTCGCCTCTGAAAAAACCTTTCAAGCAGAAGGAGAGGTGGCGTTTCAATGACATCTGCTCTGCTAGCGGGGCCGCACCCACGCACACCAAGTTTTTTGACATGCATGTCGACAATGGGCCCAGCAATATTCGAAAGCAGGGAAGGCAGGCACGTCACTACAATAGATAATTTGTCGGCAAAATTGGGTCAGTAGGTACACCCTCCGGTACGGCGAAAATAAGAGAAACACAGATTTGCGGCGCCCAAAAGAGGTCAATAGCGGCAGGCTAACCTCGTGAAAAGGTGGGATCGAAATCGTCTCGTTTAGCACTGGAGAGAGAGAAAATAAGAGAGGATCGACAGACCACAGAGCACAAATCACTTCCGCTTGAAACCTCCACCGACCACCGGAATTACTCGCCAGAGGATCGAGACGCAATCAAACCGGTGCCACTGGCGCGCAATAAGCGGAGGATGGCGCTCAAACACGAAGGTCATTTACGGCGCCGACCCTTCGACGCTAGCTTGCGCGCGTGTTCATTCGCCTGCCCCCTCCGCAGCATTTTCTGTGTTCGTCGCTTATTCAGGCACGTAGGTGGCGACCGCCGCCACCTCTCAGTTCCTCTATCGAGTTAGCGATGACCGCACGCATATTGAATTTGGTAATCCCTGAGGGCCGTGGCACTGCGCCGACTCTGCTTGCGGAGCTGTCCGCCGGGCCTCATATCAGGCGCCCCGCGGGTTTCCGCCCTGCCGGCCTCTTCGGCCTCTTGCCTCGTCTACCTCTCTTCGTCGTGTACTTAAGGGCTACGAGTTGAGTCGCCAGAGGACAGTGTCTTCTCGCTTTCTAGATCGGCACCTTTTCTTTACACCGTTCGTTCTAGACGACGACATGCGTGGGTGGAGGCAGCACGTACATTTTAAAATCACACTTCCCTCCTGTGAGCGCTGATGTGGAGCAATTTTCTGAAATATGCTATACAAGTGAAAAGGGTGGAGAAATCGACTATGACGGCACTTGATATGGTAATGGGGTATTCGGTAGAAATGCGTGGTTCTGAGGACCTAGGAGAGGTCAGTCAACCAAGGTTCACCAAGTTTACGGCCCACTCCACTTCGGAAAAATAAAGCACTTTTGTTCCTACGGCTTGGACCATTCATCATTTTGGTCGCCGTTCGACCCCACCAAAAAATTCCCCGCATTTCCCCGAGGGGAAGAATGTGAAAGTGCGAATGCACGAGTTGAATTTGCGCGGTTCGGTAATGTTCGCGAAAGAGAGATCGCACACACACACACAACTACAAAGAAAGAAAGATGCATTTATTCACAGACACCTATTTGTGTTGTCGTTGTACTTGATTGCTAGAGCGGATCTCAGCTTTGAAATTTCGTGTCAGTACTCCTTTAAGCAGGTGCATTAGCCCTTCTCACGCCCGATTCTTGGCCAATCCCCCACGTGGGTATGTGCCATGTCAGCGGCCGGGCTGCGCGCGCCCATCTCCACGTGCGCGGACATCGCCGGTGGACGCAGGTTCAGGGTCGCTTAAGAAGTGCATTGCACTTAAAAACTGTTTAGGTCAGGCATGCCGAACGAAGGTAATATTGATTCATAATTTATTTCCTAGTTGTATTCCCTCCCGTCATTTACATCAGAATTTGCCCCATACTTACCTGAATAAACTTCGCGTTATCTTTTGAAGCACTTCTTCTAAACCCAAACTCACGCACCAACTAGTCCAGATAAAAGATGTGTAAACCCACCACAATAGCACTACAATTAGGCTGAGAGCCCCAGTTGTCGATGGTGTTTAGCGCAACCAAGTCTAGATGTGTTTTAAGCACGTATATTAGTGCGGGCGTGTTCTCAGATGGCTTCAATAATAGACTTTCTGCGTCATTTCATCTAAAAATGTAAATGATTGGTCAAGTAAATGAGCATTAAAATGCACGCACAAATATCTTCCGGCTAACAAACTATTTGTTAAACTGAAGAACGAAAAGCATTAACGATGGACAACTTGTAAATGGGTAATTATGGCCCCATACAAGTTTAAGGCTATATGAGTAACCGCCTATAGCTTCCGTTATAGAAGCAAGGAACTGACAGAGGGATGTATACCCAACAAGACATGGACCCCCGGTACGTATGTGCCGGGGGTCCGGGGGTCGAAAAAACGTATGTGCTATAACGAAAGATAATCACCGTATATCCAGTATACGCAATGACGAGATGCCTACCGTGCTTGAAACGCTCCAGTGGAGCGTCCTAACATCGTTGTCTCTCACCGCTGACGACGCTGTACCTCGTCGGTATTGGAGCCCTGCCTCGGCGCACGAGGACGGATAATCAGGGCCGCCCCGCTAGTCGTACTACAGTGGCTATTCTAGCCACTGTAGTCGTACTTCCGTCTTTGTCCCGACTTGCATACGACTTTTCTATGGGGGCGCTATGTTTGCTTTTTTCTCTCTATCCACCGACGCCGAGAGAAAAAGCCAATGATCTCGTTCCTCGAACCGGAAAATGGAGAGCCGCCAAGCACCGATATTCCACCCGTGTGCTGCTGCTATACACAGATACTCAACGTATACCGGTAATCACACCTACCCTGCCCTGGCTTCGAACTCGCCTCATAGTCAAGGAACAGCACCGTAGGTTTCCAGACGATAACGGGTCCTCATGACTTCGCAGGGGTGAATTTAGAGCTTTGTGCAGGCATCGTGGGAACCATGTTCGCACAAAAATATACGTATTGGTGTGTAGTGATACCCATATAAAGAAACTAGAAAATGCTAGTGCGCCAGAATTACTTCCTTTTCCAAATATGCCGAAAACGTTCCGCATGGGATGGCACGGGTTCAATGCCTATCTCTATGTATGTATGTATGTATGTATTTCTCGGAGAGCAAAGGGGAGAATGCGGTCGGTCATCGAAGCAGGTGAAGTGTTTTCGAAGACAGAAAGAAAGTGCACAAAAAAATTTCGCCATCTCCACGAAGTGAATGATGATGAGAAGGGCGAAGCAAAAATGCTTATCGGTAAAACCGTGAACCATTCTGCCGCACATCATATTAAGACTCGACACGTCAAGCTTTCCACCGCTCCGTTGACAAGCCCGTCGACGACGTCGAAGTTTGTGGTGGTTATGTAGGGGTTGTTTTGGACGATGAGAATCTCCATGGGTAAGTTGGCGAATTGGGTTTGCGACATTTTAGCCACCTTGGCCGTCTCCTTCTGCAGAGCGGCTTGTGTCGTGTACCCCCGGTACGTGACTTGAGCTCGCAGGCGACGAACGACAACCTCTTCTTCCTCTTCTCCTTGTTGGGTAGCTACGAACGGGTTGAACGTTTTGTCCTCTTCGGACAATCTTTGGTTGGCCAATCCCTAGGGGGATCCTGCCACAATCATCATTAATGCGCCTTGCCGTATACAGCAGCAACGAGGGACGGGACAAGGCCCGAGCAAGAGGAGCTTCGCCCCTAAAAATGCCCGCCCTTTCCGTCTTCCAAAATTCTTCACCTGTTACAATGACCTACCGCATTCTCCCCTTAGGTCTCCGAGGCTTTCTTTACTGCCAACCCTTATTTCTGTCTTTTAAGTGCAATGCACTTCTTAAGCGACCCTGAACCTGCGTCCACCGGCAATGTCCGCGCACGTGGAGATGGGCGCGCGCAGCCTGGCCGCTGACATGGCACATACCCACGTGGGGGATTGGCCAGGAATCTCCTCGTCTTCCTTGGCAACGGGGGGAGATGGGCGCGCGCTACCTGGCCGCTGACATGGCACATACCCACGTGGGAGATTGGCCAAGAATCTGGCGTGAGAAGGGCTAATGCACCTGCTTAAAGGAGTACTGACACGAAATTTCAAAGCTGAGATCCGCTCTAGCAATCAAGTACAACGACAACACAAATAGGTGTCTGTGAATAAATGCATCTTTCTTTCTTTGTAGTTGTGTGTGTGTGTGTGATCTCTCTTTCGCGAACATTACCGAACCGCGCAAATTCAACTCGTGCATTCGCACTTTCACATTCTTCCCCTCGGGGAAATGCAGGGAATTTTATTCAACGAGGCCCTCATTTCCCATTTTGATTCGCTAGATAATCATTTACAAGTAACACATTAAGACCCTTCACAATCTGCCGTTATCTAAGCATATAAACGTAGCTGGCCGCTCATTTCATAAAAAAAGTGACAATCCTTGAATCCGGTTTACATTCCCGCCAAGATAGAGGCGTCAGAGAGTCCTTCTTTTTCACACATTCAAAGCTATGGCATCAGGCTTAAACGAAACTATTACGACACTACCTTTTTGGTGCACTCATAGTCGTCTGTTTGAACCTTCTTATCTTTATTATATATCTTTGTGTATGGGCATTCCTGTGTGAGAATGCGCACGTTGCCGCAGTTTTACTTGTACATTTTCAGTGTTAAACTACACTATCAGTTTCTTGGGCACCTTCTTGCATTGTTGATTAGTGACACTTTTTTGGTATGGGGTTGAGATGTCCTTCCGCTCAACTTTGCTATTGCATGCTGCTTTTGTTGTACTGCACCCTCTGCATAAAAAAATTAGTTTTGCTTTGAGCTTGCTGCAGCTACGAATGACATGTCACTCAGAATGCCTGTTTGGATATGATAGTGCATTGCACATCATCCTTAAAGTTTTATCAGTTGTAGTTCCGACTTACCACGCAGCACGTGTAACCTTCTTCGCTATGATTGCCATTGGCCTCTTATAAGCTTCTGCTCGTTCACTTAGGTTGTATTCTAACGAATGCTTATGTCAAGCCGAAACGTAAATAACGGTAGTTTGTCCCAAATCCTTCTTCTTGTTCTGCGGTATTTTCTAGCAGCCCATTGTATCAGCTTCTCCTGTAAATATATATATATATATAAATGTATATACACACATATATATATATATATATATATATATATATATATATATATATATATATATATATATATATATATATATATATATATATATATATATATATATATATATATATATATATATATATAAAGAGAGAGAGAGAGAGCGAGAAAACACTTGGAAGATGGTAGAGAACACAAGAAAAGAAAACTTCGAAACTCCGAAGAAGGTAGAAACCACGATTGTTGCCAACGTTTCAGCAAAAAGGCTTGCCCTGACGAAGGCAAGTCTTCGCTAAGAGGGACACATTCTTTAAAACTTAGAAGTAAGACACAAGCAAACGTTTTTGCGTGTGCGTCTCGCCTCCGTGTTACCTCTCTTTATCTCAAAGGTACGCAGAAGGGTTTTTGGTTTCTTCATCATCATCATAATCATCATATCTAGCATCATCAACAGCAGACTCAAGTCCACTGCCGGACAAAAGCCTCTCCCAATCACTCCTGTCCTGTGCCTCTCGAGATCACTGTTGGCCACCAAATTCGCCCAATTCAACATTCCTCTATCGTATTTCCCTTCTTGTAGACCCATCTTATGGTATCCACTCCGTTACCTTAATTGTGCTGCGGTCGTCGGTTCGTCCGACTACATGGCCATCCCAAGTCCATTGCTTTTGCTTTACTTGAATTATGAAATCGTCTACTCGAGTTTGGTCCCTGATCCAGGAAGCTCGTTTCCTGTCTATAAGTGTCACTTCTATCATCATTCGTTCCACGACCTGCTGAGCCAATCTAATCTTGTATTTGAAATCTTTGGCAAAGTGCCAAGTTTCAGCTCCGTATGTCATCATCAGCAGGATGCACTTGTTATATATGTTTCTTTTGAGTGATAGAGGTAGGTTAATTTTCATAATTTGGGAGTGTTTTCCGAGTGCTCCCCAGCCCAGATCTGTCCGTCACCGGATTTCTCTCGGGTGGTTCGGGTCCCACTAACCACTCGTCCAAGGTTATATTCTTTTACTTCTTCTAACATGTCGTTTCCTAAGCCGAACGCGGCGCTTTCAGCATGCATATTGCTCATTTCTTTAGATCTATATATGTTAATTTTAGCCCCACGGCTATGCTTTCTGTTTGAAGGTCTTTTTACAAATGTTTGCAGGTGTTCGCAGTCTCACTCAACGAGACATTGTCGTCTCCAAATCTCAGATCACTCAAGAACTTATAACAGTGCTTTCCCCAGTTTTATTAGCTCTCTTCGGGTATTTCCGGCTATTTCGTGTTGATGCAAATGTACCCTCTTGAATGGTTTGAAGCAGTGTAAACTTGTCTAGTGCGTCTAGAAGACGTCCATTTATGCGGTTTGAAAATACTCTCGATTCCGCCGCCGTACAGCTTTACAAGAAATTAACATTAAAATATTTTTCGCATGTGCGCACTGTACCAATGTAAGCATGTGCTGTTACATTTTGCATGTTGCGGTAATGTGTAAAGTAAATCAGCCATCACTGTTATCGAAAAACTTTGCATTCATTCCTAGCACGCAATTCCACCAGGATCGTGCGAGCTTGTAGTCAAATACCCATTAAACAGAGGCCCTAAATAAGTGTTGCGAATAGTGTGGGAATGTCTAAGGTACGTAAAAAACAAGGCTTTAAATTTTGTGCGGCAAAATAGGATATGTAGAAGCTGAATGAAACAGCACTGGACATCGATTATGTAGGTGTCTTTACAAAGAAAAAGACAAGGAGGGCGGTAGCTGCCCGTACTGACTTTGTACAAACACGTGTTACGTGGGAAGGCACCGGGTCTAAAATAAAACCAACTTATTTGTTTCATTTGTGGCATACCACACTAATTTAGCCAAACAACATAGGGGCTTGTCTGTGGGCATAGTGTACCTTTTATTGCTACTTCTTGAGTACGTCGGTGGTTTTACTTAATATAAATTATTGCTTGTGCGGCCGCACCCCTTGCGGTCTTGCCACAGATTGGATCGATAGGCGGTGCACGGTACGTCAAACAAAAGACCGATACTCGGTAGGGGGAACTTAATAAAGAAGGACAAAACAAAGTAATGTCGCCGAAAGTATTTCAGCTTTATATTAATGCTAAGGGTGGTCCTAATATGCGAAGCGGTGAGCGAATCAAAGACGATGACGGCAGCTTTGCCCCGCAACAAACATGCGTTCAAGGCCTCAGGGGGCGGGCTCAGATTGAGTCTCGGCCGCCGTCACGGCAATGCTGCGTGAATATGGGTGGCTGCCTGTGCCCGCGATGTAACCTCGTGTCGAATCCTTTTCTGCGTGGCGTGACTTCATTACTGCGGCCGTGATTGAATAATGTGAGTCAATGTGAAGACCGATCTATGATCGCCCGGCCACGCGTGGCGAGCTGGAGAACAGGATCAGCGCAGAGCTGCCGATGAAGTCGGAGAGGGAGGCGCTGCTGGCAGGGATTACACGCGCCCGTCCCATTCTGGACAGCTGAGGTCGGCTGCTCAATAGACGAGCGAGTTCAACACTATCTTGGTTAAGATGCCCTAAGCTTCTCAGAAAACATCATCTAATAGCCAGGGGGTTGCTCAAATTCAACAAAGCCGTTCATTTGCAATCGGTCTGTCGGCCACGATCTCCAATAAAGACTTCAAGGACCCACGCAGAAGGTGTTGATTAGAAAGGCAGCTCGCGAGGCCTGTTAACTAGGCCAGGATCCCCAATGGCGCCTTTCGATGGCCTTGAGGGTGAGCCTGTGATGGTCGCTTGAGTTCGATTGTGTTGACGACGAAGTCACGCGAGGCATCCGCTGTCTCTGCGTATGCGAGTGAGCGTGTGTATGGATTTACTACTGCGGCGGTACTTTTGCCTGCGTCATCATGCAAGGATAAAAAATCAGGACGGAAAGAAGCTTTGTCAAAACAATATGAAGGGTAACGTATAGATTTCTTGTTACTGCCGGGACACTTGCGCAGTTGAATTCCCCAATGGTTGCCCGCTTATTTTGGGCTTCGTCTAGGAAGTATCAGTTTAGTGCAATATGCAAAGGAAGTACTTAACACTCACTTCCGGCAACCATGGTAGGCGGAAGTGGAAGTTCAGTGTTACCTTTCTCTGGAGATATGTCTGGTAGAGGGGGAGTTGTAGTCTGTGGCCCCAGTGCTGTGCTGTGTCCCCCTTGGTTTTGTTCTCGAAGCATTAGGTGCACATACTAGAGAAAGATGCCCGCGTGCACGCTTTTAACTCCGCCGATTTGGCGCTACCGCTATCTTTGGGTGAACTTACCCAATAGAAAATATGAGCGGAAATTTAACACACGCGATCGTGAGTTGTTGGATTGGACACGGGGGCTGTAGCATCTGCGAGCGCGTGCGTGCGTTCGAAAAGAACTTAAATTTCAAATTATGTTGACTTCGTTAAAATATTGGTTGTAGCTTTATAAGTGCGGTCTTTAAAACTAAGACCTGAAAGAAAGGTCGTATTCTGTAGCGTACAACAATTCTCCAATTTACAGAATACGGCAGCGATTTTCTACAAATCAATCATTTCACCAGGTGTTTTTACCTTTCAACTAAATGCCTTACCCAGCGACTGATGTAGATTCTTGCCGCCTGCCCTTCCTCTAAAAATAAAAAAGGTGCGTTCTTAAAGTATATGTCTCCCTCGTTCGCTTATATTACGCATTGCTGGGATCGCTAGTGCATAAGCGGAAAAAAATTAGCGTCTTATAAATGCTATAGATCGACGGCACATAACAATGGAACCTCTAAGCAGTATTACAGTGGTTGGACTTCAAGTAGACTGTACTTTTAGGTGTAAACTGAGTAAAATAACCTGAACGAAGAAAATAATTAAAAAAATTATCAACGACACTCCTGAAAAAAATTAAAACATTAGGGAACTGGGTGTCCGCTTAAGCGACGAGGAACACGCGGTTTAACAAGATTACTGAGGCAGTTCTTTGAATCCGTGAGCATTTCCTTTACAGTAGTGCAGTAAAACGTCGATTAAACGACTTTCTCGGGAGCGTGAAAATCGTCGTATAATACCGGTCTCGCTACTTCCGCCCAACAGTAGTTACGCCTATAAATACAGTTTTGAGCGAAGTAGTTTCAAGAAACTTCAATGTAAACTACCAACTAATGCTTGGCAGTGCTCGGAAGGCCAAATCATCACAGAAGTGCTCCAGCCCACTGCCGCGATTCCCGCCAGATAGGGCTAGTCACGGCACACGAGACCACGACAAGCACATGTGCAAGGCTAAGACTGTCAACGTAACTTCGTTGGCGATTTACTGCTGAGAGGAAGAAACTGCACACTGCCCCTCCAACCGCTGCGCAGCAGGTCAAGAAGAGTTGCCAGCGAGGAGACGGGGAAAGGGCTTGTGCAGAGAAGCGGGCGGCTGTTGGTGGGAAGATAAAGGAAACATTGGACGAATAAGAAAGCTGTGTCACAGAGAACTGACTGAGCGGGCTCAAGGTCTGCGGAACAGGCCGATGGAGCTAATATTTGGTCCGCCGGTCGGCCCCACCCTTGGCGTGCGTCGTCGCATAATGCGGGTAAGGCATGGAATTGCGTCGGATAACCTAGATTCTTAATGCTTTTTTTCCACGGGTACTTCGCCCGGACTCGACTAGATTGCCGTAAAGCTTGGGCTGTAGTAAAACCCGAGGACGTATAGCGGGGTCCCACTGTAATTACGCTAGATATCAGCAAACCAAAGCAGTGTGAAATAAAACCATATGAGGAGAACTTACTAGGAGCAGGGGTATTTAAGAAGTCAGTTTCTAGAAATTGACAAAAAAAAATCGAAAAAAAAACATTTTGATGAATTAGTAAGGCAGGCGAAATAATCGCATGTAATAAAAATTCGACGAGAAATTAAACTGTCATTTCGCAGGCATCAATAAAGTTACACCTATAACCTAACTTTAAGTTAAACGAAAACATTGTCGTATATATGCTAAAAGGAAAGGCTGCCAGAAAATAAACATCCAAGAGAGGCTGCAAAACGGCTTCACTCGAGGTTCTGTACTAAAATGTTCTGCAGCACCATATAGACCTTCCAGAAGGGCAAGAATGGAGGAAATCTTCCGTAATTTTGTGCTGATAAAAAGAAATTTCAAGAAGGAGGAATTAAAAAAACATCTTGCCAGCATCGACACTGCCTCCTGTGGCGAGGTAAGCGGAAAAGCTAAATAATGTACCTGAGGATTGGATGAACAGACCGAAAATTACTCACGCTGCCCATTTGGGGGCAATCGCGGGATAGGCAAGATCATTATGTCAAAAAAATAACGCGAAGACGTGGAAAAACTTCATATCAAAATGTACAGTGAGCCATCTATGAGGCTCACTCAATGAGTTCTTTTTGCCGCATGCACCAGCCACACTTCACCAAATTTACAGATAAATATTAGGAAAGCTCGAGACGAACACGGATTATAATCAAATCAAGGAATCAAATGAAGTGAGGGAACCGATTATCTATAACGAGAAACGCTATAAACGCTTTGTCGCTTCAATACATCCCACAACCCGAAAGCTGTGACACAAACCAGGGGAGAGAAAATGCCGAAGAAAGATATTTACGCAGCCGCGAAGAGCTGGGACCACGCTGCTTTTTCCGAGTAAGATACGACCGAAATCGCAGCTCCCCTAATAAGGCAGGTAAAAGGACGAGCCCTTCCGACACACCACATATTGCGTCACACGTCAAGCCTACAAGCACTCAACAAATGTTTACACTGCCATGTGACGTACATGGAAATAACAAGCACACATTGCGGAAGTGTGCTCTCTAAGCGGTACAAATTGACGGTCATACAAACAGCAGAGTCCGAAAACACGAAGTGCAAATTTAGGGAAAGGCAAACACCTACGCCCCCCGCTAAGAGACAGAAACACCGTAATGGCCTCCCTGTCCAGCCCTTAGGCGGTGCCTGGATCACCGTACACAGTAAGGGCAAGATGAAAAGAATCTTAAAAAAAGGTACTGAAGCTGCTATATTAGGTAACAACAATAAGAAATTTGAAAGGGCAGAATAAAGGCCAACCACGACACGCTTCCGCTCCCCGTCTTCCTGTCTCTTGCACACCCTGGAGTTTTGTGTTCTGTAGCGCTGTAAAAAAAGAAAATAGCCCTGGAGGACTGAAATATTACTAGCGACCAAGCGCTAAATTTCAGAGGGGCGTGTGTTCCTACGAGCTGAGCTACTTCAGTATGTTTCGTACATTCCACAGCAATATCGAATCTTCAGACAAGCTCTCAAGAGAGAAAAAATTCTGCGAGTTAAACATTGTTGCTAACCGGTGGTGTGTCTTGGGAACGTTTTTGCTCCTTTTTTACGCACTGATGACTTGTACAAAAACAAGAGATTTCCAGCACTGTGGAGGAGGATGTACTCCCATCTCTTGTGTTGGACCATTACCGGTGAGGCGAGTGAACCCAGTCAACAATGTTTTCTTTGTGCCGTCTGTTCCAGCTTGAGGTATAAAACCAAGCCTATTAGTTTTGCTAGACGCCAGTGTCCACTTCGATCAGCGAGAGCCCTGCTGCGCCCACTTACGCCACTAAACCCTGCGCAAGGCGTCCAAACTGAGTGAACCTACCGTACCCTCGTTTCTTATTTGAGAGACAAAAAACAGAAATGGCAGAGCCTCTTTTGATTTTTCGCCTGTGTCCAAGCCTCCCTAGATTTTTTTCTTATTCACATACGTGCGTATGTGTTAGTTCGGGGAGTTCCAATGACACAAATCAATGTAAAAGCACCCAAAAAAGAGCTTTTTTTAAGCTTTGGTTACGTTTTTCTCCGAAAGGATTCCGTTCCTTAAAACACGGTGTGGAGCAGTGCCTCCGCACTGAAAAAGAGCGGATACGACGGAAAGAGGTCGTCGAAAGACTGATACGGGGGCGCATCCCTACAACAATGGCCAACCCACGCAGTGCATCGCCTACGCTCTCTTTATACCTCTTTCGCTGCCTCTTCAGCTAGCTCCGTTGCATCGATTTTGTAATGGCTGGCTGCCTGCAAAGCTAGACCACCACGAAACGAGTACAAACTAGAAACATCAACACGCACTTATTTTTAACAACGGGGCGGTTTAACCTGGAGCTCTGTCAGTGTCGAACGTCAAGAGAAATTTTCTTTCAGCGATAAGGAGAGGGGTGAATTCCAGGCAAAGAGGTGTGTCGGGAAGTGGCGAGATGCGCGCCTCAAGAAAAACAAAACGCTTCCCGTGGCCAAAATAAAACGTGGGTCCTTCGCGCTGTGAAATTGGCGTCTATCCGACTGGGCTGTCACCGCATTCGAGAGGCTCAAAATTTCCGTTGGGTATGTAGAGGGGCGTTAATTTTGGACCTTGGTTGAGTTGAAGTGGACTTTGACTTCGTTCTTTGGCTTCGGACTTTGGCATTTTGGATCTTCACTTTACGAGGGGGAATTGTGGACTTTGATTTAACGCATTTTACATAAAGGAAGTGCTTCGCATCGTAATCTTTTTTTTTTCCTTCAGAAAGGGGCAGACGTAAGCAATTCCAAGTTGAGGCTGGTGAAGACCACCAGCACCACTGTTTTCTTAGCCTTGGCATCTCAATTGCTAAGGTGGCTGAATTTTTTATATACTTTGCTTCGCTTCCTTTTGGTTCTCTTTGTCAGTGACGATGTCACGTTAAAAATGAGAATGTTGTCAAGAAACGTCATCGGGCGAAGCCTTCCTTGGTGACTATGGTGGTGACTATACAGCAGAACGGAAAGTCTCAGATGTGAATGATAGTGCGTTCAATATTCATTATTGGCGGTGAGCGCCAACACGGGCTGCGCTGCGAAGCGCGCCTCCGTGACGTCGGCTTAAGAATCGTCGCATTTTTCGTCTGCTTCACTAGGGCTCGCTCTCCCTGCTGTTTCTTTGCGGGCGGTTGACTTTTGATGGTTGTCCGCACCAGATTTTGCGTACGCGCAACTTTTTATCACAATAAAAGACTTAAAATCGCGTAACCTAGCTTAAGGTGTGGTTTAAAGTATAGTTTTTGATACCGCTCCTAAAGAAACATTGCCAGCGTCGCCCCATTCCTGCGAAGCCGTTCCTGTGCGGAACGCGCGAAGAGTCGGAGCTAGGCGTCAGCTTCTGCATCAAGCAATATTTCGAAGAAATGGAACAGTCAGAGTCTAATAACCGACAGCAGCGAAAATGCAAGACCAGAACCAATTCCAGGCCTTCGGGGCTGTCGATTTTGGCAGAAGGCATTACTATTCCCGGTAATGGTATGTGAGGTAAAGCCACTCCAAAGTGTTGTATCGCATCAGTTCAGTTCAGTTACAAAAGAAAACGCTAGGTTTTCTTTTGTATAGCACACTTCTTAGCTTTTGGTGGCGTGTGACCCGAAGACAACTAAAAGCCAGTATGTCTCTAATTTATTTTTAAAGTCCGGTTCAGTAAATTCTACATAAAAGAGGGCGCCGCTGCCTGAGCAAATGCGCCTTTGCGCCTCCCACCACCGCTTCTCCGGCCCAAATAGGCGCAGGGTGTTTGGAAAAAGAGAGACTTACAATGTTTGAATAGATTTATACACTGCATCTTTGCCCCTCCTTTGGTTTCAGGTTAGTGCAGATGGCCCGGAATTTTTATATATGCAGTGCAACCTAGTTAAACCGTAACCACAAAAGCCGTAGTTTCTTTTTATACGTTGTTAAACCGAATCCCCGGCACGGTTTCCCTTTTACCTAATGCATTCTGGCAAACCGTACTGCCAGTTACTGCGTACTTTCTACGCCTCCCGTGAGGTACAGTTTAAGGAGATATCACTGTGCAATATTATATGCGATACAGTCCCACTACCTTATTTTCAGCAACAATGTATGCCCTCCGGAAATTCATATCGCAGGTTTACAGGAAAGTCGATGTGCAACGACTTCACGCCGAGCTTTCCGATGAACTGTTTTCGTTTCTTTCCCATACTTCTGAATACCGATTCTTGTCTCCGAAACACACCGGGGAGCATCTGCAACGCAAAAAAACAAGCTGTGTTGTGCACCGGGGAAGTGTTTCCTTCTATCATTAATATTGTGCACCGTCTTTCTCCTTTTATCCCCCTCCGGCCGTTCTTGTGGTTGGTAAGCTTTACTGACACACAAAAACAAAGAAAAAGATCTCCAAAGTCCGGGGTTCTGAAAGGAAAAAAAATTATTTATACAGACGGGAGAACCTGATGAACGTGAGCCACCAAAGCTCGCCACCAGGCCACTCGGTCCAGTCCCTTCTGCGGCGCGATCCAGTCTTGGATAAAGAGGAAGCAGGTGAAAGGGATTTAAGATGAATTGCGAGTGATGGTTGCGAAGCAAAACAGTCCCAAAAAACATGAGGCGTATTGGGAAAGCCAGAACACTTAGAGCCCTGTGCAGGGCGACGATGGCCTTCTAGTCGATGTGGTATGCGTGGGGTTGGAAGGCTTTCCGTTTGCGCTTGCCGGATGAGACAAGCATCTGTCCGGGTAACAAGTGAGAGGGAGACGGAATAGTCTACCTATCCCTGACTAACTGTTGCACAGTCTGGCGTCGATGGAGACGGGCTTTCCGCGATTGCGTTGGGGGGTGGAAAGGGTTTGGTCAAGGCATCTCCAAGTCTCCCAATTGGGATGGAGCACGGGAGAGCTGATTCGCCAGCTCATTGCCCGGAACGCCTCCGTGACCAGGAACCTAGTCCAGCACATAGCTAGTACCAGTGTGTTTAGCCAGATGAGTGTGGAGTGCACGCATCATATTGATACGGAGCATCTGCTCCTGGAACGAGCCCAGAGCATCCTGGCTGTCGCCCAGGAACACGTGGTTACCAGGAGTGGCTAAGTGTAAGATAGCGTAATTATTGCTTGAGCCTCGAGAGACAGGGCGGAAGGAACGGCCGAACATCTTTTCTGCAAGGGCGGGTGGGTAGGAGGAACAACTACTGTGACCCCGCGTGCGTCTTTGGACGAGAAGGAGGCATCTGTGTACATCACTGTTGCTAGATCACCATAGCGGTAGCGTAGAGTGCATATTCGAGCTTGACGACGTCCAGGATGTGAGGTTGCGGGTATATTGATTGGAATGGTAGGAACTGTTATGCGAGGGAGTGTATACCAAGGGGGGTATGTCACTGTAATATCGGGCAACAAAGATACCTCGTAATGAAGTGAGGATAGGAGAAGACACCCATGCCAAGTAAGCTGGAGACGAGTGTGTTGTGCCGCCAAACGAAGATCAACTTGATCTGACAATGACGCGAACGGCTGAGCAGCCTCCGACTTAGCGAGGGGGGTATATCGAGGCACCCCTACAGCCAGACGGGTGGCATGCCGGAGGAGCGGCTCAAGCTGGGATCGCTGCGACGACGTTAATTTTACGTATGGCAGGGCGTGAAGAACGCGAGTATATATTAGAGTTTACAAGTCGCGTAATATCGTGTTTTCGTAGGCCTTGGCGACGCCGGGTCAGCCTGCCGAATATGTGAGTTAGTTGGGTAATTTGAGCCCTACATCGATTGAGCCCCTTTGAGGCCTTCCCATCCTCCTGCAAGTTGAAGCCGAAGACGCGCAGCCCGGCCCTACATTGGAAGAGGAATGGCATCAATCACGAGTTCTACTAGAGAACGTTGGTCGCTAGCTTTAGCCCGCAAATGCTCGTCAGTGACCACGAGGTACGCAGACTTCTGCGGAGATAGTGTGAGACCTACGCTTGACCCGAATGAGTGGACTGTATCAATGTCAGCCTGAAGTGTGTCGGACAGTGCTGCTGGGCTGCCGGTAGAACACCAAAGGGTTATATCGTCGGCGTGCAGTCGAAACGAGAGATTAGGAATTGAATGTAGCAGACGAGGCAGGGGGCGAAGTGCTAAATTGAACAGGGTAGGGGAAAGGACAGATTCGTGAGGAACTCCCCTGGTAGGAGTCCAGGGGGTTTGGCGGTAGTCCTCTAACACCAGAGAGTGTAGTCGTGTGATCAAAAAATTATGAATGTAGTTGCACAGTTGGGAGCTAGGCGTAAGTATCCGGATTTGCTCAAGAATGGCAGAGGGCGAATCTGCATCAAAAGCCATTTGGAAGTCTAGACTCACGATTGCTCTAAGTTGGGCCGCGCTCGGATATGCGTACACCTCTTGTTGGATTTGCAGCAATGCATCCGGTGTTGAACTGTGAGCGCGGAACCCAGTCATAGTCCAGTCAAAGAATTGGCTATGTTCAAGAAACCAAGTGAGACGATATAGGACCATACGCTACATCAGTTTTCCAACACAGGACTTAAGTGAAATTGGGCGTAGACTGTTCAAAGCAAGTGATCTGCCTGGTTTTGGGATAGGGCGGATGTTAGCAGTCTTCCACAGAGGGGGGAAACAGCCTGTTCGCCATGCTTCATTAATGAAGTGTAGAAGAATTTATAGAGCGGAGTCCGGAAGGTTCCTTAAGTGGGAGTATGTAATCATGTCCGGTCCTGCTGTTGTGTGTCGTTTGCAATCGGTGAGTGCTGCGCGCAGTTCAGCAAATGTAAATTCTGCGTCAATAGGTTCTTGAGTGGGACAAGTGACAGGAGGAGGGGCAGAAGGCAAAGAAGGAAAAGGAAAGAAGGAAGCTTGAAGTTTACCAGCCAAATCAGCCAAAGTAAGACCTTTTTGCAGCCGCAACGATGTGATGTGCCTGGATCACCGTGCCTGTCCGGACATGGAACGGAGAAGTTGCCAAATTCGAATTGTATGCTGTGTTCCCCTCAGAGAGTCACAGAAGGACAGCCACTTGGATGTTTCAAGAGTGCGCGCATATTCTAGAGCCTCGATTTTGAGAGCATCAATGCGTGCTTTTATGGAGCGATTGCGCTTATTTCGCTTCCATCGGCGCATGAGCGCATGACGCTGATCCCAAAGGCCTAAAAGATGTGTATCAACAGCGGGACGTGTGTCAGAGAGAGCAATAAGCTTGATGTGGTGTCTAGAGGCGTCACGAATTACAGAATTCCAGGTACTTAAATCAGATATGGCATTCGTATCGATTGATTCCCGGAAACCACTCCAATTAGGGAGGCGAGCACTTCGCGGTGACGGAATTGAAGCACCATTCAAGGGTGCATTTGTGTGAATAATGTCATGGTCACTGCCTAGATAATTATCTTGGACTTCCCATATAGCCGAAGGTAAGCCTATTGCCCAAGTGAGATCAGGAATCGTATCTCTTTGGCAACTATTGCATTGTCGTGTAGGGCTGGTTAGATATAAAGCAGAGAAAATCGGAGTTGCTGAGTGACCCACCTTAAGAGTTGACCTGATGGTGAGGTGTAGGTGTAGAGCCAATTGTGATGGGGAGCATTAAAATCCCCAGCCCAGATAACAGCATGATCGTGGTAGGAGCGGAGGAGTTTGCCTAAACACCCCAAAGCGGGTCTCGCCATAAGAAGCCAATACGAATTCATGGCAACTAGTGGGGCAGAGAATCCGGGAAATTGAAGGACAGTAAGGACCGATTCCGATATGATAGAGTTGTATGCGGAAATATCTACCTGGTGAGTTGGTAATGTGCGAAGGACATATGTCACAACATAGGTGCGAGGATTGGGATCGCGGCGAGTGGGTATACTGGGCTGTATGAATGAATCGTACGCTGCAATGTTGTATACACCACGGGTTTCCTGAAGAAGTATGATTGATGGAGGGTGTGGGAGGGAGTGAAGGTAAAGCCTAAAGCGGAGATTTTATGGTGGAGTCCGCAACAGTTACATTGCACTATAAGGGGGGGGGAAGGAAGGAAGGAAGGAAGAAAGACTTTGTTGAGTGCCTGCAACAGACACAATGTGTACACTGCGCCCGGACGTAGCCACTCGTCGATCCCGACGTCACCCCTACTCGGACCACACCTTCGCTACTCCCTACGGGGTTGGACGCCGCTTCCCCATAAGGGAGGGCGTCGCCCCGCAGCTTTCGCTCCGGTGCTGCTTTTCGAGGGCCGCCAGGACCTGCTGGACGGCTGATAGTTGGGTGTCCTTGTCACAACTGCGCACTGCTTCTTGGATCCACGGCGGTAGGTCTGTCCTGGTTGCCGCCTCGTTAGGTCGTACTTCACAGTCCCAGAGTAAGTGGGCGGTCGAGGCCCTAGCATTGTTACACAACACACACGTGTCGTCCGTATAGAGTTCTGGCTGTATGTGCTTCATGACGACCGGGGTCATCAGTGAATTCGTCTGCAGCTGTCTGAACGTGGACGCTTCCTCCCTGGTTAGGTCGGGGTGAGGCGGTGCGAGCACCCTCCTACAATTTCTATAATATTTGGTGATACCCTGAAAGGTATCGTACCTGTCGTTCGTCTCGGTCCACCACTCTGCAGACGATTCAACTGCTGCCGCGCGGCCAGCTAATCCTCGCGCGACTGCGTTCGCCGTCTCGTTGTGGTTGGTGGCGAGTTTCGATACCTCATTCCCCGCATGGGCGGGAAACCACTTGATTGTCAACTTGCGTCCATCGATGTTCACCCGCTCGAGCACCCGCACCGCTTCACAGTACAGCCAACCCTTGGCGAAATTGCGCACTGCACTCTTTGAGTCGCTAAGCACCATCGTCGTCTCTGGATCCGCGATGGCCAGGGCGATGGCCAGATCTTCTGCTCGCTGCGCGTCTCTCGTGACGATGCTCGCGGCGTTCACCGTGACTCCCGTCTTGCCATCTATCACTACCGCCGCGAAGCACCGGCGGTCGCCGTACTCTGCGGCGTCAACGAATCTGGTGCCCGGAACGTTAAGGTGATGTTCCAACACAGACTTCGCTCTGGCCGCTCTCCTGTCCGCGTTGTGGGTCGGATCCATGTTCTTTGGTAACGGGTACACTCGGACGGCGTTCCGTACTGCCGCCGGTACTTCGCGCTCTTCCTGCTTGCCGAGGCTCTGAGGGTCGGCCACCGTCTCCATTCCGAGACGGGCGAGAATGGTCCTCCCCGTTCGTGAACCCTTGAGCCGCTCTATTTGGCCGACCCGCTGGGCTTCCATGATCTCCTCCAGCGTATTATGTATTCCCAGCTGGAAGAGCTTCTCCGTGCACGCGCTGTCGAGCACACCTATGGCTGCCTTGTACGCCTTCCTCATGGCCGCGTTGAGGCGGTTGCGCTCCTGAAGCAACCAGTTGTGGAAGGACGCCGCGTAGGCGACGTGGCTTATCGCGAAGGACTGGATAAGTCTGAGCAGGCTGTCCTCCCTCATCCCGGATCTTCTGTTCGCCACTCGCCTGATCAGCTGCGTTGCGGCCGCTACCTTGCCTACCAGTCGGGTGACCGTGTCGTTGTTCCGGCGGTTGCGCTCGATCAGGAACCCCAGTACCCTGATCTTGGCTACCTTCGGGATCGCCTGCCCGTTGCTCGTGCGCAGGCTGATGTCGCTCTCCTGCTTGGGTCGGGATTTCGGCGGGATTATCAGTAACTCCGACTTGTTCGGGGAACAGATAAGGCCCGTGCCCCTCAACTGGTCTTCTATGGCGTCCACCGCCTGTTGCAGGGAAGACTCAACGTGTCCGTCACATCCGCCCGGCACCCACAGCGTGATGTCGTCCGCGTATATGGTGTGACGTACCTCGGGTATGGCTTCCAAGCGCCTCGCGACTCCCATCATAACAAGGTTGAATAGCAGCGGCGATATAACCGAGCCCTGGGGTGGGCCCACGCTTCCTATCTTCCGCTCGTCCAGAGAGTGGTCTCCCGCTTGAATCTTGGCCGTGCGTCCAGAAAGGAAGTCGCGCACGTAGTTGTACGTGCGCTTCCCTATCCGCAGGGAGCCGACTTGGGACAGGATGGCCGAGTGCTTCACTTTGTCGAAAGCACTCTGCAGGTCCAGTCCCACTATCGCCTGGTTGTCTTTCGTCGCGTTGTCTATGACCTCTGCCTTTATCTGCAACATGGCGTCTTGGGTGCTCAGTTTGCTCCTGAAGCCAATCATCGAGTGGGGGTACAGATCGTTCTTCTCTAGGTACGCCTGCCACCTGTTCATGAGGACGTGCTCCAGCACCTTCCCCACGCAGGACGTCAGAGAGATCGGGCGCAGATTCTCAATACTCGAGGGCTTGCCCGGCTTGGGTATCAAGATCGTCTTCGCCGTCTTCCAGCACTTGGGTAGCTTGCCCTCCTTCCAGCACCTGTTGAACAGGGCCGTCAGGCTGGCGAGCGACGGCTCGTTCAGATGCTTGAGTACCTTGTTCGTCACGCGATCAGGGCCCGCTGCCGACCGGCAGTTCAGCTCCTGGACCGCTGCGCGAACCTCCCAGAGTTCGATGTCTCTGTCCAGCTCCTCGTTGGCCGGACCCTCGTAGTCGGGGTGGCTCTCCTCCGGGATGTCGGGTAGGTACTTGTCGCCGATTCGTTTGAACGTCTCTTCCTGGCCGAGCTCTCTGATTGACTTGTTCAGGATCTTACTGAGGTTGTCGCGCTGGTGGGACTTAGTCTTGGTCTCGTCCAGCAGGTGGCGTAGTAACGACCACGTCCTCCCCACGTGGAGTTGACCGTCCACCGCACTGCAAACCTCCGCCCGTTGCTGGCGGCAGAGCGCGGTGCAGTGTTTTTGAATGGCCCGATTGAGATCTGCGACCTTCTGCCGTAGCTTCCTGTTGTGCCGCTGCTGCTTCCATCTCTTGTGGATGGAACGCTTCGCCTCGAGCATGTGAGCCAATCTGCTGTCTATCGCTTCGATCTCGGGTTCCGTCTCTATCTCCTTGGTAGCTGCTCCCGCGCATTCCACGATCTTGGTCGTCCAAGTCTCTACGTCTTGGATATCCTCCTCGTCTTCCGGCAACAGGGTGCGATACAAGTCCCAGTCCGTGATCTTGTGGACTCGTTTCTCGAACATCTTCTCGTTCACGGGGACCCGAATTTCTAAGATGTAGTTGTCGCTGCCCAAGTTAAGACCCGTATTGGTCCACGTCGGGAGCTTCCCACGCGTTCTGACGAACGTTAGATCCGGAGTGGTATCTCGATCGTTCTTGGAGCCGGTGCGCGTGTGGTGCGAGGGGTCCGTTATCAAGGTCAGATTCTCTTCCTGGGTGGCTTCCAGGAGGTCCTTTCCCTTGGCCAAATTCTCGGCGTACCCCCACCTCTTCTGGTGAGCGTTGAAGTCGCCGCACACCACTAGTCCCGCGTCATTACCTGCCGTCTTGCCGATCTTGCGCATGAGCGTCTTGAAACGCTGCCTGGGGTAGCTCGGCCTGCTGTAGATGTTGGCCACGTAAACGCTTTGCTTTCTTTTCTTGCCTATCACTAGTTCCGTGATGGTGTGCTCAGCCATGGACTTCTTTAGGCCTTCTCTCTCTTCGTGACATATTCCCTTCCTGACGAAGGTGCAGATCCCCCTGCCCGTGCCGTTGGGTGCTTTGCTTGGGGGGCTGGCGTGCGCTTTGTAACCTGGCAAACGAGCGTTCTCGCTCAGCGTTTCCTGTAGGACGATGACGTCCGGCTTCCTATTTGACTTTTCGGCGAGGACTTGGAGTACGGCCTTTTTGCTGTCGTAACCTCGACAGTTCCATTGCCAGATGACAAGGGACTTGTCGTTTACTGCGGCTGCTGCGGTCCCGTCCATTGTGGTACGATCCGACTAAACTCTTCTCTCAAATGTTGTATGGCAGCGGCTAGTTGTTGCTGCATGCTCTTTTCCTGTTGTATGGCTGGCATGACGGTCTGCTGTATAGATGCCTCCACGCTCTGTTGAATGATGGTTGCCATGTCCCTGCGGATCTCGTCCTTGAAACTGTTGAACGCGTCTTCTAGTTTATCTACCCGGTCGGCGAGCTTACGCTCCTTCAAATTCTCGATGGCCCTCCTCTTGGGCGATGGTTCGGAGATTGCCGCCCGCTGCTGCGGCTGCGCCGGTTGGGCCTCGTTTGCGCTGTTGTCCTCTCCCATCGGCTCCGCCTGTTGCTCGTCTCTCGGTGGCTGCAGCTGTTGCTGGTGCTGCTGGTGCTGCTGCTGTTGCACCTGACGCACCGGCGTCGTCTGTCTCGTTTGCCCGCACGTCTGCTGTGCTTCCCGCGCCTGCAGCTGTTGGCACACTACCTTCATCTGCTCGGACATGCTCTCTATTGTTTTCCGCAGCTGCGCGTTCTCCCTGCGAAGCGCTTCCATCTGACTCTGAAATTCCTTGTCGTGGCTCGCCTTGGCATTGCTCGGCCTGGGGGAGCTCGTTACGGGCTCCTTCCTTACCGCGCTCTCTTGTATGATCCGGGACCAACTAACTCTTTCTCTGGATTTCGATCTATTTCTGCATTGGTCTCTCCTGCTGCTCGCGCGGCGGCTCGGTCGCCGTCTGCTCGCGGAGCGCGGTCGTCTCCCCTGGCTGCGATCGAATCGTGCGTGCTCTAACTCCGGGAAGCTGTCGGATGCGAGGTTCTCCCGCTCCAGCCTGCGCCGTTCCTCTTCCGCTTCCTTCCTGGCCCACCTTCGTTTGGACACCACGTACGGGGTCTTATATCTGTTCCTGCAACCATTGGCCCCGGTGGGGTGGGAACCGTTGCAGAGCTTGCATCGTGGCTTGCAGGACTCGGCGTGTCCTTCCTTCGGATTCTTTTGACCGCAGTCTGTGCACACACGCACGTTGGGCGTGGGGCACACGTCTCTTCTGTGACCGACCTCTCCGCACGTCTTGCAAAAGTCGAAGTGCTTCCTGTACAGGCTGCACTCCAGAATGCTAGAGCCGTAGAACACTTGCCTGGGGACCTTGTCTCCTTCGAACGCCACGATGATGGTAGGGGTGTTGCCGATCCTCCGCGCACCGATCACCGTCGGATTCCTGGGCGTAATTAGCTTGGCCAGGATCATTTCTTGCGTGTGTTCCACCGGCGTGTTGCGAATCACGCCCTTCGCGGTTCCTTCTGGCACCGTCGCGTAAGCACCCACTTCGTGTTTCCTGCCGTTGATCTCTATCTCCTTGATCTTCGAGTACCGACACTCTCGGGTTGCGTCGGGCGTGCTGATCACGATGATGTTTTGCTCTCTGTTGGCCACAAACGCGTCGTTCGTCGCTTCGCTCAGTGGTATGCCCGCGGCCTTTGTGATGGCCGCCTCGATTGCGGGTAGTGGGGTCCTCGCCACGCAGAGTCCTCCGCGCGGTCTCACGATCACCTTGCCGTCCTCCCTTGGTAGGTTGGTGTGAAGCCTCGCCGCCATGGTTGCCGCTGCTGCCGCTCGTCTCGCGAATGTCTTGGTTGCCGTAATCGCTGGGGGTGGGGAGCGCTGCGCTGGCTCTCCTCTCGACTTATTGCGTTTGACCGTCGTCCAGCCGTCCTTCTGTTCTGGGGCTATTGACGTCGTTTCCTCTTCAACACCTGCTACTTCTACGCACATCCGATCCGTGTCGTCAGTCGTGAGGACCCCTGACGGCGCGGGTTCGGTCGACATGGTCTCTGATTCAGCCAGCATTAGGCTTGGCGGTTGGCCTGGCGGCCTATCTCCGCCACGTATTTCGTTTCCAGTCGGGTAGGCTTAGCTCCGAACAGGATGTCGGCAGAGAAAAATCTCCAAAAGGTTCCGAAAAAGTCGTACCGTTTTGAAAAATCCGGTATCAGCGTGTGCGCGATGACCTTCCGGAAGCACTGGTAACAAGATCTTTGTGATACCAACTAATTATCGCCTGGCTAATTGGCATTAAAGCCGGAGCCGACGGAGACACATCTGCACCCTTCGTCGTCGTCGTCGTCCCTCCAGGGGGGGGGGGGAGCCATGTCCAGTTAACCTCAATTTTCGAGTTCGGAGATTGATCGATGGTCACGTACCCAGTGGCCGATAGTCTCAGGAACAACAGGTGGGGATGAATGCTGGGTGGCATGTCCAAGGCCGCGCAGCTAAGAGCGGGACGCGACAAGCCGCTGAAGGAACTCATGTTGACGCCGGAAATGTCGCTCTTGTGCGTGGTAGTATTTTTCTTGTGCTTGAAGCAGTAATTGAATCAGTTGATGAAGCAGCTGTGCCAGGCCCGTTGGTTGCATGGTTGCCGCAGCTGAATCCTCCTTTGCAGGTGGTCGCACGGTTGGCGGCTGTTCCCGCCGTGCAGCGCGGAGTCGCTTGAGGAGGGTGGTATGCCGCGCTTCCGTTTCTTCGAGTCGCCGTCGATGGTCGTCTGCTTCTTGCGCGAGCTTTTCCAACACGACTTGAATAGTGGCTTCCTCTTGCAGGATGCCCTTCAGCGGAAGTTGTTCCTTTGAAGCACTAATTGATGTTTTTGCAGTCTCTTCAAGCTGGCTGGGTGTTGTGGCCGCTGCGGCGTAGGGGACATGCCGTATACGCTCAACATGTGCCGGGTGCGATTAGCTCGAACGTCTCTGCTGTCCGTGCACTGCGCCATTTGATGACGATGGGAGCACTGTAGTGGTACGTCCTTGCGAGGCGTGATCTGCTATCTGCGCACCGCATTGCCCGGGTGTTCTGCTGCAGCTCGGTGATCGAAGGGGACCATATCTGTTCCCTCGGGTCTGTGATCGCGGTCGGCGTTTTGCAGCTAGTTTCGGATCAGCCTTAATTTTAGCAGGACATTTTAGGTCGGTAGCCATATGTACCTTCTTCTTGCAGTTGCGGCAGGTCACTATATTTTCTTCCTTATATTTAGTAGCACATTCATATCGTTTCCATGATTCTTGCCGCATATGTCGCATACTGGCTGGTGAGGGCACACGTCTTTCTTGTGATCGAATCGGTGGCAGCGACTGCAGACAGCCGATTTGGGTTTGTAGAGCGTGACTCGGGAAATGCGGCCGCAGTAAATCACAGATCTAAGTGGGCGTCACCCCTCAAACGTTAGCAGGCATGCTCCACGGCTGCCCATTGGGCGAGCGTCAAGTATTATCTGACGGTTGTAGGACAACGCCGCCTTAAGTTCAGCCTTGCTTTCTCTGCAGTCGATGTTATAGATCACTCCACGGCAGATATCTCGACCTGAGCCTGGTAGATTTGCACAGCTATCTTTATACCCCGACTTTCGAGGTTAGTCAGTTTGAATAGGGCATCGGCTTGTTTTTTGTCAGGGACCAGCACCGTGATTGTTTTCGATGCAGGATGAACTCTGTACGTCATGGGTTTTGTAATTTTCTCTGCGGGTGCTGCGAGGATGAGGGCGATATGGAGGTCCTTAGTTGGTATAGTGCTGAGATTATCGCGGGCGGTCGGGCGTGTGACGAGGACATACGTTTCCACGGAAGTTCTGAACCGGGATTTAGTTGTTTACGCTTACGTCGTTGTTGAACCTGGTAGGCTCCTCCGGTGTCAACACCGTCACCGTCGCAAACGTTAAAATTGGTTGCAGACCAGTCCAACTGTGATGCAGAGGTGAGCACAGCGATATTGGGATGTGCACTAGTGGCGGCGATGGTTGGGTCAGGCGCTGTAACCTCATGGCCGCAGTCCTCGACATTATCTTTTGTTACGTATGTTTACATGCCGTGTTCGTCACTTGAGATGGAAGATCTATTTTCTTGAGCCGAATGCGTCAAGAGGTCGCGGCGCGTTCTTTTCGAAGTTCTACTGCTGTCTGAGGGGCTCTAAGAGCGTCGGCTGTCGTGGCAGTTGCGGCGAGCGCTGCGACTCCTCCCATAGCGTTGCTTGATTTTCCTCGAGCGTTCGCGTCGATGCTGGCGGTTGGTGGCTTTTTCCTTCGGGGGCCCTTCGCGGCAAGCCTCGGAGCTCGCGCCAAGAGTTGCGCCGAGATTGGCACGTGCTTGCCGTACTTGTTGCTGTGGTAATCGCGGCGGCATTTCTGCTTGAATCTGCGTCGCTTGTTGTGGTTTGTAGTCATCAGATGGCGGTAGTGTCGGCGCTCCCTGGCCGGCGGTCGTCCCCCGCGGTTGCATGGTGTAGGCTTAGCGAAGCCGTCGCCGACGGCTAAAGGGTGGCCGTAAAATGGCCTTGGAACACGGTACCTCGTCGACTGTCACTTCGGTAGGCTCTTGGAGCAATAGTGAAAAGGATGAGCCCTAACACGCGGAGCACAGACGTGAAGAGAGCTCTTGACGGGCGATAAAAAGCAGAGCGTCGGGACATGCGTCCACTCACACTGGGCACAGCAGCGCCCCCCTGCCGGCCGTGTGGACATGTGGCCGGCCCTTCGGAGGTTCTCTGGTTGCTTCTCAGCGAAACCCTCTTCGACGTCAGCTCTTTCCGTTCACCTGGCCATCTTTTAGAGAAATCGCGCACCTCAATTGCAGTTCTCACACTGGCAGCCGCCGCTGCTCCTTCGTCAAATTCTTTTTTTTTTTCAGGAAATGGAACCCACCCGTTTTTTACTCCCCTTCCATTTACGTCGTGTTCCACGCGCCCGGTAGTTCGATGTACAGGTGCAAAATGCGTGACCCTGAAACACAAAGGCCCCGTCATTATTAGGGCGTTTGTCTCGGGTAATGCGCGCAAAGCTTCGAAGAGGAAGTCGGGGGGGTTTTTTTGTTTTCTTTTTATAATATGTGCTGCCATGGAAAACAAAACTCACCATTTAGACTTTGTAATTAGCGACTGAAGTAATTTGCGGGGAATAATTGTTAAACCGATCGACCACTAAAAGTGGGTTCCTAAATGAAGCGGTCCCCATGAAGCTACAATACAATGCATTTAAACACAACTTTCTTCAATTTGCAAGAACTAGCCTTTGATAACTCACTCAGCATCACTTCAGGCACAAAAGAGTTTTTAACGGTGAAGCTCTTTGCAAATCTCTGTTCGCCGTCGTATCGCCACCCTTTCCCTCTTTCATGAATTTTTTCATTCTTCCCTCAATGCAGCTCCTTACATCCTCCCCCCGACATACATTTCTCACCGCACAAGCCATCCACTTCAAGTGTCCCGTTATCGCAACAGAACTGTCACTTTTTCCGCTTCTTTTTTTCCCCGCGCCGTCAAGGATTGGAACGACCTTCCCTGCTCCATTGTTTCAACCACCTGCCCATCATCCTTCATTGCAAATGTTACAAATCACCTGTGCTGCGAAAATTAATGTGTTCAAGTGTTTTCTTTTCCTGTGTATCCCCCCTTATGTACTACCCCCCAGTGGGGTCCTTAAGGAAATAAAAAAGAAATGAAATGAAATTAGAGTTTAGTGACCGCAGTTAAAAATACCAAGGAGATGGCAAGCCCACGTGAGCGCTTGCACGAGACCGCGTGCCTCGCGGCGACCGTTTACCCACTTAGAAGATTGGCCATAATTGGGCAAAAAATAGAACAAACTCCAGCGTACGCCGTAATTGTGGCAACACCATTGAAGTTGAGTCGGAACGAACTATAGAGACTCACTTTGGTGTTATCAGGCAGTGCTCTGGTAGCACCCAAAACGTACATAGTTTAAGGCATTTCCATGGGAAACAGGCAGGCGAACGTAAAGACAACGCTCGCTTTCAGTTAATGTTGAACGAATATACAGGCTTGAAGACTTACAATTTGATTCTTTCATTCGCAATCGAAAGCGTAGAATTCTATTTTAATTATTATATCTGCTTTTATTATTTTAATCTTATTTTTGTTCTTCTTAACCTGGGTTTTTCACCAAGCAGAAACTGTGTGCCGTAGAGAAAGACGACGACGTGCACGCTATCATGGTTCACGCGAGCTCGTGTGGGCGCCATTGCTACAGTGGATTCCGCAGCCACCGCCAGCAGTAGCCACCCTCTGCTCGAGCAGCTGCCACAATTTCAAGGGCACCTTGAAGAACGAAGATCTTTGGGCAGCAAGGACGTCGCCTCCCGACGTCGGTGGCTACCCTTCTGCCCCGGTGACGATCGATCGGGCTCACCGAGATGCGGCTCCGCATGTACCAGAAGGCTGCACGGATCAAGGGCCGAGTAATGCTCCGCAGGGCCAGCGTGGACGACATCGTCAACAGCGTCATCAACTGCAGACCCTCCACAAGCGCTCTGGCCTCCGGACCCGGACACAGAAAGAGAGTTACGACCCCTAGACGTTCCAGCCGGGATGGGAAGCGATCAACGCTGCCTTGGAAGCTGCCCGATCGATCCCACCTGGGGGATGGGGGGCATCTGCTGCAGTCCTAGCATCAGCTTCCGAGACCCGCAAGACAGCGCCTCGGACCCGCTCATCGGCTTCTGGGTCCATGGAATCAAGTGCCAGAGCCCGAACAGCGCCTCCTGGGTCGGGCGCGAGGACCCGGGCATCGCCCTCTACGCCACTCCGATCTGGTGCGAGGATCCGCACATCGCCCTCTGGATCCCTCTGATCAGACGCGAGGACGTGCACATAACTGCTGCGTCTCCCGGATTGACCTCTAGGTTACTTGGACCAGGTGCAAGGTGGCGCACATCGTGTACGCGCTTCGACGTTGTGACCTTGCGGCCCATCCCAACTTTTGACACTTGAGTACTCTAGAGTGCATTATTGTTCAGAAATATATATTATCACTAAATATTTTGGGAAATATTAGGCGGTTGTAACAGTTGCCTCAAGTGAATTTTACTCTAAGCAGCATTAAGAAAGCACGCGAAACTAACTAGACAAAGCATCGCCGAATCAGAAACAATGAGGAATAAACTTTCATTGTTCTTTGTTTGAATCTCGGTAGTCTTCTCAAAGTTCACAATCACGTCATCAACCTAAATAGGAAAGCTTCGTATGGTAATGCAACCATTATTAAGGCTCGTCAGTAATTACGTCAAGTACTTTATCGCTATATTTTATCTTTATTCACAGCCATTTCACGCTTGGAATTCTTGCCTTCGGAAATACGAATAATTATCACATTTCATGTGTTGAACTCTGATCCATGCCATTCACATAAATAAAAAAACATTTTATTGCAACACTGGCGGGCTGCTTTGCAAGATGAATTCTTATTTCTGTTTTCGAACTCTTTTAAAATACCATTCTTATACGGTTGTTCAAACTCCTCACGAATCTGAACCCGACTAGATTCGCCACGATTCACAATGGTTCCCGTTCTACAGTTTTCATAAATTGCGGCAAAATCCCTTCGCATGTTTGCGCTATATAAAGCTGCAATACCCTGCTGGATGCAGTTGAATCACACTTATATTTACGCCTTTTCATAGATACCTTAAAAGTTTATTCTGGAATATTGATTCACAGATATAACTTGTAGTAAGTTTGCGTTGGCACAAAAAACAAAACAAACTCCAGCGTACGCCATAATTATAGCGACATCTGCTCGGAACGAGAAAGACTTCACCGTAGTCGTGGCAACACTGACACGGAACGAGAAAGGCACGTCATAGCGCATGTCCCTCCAAGGGGATATCCAATGATTATGACTTCCAAAAAAAAGAAGGAAGGTCACACTTACAGCAACAATGAGGGAGCAAATGTCGTAGAAGAAGCAAATCGACTGGAATCGTGGACTTAAACCGCCGTGGTGACCGTGAATGTTGCATCCAGCTTCGCTACCTTCAAGTCTTGCGTGTTACTCTGAGCTTCTTCATTTTTTCTCAACCCAAACAGCACAGCAAATGTTGAAAAATTTTGGGAATTGGCACTGAATTAACGTATGATGGGCAGGAGGGCCCACTAGAGCCCAGCACTAAAACATAGTTGTCCATGTGTTAACTGCTTGTTATAATTCAGGCGATGCGTTAAAGTGGAGCTAGAGGACCCACTACAATGACCTAGTCGTGTGTCTTGGTGGTGTCGTCGGTTGGCAGCCGTCATTTTCTCAACCAGGATCGTGCGACGTCATTGAGGGGTCACCAGAAAATTGAAGTCGCAGCAGCTTCACCTGTTTTTCTTAATGTGTGTGTTTGTGTTCGGATTTTTGATAAAATTGACGTCATTATCCTAAGGGAAAAACAGTTTGTTAATGAAACGGACCTTAATGTTGTCTTCATGACCCCTTTGGAAATACTCGCCCATGCTTTCACTTTAACAAAGCATATTATGAAGAAGCTGATCAGTAGGCGCCGTCTAAGCAGAGGGCCTGTTAACGACAAAGCCACCGGCTCCATAATGTTGGTGAATGCGATTTCATCAAGTCCAGCCAGACTGATAGGAAAACAAAAGACGGCCCCTTGCAGCGCCTCAGAAATGGACCTTTTGGATTATACCGCACCGTTTCTAACTGCAATACAGACGCAAACGCAGGCACTCACACGCGTGTAAGCCAATCAATCAAGAAGATAGGCGGTAACGTAAAGACAACCAAGAGGCGGAGTAGTCTGTTTATTTGAAAGCGGGAATTCCATCATTACTACAGCTAAAAAGGATTGCTTACCATCCTTTTATTTTTTATTTTTCCTTTTTTGCCACGGTAGTCCTCTCTTGGCTTTCAGCCGTCATTCATACCACTATTGTTTCACCATTGTCGGGTGGTTTCTTTTTATGGAAACTACTAATTTTTATTCGTGCATATTCACCGGGTTAAGATAACGTTAATTGGAGCGTCGTTTTGAAATTTTGAACAGATCATAACGTCAGTCTGAACATTGCATATCTGATTACATCTGATTACATATCTGATTACACACGTCAGTCTGATTCAGTTACATATCAAGGATCCGATAGAGATAGATTAAGCAGGTTATTGTTAAATAAATGAGACACTTTTAAACCTTTTTTTCTTGGCCGGCTGGAGGGGAAGGAAAAACCACTTTGCGATTTGCGCTCAAACTGCACGTTAAGCAGGCCACATTTTTGTGGTCGCTTTGGTTTTTTGCCGGGAGTAGTGACTAAACATCGCTGCTTAGTTGAAAATTTGATAAAAACAACATTCATTTATGGAAGTTGCGGTAGCCTTATATACTACTAACCGATGATGATTGATGATTATGTTGATTGCTATTGGTTTCCCCTTTGCAGCGGGGTGATGACGTGGTGACGGCACTTTTCAGGCTTCAGCGTTACCCCGACGTACGAGTGGCTTCGAGTACAGACTCCAACCTTGCAAGGTGCTCGTCGAACGTCCGGGCGAATACCACAACGTCGTCGAGGTACACGAGGCAGGTGTGCCACTTCAGGCCAGCTAGCACAATGTCCATGACTCTTTGAAACGTTGCTGGCTCCGTGCACAGCCCAAACAACGAAAACAAGTTTACTGGACCAAACTTGTGCTCTCCTAACAACTGAAAGAATACACAGGCGGCGAAGCAGCAGTCAACAAAACGGCGTGCCAAGGCGAGCGTCGGCGATTCGAATGCCGCAGCGTCTGGTCTGCAGGCTTTTATCTTTCGGCGCCAGTGTTTCTGGAACCGTCAATTTACATCCAGAACATTGTAGATCAGATAACATTATTCTGGGCTAGCGACGTTAATACGAAACAATCTGCTTATCTGAATGAGATAGCCCATGCGGCATAAAAATAAAGAATGGAAGACGCGCTTCGCTTGGGACACATAACAGAGCCGGGCGTGGCCAGGCAGTAACAACAAATCATAAATAAACAAACCCATACATGGTTCGCACCATTATATATATATATATATATATATATATATATATATATATATATATATATATATATATATATATATATATATATATATTGTGAGGCCTGATGGCGACGGGCGCCTGCCTTCGCGAAGAGGGAGAAAATAGTGTGGGGACGGATTGAGTCAGGTGGCTGCATCGCTTGAAGGGACGAACTAGTGTGAGGGCCAATCCCCTCACAAGGGCGCATTTCTATGCATCACCTGTAAATCCCCATCATCACACAGTGGCCTCCACCACTTCTTCATTTTGTAGATTATCATCATCATCGTGTGATCTGGTGTTCTTCGGCCCCGATCGCCTTAATAAAAGGCTGCCTCGAATCTTTGCCATTCAATATATATATATATATATATATATATATATATATATATATATATATATATATATATATATATATATATATATATATATATATATATATATATATATATATATATATATATATATATATTTGCAATGCTTTCGGTAAGAGCCACCGACTTCGGGACGAAACTCAGTCTGTCAGTTGTCAGTTAGTTGGGAGCAGTCCGCAATCCACTTTGCCTGCACCCAATGTTTCCTTAGGAGTTCGGAGCTACAAAAAAGAAAAACCGACTGAGGAACGCAATAGAAAATTCCGTAGACCCCTCCTGCTCCTGCGCCACGTTTGAGGTTATGGGCCCTCCCCCTCACCCGTGCGCCGCATTCAGAGCGTTAAAGTATCAGCGCCATTGATTTTTCGAGCCCATTGACATTTAGGCTCCGCGCAAAGAAAAGTCGCTCCCCGACATTCCCTACGAAATCAAAGGCAGGGACTTCAATGCGTGTCTTTTTATCGTTCTTCCGCTTTCCTGCATGTGGATATTTTAGTCGTCGCGCGTGTTTGTTTCCGGCATTCACATAGCAACGGACGTTATTTGTGTCTGTGGCCGTCGACGTGCTTTTTTTAAGTGTGGTCGATGAGCCACCGACGGCCATTTTCTCGACGCAGGTGGAGACTGGTGTTGCTTCTCTAGACGCGGACCGCATAGGCTGTAGCCTCCCGCTATCACCCCAACAAGCGATTGGTCGTTGAGAACGTTCGTGCTTTCGAAACTTTCCCTACCGAAGCCAATAGTCAATCTGCACGGCTCCCGCCGTAAAGATCATGGGCCATTTCGGAAAATACTAATATTCCGGCTGCATCTTTAACAAGACGCAACTGGACGAAATGCTTCGTTCTTGTGCTTTTACGATGTTATACTACGTAACATTTGGTATTATTCGATACTTTAATTCTTGCTAACTGCTTTCGTGAACAGTCTTGCCTTCCATCTGTTTCTTGAGCTTTTGTAACGGCAGTGACAGACATTGTGTGAGCCCCCAGTGACGTCTTTTTACATAGTTAGAATTTGTGATAGAAACGTCAATGCCGGGAATTCACGTTCATGAGTTCTATATGATATGAGCGAGTAAAATTACACTTTCAATTTAATTTTTTTATACAAAGAAACGTTCTACAGCAATAATTTCACACAGACGAGGGTGCCATGGTTAAAAATAGCAACGCGGCATTCAATAAATAATAACAAGGGAAAAATTATTGGGCTAGGTATTACAGAGATGCGACTGCAATTTTTAATAGCCGCAACCCAGGTGACTGTAAAACACTCCGAGGCGGGCTTGTAGGCGTGATGACATAACTGGTGGAGCAATAGCGTTCTTTTTTTTACATCAAAATGAGGCGAGTGTACTCTGCGTGAGCGTTTAAATGTCTCCACTGACCTTATCTCCATTGCTTCTTCCAACCTTCAAATTGTTAACCAAGTCTTCCGTGTTGTTATTACCTGTAAAATAAGAATGCATCCATTGGCATCCCTTATTAGACGACTATTGAGACGCGACTAGCGAACGTGCGCCTTCTGGGGCTCAATGACAGAATATGATAAACGGCGTGCCCACGATAGTCTGTAAGACGCACCTATACAGACATAGCATATACTAATGCTACTGCTATATGCAGAAGGAGCCAACATTTGAAAGGGATTGCCAAGGGGTTACTTCGTTAGGCGAAATGGGCGCATGTGTGCGTACGTTTCTTGGCACATACACCCGAACCCAGCACAGTGGCTCAGCGGCTAAGGCGTTGCATAACTTAAGACAAAGTCGCGGGCCCGAATACACGACACTGAGGCCTTTTTCTTAATGATACCAGGAAGCAATCTGGAGCGGGGTGTCGGGATGTTCTCACGACAGCCTGAACAGGTTTAGCCCCAGCGGCGTGACATACGCCAGTGCATTAACCCGCCGGCCAGTGTGCGTGCCTGCGTATGCCACAAAGGCTGTGGCGACTAATTACTAATTCCTTAGGTCCAGATCCTAAACGCTGATTGTTTCTCTGTATGAGTGCGTGTGTGCATATGTCTGTGCGTGGGCATGTGCACGTGTTTTAGAAGGGCTTGCGTTCGGGCTAGTTGGTATAACATAACGTTCATCTTAAGCGCACAAAAAAAATTGGGCCCATCTCCCCACGAGGGGGGACTCGAGTCAAGGCGTCGCGTAGGGGGTGGGTGTATTGCGTTAACGTTAGTGTTTGGGGGGTGGTGGTGGGATGGTAGTGAATGTGTTACCTATTATTGCTTATTACTATTAATTATTATTATTTCTTTCATATATTAATTATTACTTTCGTGATTTTGCGACTCGAGTTCCCCCTCGTGGAGAGATGGGCCCAATTTTTCTTATTTTGTGTGTGACGCAAGAAGTGAAGGCAAGGAGTAGGTTGCTGTAAGTCGTTATTTATTTATTTGTTGCTGTTGTCGTTGTATTGGACGCTGAGAACGACGGCTTGGTGGTCGCTAAAGTGTACTGTTCAGGGGTCTTTAATCAGTGGTCGTGCGTTGCAGCAACTGGTTTAGACGAAATCGATGCAACTGCTGCCGTGTATCAGCAGCTTCTTGACGTAGTTTGAATGAGTCAAGGATATAAGGCGCGTTCGTACCTGTGATGAGGTAGAGGACAGTGGTGGTGCGCGCATCGGAAACGGCCTCGACGACGACGATGTTAAACTGGTAAACGTGGACAATCACTTTGTGGGGGTATGTTCCCCCTAGGTGTCGCCACCAGGGAACCGGCAGAGTAGCCGGTAGAAAAAAGTGACGTCGAAGAAGAGGACGAAGAGATGGGGACTAAGCAGGTGTGGATTCCGAGGACTCATGATTCGGACGGCTAGCCGCAAGATGCGGTAGCCGTTGTCTTCCGAGGCCGTCGTCGAGGACGCCCGGAGACGCTGCCAGTTGGGCTGCAGTGCCAGCCGTGCCCGCAAGCTGGCCGTCGACTACCGAGCATTAAATCGCCGGATCGACTGGACGACGTGTTGGTACCCGTGTCAACTATCAAGAGGTCGCCGACCACCGCGACAACAGCAGCATCGACTGCATCGACAGTGCCAGCGCACGTGAGACATTTGATTTTTACCGGTTCCTGTTGGAAGGGAACTTGAACGTGTTGGTTTTTTTTGCCCTAGTAGAATTCTGTGTTTCGGATTGACTTTAGTGTCGCAGTCTGATAGTAACTGTACCTTCCTATCTTCTACTCGTCTCGTCTCGATAAATGTTTGCCTTCGTCTTATACGCCGGTCTCAAGCGCCTGTCTTGTTTCGGCAACGTTATTCCCGAGCCCTAGCCACCAATACCATCACAGTACTCTTTGATTCTGTGTCGCTTTTGTGGCGCAGTGGGAACAGCACCAAGTACCTCGCGTTCCGCCCACAGGGTCGTGGGATCTAAACCAGGCGCCGATAACTATTATTTTTTTATATAGTGTAGGGGGAGGGCTGCGGACCTGTTGTTGAGAGCGAGGAGGGTAGCGTGATGCGGGAGTGGAGGAGTGGGGGAGAGGGCGCACCTGCGCGCTGAGCTGTTGCGGACGGACGGCGGACGCTACATGTGAGTTAAAGAAATGCTCTGTATTTAAAACACACGGACCGACGAGAAATGGACCTTTTCTTGTTTTTTGTGCCGTGAGTACTTAGTGTGCTTAAGAGGAACGTCATGTGTTTGTGCTTGTGTTTGCGGGCGCGAGTGTGCATGCTCGTGCGCGCGTTGGCGTGAGTGCGTGCGTGCGTGTCTGAAATGTCTGTGCGTGTGTGTGTTTGTATTGGTGCGTGTGCGTGTGTATGCATGTATGTATGTATGTATGTATGTATGTATGTATGTATGTATGTATGTATGTATGTATGTATGTATGTATGTATGTATGTATGTATGTATGTATGTATGTATGTATGTATGTATGTATGTATGTATGTATGTATGTATGTATTCTTGCGTGCGTGCGTGCGTGCGTGCGTGAGTGTGCATTTGACGACGTCAACAATTTGCACCTTTATCAAAGCTTCATTAGCCTTGACCTCACGAAGAACATGTCATGTCAAAAAGTTTGGGGCAACAGCGGATAAAGTTGAAACATAATCCGCGCCCGATCACCAGTTTTTCCCCTTAAAACACGTCGTCAAAAGCTGAGCTGGCAATGTTGATTTCGGTGTGTCACTGCAACCTATACTTTCAACTTCCAGACCTTACTCTCAACTGCACATTTAATAGAGGCACCGATGTACACGAAGGCTGGACATGACATCGGACAAACGCAGTAATAGCGACGGGAGCTACATACATTTTACTCATGGGCGGAATCACCATCGCTTTCATAGTGCGTTCAATAGATGCAAAACAAAATAGAAACAACGCCCCCGATATCGATTTCCTGTAACGGCCACGAGAACACTATCCTGCTGCTGACATCGCCTGCGGTCAGATGGAATCTTGCGCATATGCTCGGATTTTACGCTTACACATTTACTTGTACAGTCAGCATTGTATGCCGTTGTACAGCATTTTACATTGTTCCCCTTCAGTTATATGGATGGTGTTACGAATCAGCCCGCCGCCGTGCTTTCCTGCAACACTCCTCGGCTGTGCGGTGAAGCTTCCAGTGCGCACGCCTTTCAAGCAGCCCCCCCCTTCCCCTCATGTCGGTGACTCACGCTTGCACGTCTCGACTTGTCTGGATCTCTGGCGCCTATCTATCGGCGCGATCAACCTTCGGGGGCGTGCCGACGCAACAGGCCGAGACTTGCCCAAGGAAACGGAAGCCCCGCGTCCGCAGCGGAGACCTCCTCTCTCCCCTCTCTCGAACTCAGCGTGCGCGGCTACTACCGACTGCTCACGAACTCTGGAAAGAGCGTTGTGTGTGTCTGTGCCGTTAGTGTCTGGTGCACAATCTAGAGGGAATGCTTGTTTCGACCGTTAGCGCTTTGGGTATAAATAAGGCACCTCCAAGCGCTGTAGTTCATTCCTGTTTGAGCAGTGGATCAATGCAGTCACTCTGCTCGAGTCCTGTCGGCCCGTCGGGGCATTGTTCTTTCGTTTCGGCTCACCTCTCCCTATGAAGTAAACGAGTTACGTTTTGCCTACGGCTTCTGGACTTCTTCACGGCAGCAACACTGGCTGGCCGCTCGCTTCAAACCACGCTACGAAACGTATGTCGGAGGCGACGGAGCTCTGCTCGGGTCGGCCTTCCCGAGGGAACAGTGAGAAGTACATGTTTTGGACACCTTTATAAGGGCCATAGGAATTACAAGATTTTTTTATTTTGGCACAGGTTTGCCTGCCAAAATAAAAGTTGTTCCCGCAGAGGTCCCCGAACAAGTGTGATATCACTTGCGGGTAAATGTGAGCAGTATTCATAACACATCGATGATACCCGCCTAAGCATTCGCATTCACCGGTAAGTTAACCACCTTTTCTTCAAGGTATTGTACTTATTTACCCACTTGTTTATGTTTTTACTGCTGAATAATTGGGGATCGTAATTGTTCAGGAAAGATTGTGAAGGTTTCATCTTTGCGTATCTACGTTTGCTGAAAGGTATCGTTGAACAAACAAGCTATTATTTTTTTACAGAAAGCGAACAGAGAGGAAAGCGGACAGTTACACGCGGGGTATTTAGAGTAGGTCAGCTTCATTCAGCAGCTGCATAAAAAATAAACACGGCAGTATCATGAATACTTCAATATTCCATGAGACCCTTTTTTCTCAATATAACAAGTGAAAGCTCTTCTAAATAAAAGAAAGCATGGGCTTTAAGAACGAGCCCATACAAGTTCTGCCTCGCCCATCAAGCAAAATCAAAATTTAGGCTCCTCGACGCGTGCCTACTACAACCATCATTCGCGTCTGAGCTCTTCTATGGCTCCTTCGTGGAGAAGACGACAATGACTTTGTACTTATATAGGCTCCACTGATATATGATTTACGCCATGTATATACGCCTTTTGTGTCACCACCAAGCACAATGTTGGGCTGCTTGCCCGGTGAGAGGCCCGGTGAGAGGCATTATTAGCATAAGTGGCCTTGGAGGTAGCCAGCTCGTTCTGCCCTCCCTACGAACATGGAGGGGCGGAGCTAGTGATCAATGCCCCCTCCACCCCCCCCCCTCCCCCGCCTCTCGGTAGTGTTGGGGAGTGGTGCTTGGGTGCGGGTGTGAAGACATTCAGCTGCGATGTGGTAGGGAGCTCCCATGTTCGGACGATACTGACATGCGGTTGGGGATTGGGTAGGAAACATGACGTAGTAAAGTGCATCGCGGAGTAAGGTTTTTGTCTGTAGTTTGCGTAGTGGAACTGCGTCGGATCTGGAGAGAGTATGGTGAGGACGTTGGTATTTGGTTCGTCACCCGCGTAGGTGAGGAGAGTACAGGATGAACGAATGAGGTCACTTGATCTTGCATCGCTCAGTGCTGATTAGACATCAGTTAGCAGCTACTGTGTAGCTAGAACTCAAAACACCGCCCAAGGGCGGGACGTAAGAAGTAAAAACAATACGATACGTGACCCGTGCCTCTTGCGTGTTCGCACATTGCTGCGGTTTATTTTATTTTCACCGATTTTAGCTGAAGTTGTTATACTCTTATTTCAGGGACATAGAAAATTGCTATAGAAATGTTATTCACCTGCAAACCGTAAGCTAACTGGTGAATTGTTGGCTCTACGTGGTCTACATTGTAAGAGTAAATAAAAATTGGTTGCTACAGACAACTCTTCACCATGTAATAAAGGTTGGTTTCCTAACCAAATTCTCCCCTTCTTTAAGAAAGTTCCTTCCGTGTCTTTGGACCCCGGTGGTTCATGCCCAGAAAAAAATCAGTTATCCAAATTTCCACTGCAAGTTTACGACACGCCCCCGTCACAAAAATAATTAAAGACGTCTCCTCTAATAACTTCCGCTATTCCTACTGTAAAGAGAAATGGCCCCGGCCTTTCTTAACTTGCGAAGCAGTCACCGCTTCCTACACCTCCGATTCAAACTAAAAAACCCGGTCGGAAACAGAAACTGAGCTGGCGCTCCGGTAGAAGTAAGACACCCAGAAAAAAAAGTGACCTAGCTACGGGGCGTGTTCCGAACAAGTGCGATCTGAACTGGCGCCTTCCGGCGCCGTTGCCGGGAAGACGTCGCCAAGCGAAGACGTGTGTACGCGATGTCGTGATCGGCCTGGGAGGTGGAAGGTGAGCGTAAAAAGCCGCCAGAGCGCAAGCTGACGCCCGAGGTCGCCTTGTTTGGTTTAGCAGGCCATTACCGGCTCTCCTATAATGTCCCGGCGAAGAGACGGGAAACTTATAGGGAACAAATAGGGAGGGTAGCTAGGCGAGCTTGAAAGAGCGCAGATGTCCTCCTCTCCACCGGGCACATTGTCCGCCGGGTTCTAAATGTCGAGGCCATAAACAAACGAGACGAGCTCTTTCGCGCGACGTTTCTTTCGCCTGGTATGTGGCGCCGTTTTTTTTTTTTTTTTTTCTCGCGCGTAATTGACCTCCGCGCGCCTGTGGTGATTATTGGCCGCTTCGTGTTTAAGAGTGTACCTGGCGTGGCGAACATATCTGATGGCGGCAGTTTCCTGTCACATTGATGTGAACGCGTGATAATACCTCACGAGGCTGTATTAGGAGGTTACTCACTTTGAGCCACACGTGATAGAGAGATATTGTCAGCTGAGCGACAGATGAGGGTCATATGAACGTCTCCGTTTTTTCGAGGGATGCCCGTCACCAAGCATGTTTCACAGCGAAGCTGTTGATGGCTAGAGGTAAGTCAATTTTTTGCAAGCGTGAACAACAACTCCTGAGGCACCGCGTGTCTTTGAAGGGCGGGGTGTTCGTGTATGCGCGTATGTTTGTTTCCGTGCTCCCTTGCTTGTTTGCTTTTACATCGGTCTGCACATTAAGAAAATTTTCTTTCACCCCAACCCGAAAGAAATTCCTGTCGTGCGACTTACCTTCGGTTGTAATCCGATCTGCTACATACTTGCTCGAGGATATTTCATGCAAGCCTGCGTAAAAGAGCCCAACATACCAAGGACACTTGGCAGGCTGGTTGTCTGTCGAACATTTACTGCTGAACAACTTTTAATGTGATACCATCCATTTCCCATTCCGCGAAATTTGGCTTTCTTGGATTAACTAAGCAATGGTTCTGAAAATTATCGATGGCAGAAAGACGAAAAACGCCTAAAAATTGTCAGATTGACTTCAAACGCCACAAGATAATTCCTGTAGACCAAGTAAATCCTTCGAAAAAAGTAAGAACGTTTTAGTTTGGGAGAGAATCGGACCCAGGCCTCCAGGTTGCAAGACCACACTCTGCCCTCCACCCCGGCCGGTCCCGTATTTGAATAAAAGTGTCTAGTGCGCATCCTATTAAGTACGGGACAGAGCAGCAAATGCGGAGGAGGTTGTCGTGACGGCGCGTGAAGAGAATAGGTGCACCCCAGCCGCGGAGAACCCTGACTCTGAGGAAGTAACGGCGCGAAACTTCTCCAGACTGACGGTGGAAGTGGTTGGCGCGGTGCCTCGTAATGCGAAGTAGTTCTGCGTCAGCTGTAATACCAGTTTTTGTGCCGACTAAGCACGGTCGATAACGCGCATACGCCAAGGCCTTAGGAGTGGCGGCGAATACTCCAGCGTGGAGAGCTAAAAGACGAAGTAGCGAAAGCGAAAAAACAGACCCAAACACCGAGGCTGCCGTAAAGAAGTCTCTAATACGTATCATCAGGGGAAGCTCAGTTCTTTCGTATGGAAACCCCGTCGGCAGACTGAAGTGCCACGAGGATTTCTTAAGTGTGAGAATGATCAATTCTGCCGAATTGCACAGAGGAAGGCAGGAGCTCGAAGTAAAAATACAAAGAGAAAACCGAGATTCTTAGTATAGCAACACTTTTGGGATCATCTTTTACCTTGTGAATGCTTAGTTAGATGCCAGAGTAGCACAGCTTCGTTTGTTAATGCTATCATTATGCTCGAAAAAACAGGTATATATTTTTCACACAATTGTTCACAAAAAACACCAGTTTGAGAGCCCCACGCAGAGAGAGAGAGAGAGATAACGATCTTTAATGAAAACTGGCGATGTCAGCCGAGCTAAGATGCCTGGCTTGCTACGCCAGATGAATGCGATGACGATGATAATTATAATGATGAAGAGGAATACATATGATTTTAACTAATTACATAGTCTGAGCAAGTCTTGTGTCTTTTAGGTATGCCAACAAGGCTTTCGTTTCACGAGCGACACGTTTGGAAGAATTCCAAGGACCTAATACGTCCCTCAGTTCTAGTTTTGCGGAGAGCGGCCGGCCCAGAAACACTGCGAGGGACACTGCGAGGGAGCGAGGGACACTCTTTGTGTAGTAAAGCGCACACAGTCACATAATAGGTGTTGGAGGTCTTCACGCACACCACACTGTGGGCACAGAGGCGAGGAGGACTGGTTGATTTTGTAGCAGTAGTATCGTGTGTAGGCGACGTTCAACTGCATGCGGTGCAGTACTGCTTCGTCATGCTTGGATAGTCCAGGTGGCATTTTAAAATTACAATGCGAGTCGATAAGTAGAGGGGCGCGTAATGGCGGGATGCGTCTACCCAAAGCGATCGCTGCATGCTCCATGCCACACTGGATGCAAGGGCTGAAGGATCTTTGCGAGAAAATGGCACCGATTTTTTTTATCCGCGTTGGTCTTGCGCTGTGGATGCTGCAACGTCCGCCTTCACATTTCCTGTTATTCCGCAATGGGCAGGGAGCCGCTTAAGTGCTATTTGATGGTGCGCTTGCAGAGCTTGAAGATGTAAAGCTTGTACATCAAGCACAAGCTGATCTTTGTGGAAAGACGCCAGACATTGTAGTTCAGCCCGAGAGTCCATGAAGACGGCCCACACACGTGCCGGCTGCTCGATGATGTTAGCCAAGGCCATCCGCAGAGCTGTAAGTTCGGCAGCCGTAGATGATGTTTTGTGGCTGAGCATGGCACTGAGGGTGGTGCGGGACGAAGGTATCCACACTGCGACAGTGGATGATGTGGATGACACCGATCCATCAGTGTACAGATGTGTATGACCTCCGTATGTGTTGTACATATATTCAAGAGCAAAAAACCATAGAGTGCAGGTGGAATATGCTCATGGCGTGTAATTCCGGGCACCGTGGTCACAATTTTCATGGGCGGGAACACACAGGGTGGGTGGAGATGAAGTAATGGCGGCTGGTAATGCTGTGGCAGGAAGTCGCACACTTCAGGAACCGAACTTGGCGCTAAAGGGTGGTCACATTGCCTGGCCACAATACGCAGTCGCACGCGGAGAAGCTCCTGCGTGCCGAGAGCCAAGTGTGACAGACGTCGGCATTCCGTCAATGTTCCAACAGTAGAGGTAGTTTTCGGAACACCAATGCAAGAGAGTGGTTCGATTCACCGTACCCGATGATGAAAGAAGAATATGCAGAGTTGGGTCTAACGTGCTTGAACTGTTCGTTACCTAAATACGTTTCCGAAGCCTGCGAACGCCGCAAAAGTCCAATAAATGCCAGTCATGCTGGGAAAGGAGAAGGGGTCATCACATCAGCCGACAAGTGGCTGCTAGAGTGACTCCCCAGTCAAAAAGGCCAGAAGTTTGCCCAGGGTGTTCGATCGTAAAGAAACAAATATAAAATAAATAAAAGAACATAAATGCGCACCAAAGGCGCCGCTGAGTGAGAGGCCGTATTCAACCGTTGTACCAGAACGGTCCAACAATCAAAACAGACTATCTGCAACTGACGTTAGGGTAACCAGAGGATAAAGGCGTACGTGAATACAATTGAAGAATTCCTGGGAGTAAAAACGAACAAAAGGAAGCAGCTGACGGGTATGAAAGGCACAACAACCTGCTGACTGACTGTGGGCGTCTCAAAGAAGGCGACGGTTAGAGTTGTGGTGGTGTACATTCAGCTCCTCTGTGAATACCTTGCTTCAACAGTGGTGACAATGCCGATTTCGTTCGGCGATAATTAGCGATTTTCTCGAGGGAGTAAAAAGAGGGAGGGGGGGTCATCTTGGAACATTTCGCCTTAAAAACAGAGAAATGGCAGAAATAGCTGCGGATTAGAAATTAAAATGTTAATGCGTGCTTGCAACATTAGCGCATTTTTCAATCGTACAAGCGGCATTGAAAGGGTGATACCGTGATCACCGTTTTCATGGCTGATTAGTCCTGCCGGCGCAGGAGAAGCGCATATGCGGTTCAATGCGTTGGGCGCAACTTTGGAGGCCTTCCGAAGCAGACGGTCTGGGCGGCGAAAGACTGAATATATGCTTCGAACTGAGCGGGGCAGCAGCACTTCGGAAAATTAATTTATACGGTCCCTGAAACAGATTTCTCGGCCCAAAACTTGCAGACGCCCATATCGCACTGTAACTTAAATTTATTTCAAGACAAGCGACGTTGTAGAGCTAGTTCCTAGCAGATACTAGCATAATCTTAGGAAATTTCACTGAGAAATCAGGAGATACCTCAGCCGTCATTTTGTTTTTAAAAATCGCAAATCTTAACTATAGCTCAAAGACCTAATGAGTTTGTATAAACGAGCGTACTTTGTAAACTGAGTTGATCAGCTAAGAGCTGTAGCATATTTAGTGCATGAAATCCTTGTAGATTTTTTCTCCCTCTTTGATGCATGTATTGAAAATCGAATTGTGAAGCTGTAATCACTATTAGCGCGTTTGTTTGCGAACAAATTTTATGCGTGAACCTTGGCGTGCCTTTTCGTGGGACATGACTAGTTGGTTAGGGATCTACAATGCCACAAGCAAATGAAACGCCGTTCTTAATCGTGACGGGTACGATCGTGAATCGGATTCTTATTCCGCTACATACCACACTACAGATCTCCACGAGACTCTGGCTCATGATTCTACCCTTTGATAAAGACCGTTGTAGGGCGATTAAGTAATGGCTTCACTGATAATGCATGGCGTCCAATTACCCGCTTACCCCGTGTCACCGCCTACGATTGACACTTCAGAATAAAAGCGCCCCTTGTGGGACGTGGCGTCTCTAAATTTGAGAGGCCCATGCTATAAGACGACCCACCCGAGCCTGTCCGAGATCCACTCACGCGCAATGGCAAGCTATTTTCAACCCAGCCACTATCAGTAGATGACGCCAGCGTGCCCGGAAGCCGCACGATCGTGAATCGGATTCTTATTCCGCTACATACCACACTACAGATCTCCACGAGACTATGGCTCATGATTCTACCCTTTGATAAAGACCGTTGTAGGTCACCCTACTCTCTACACACTGAGTGCTCGGGTTTTCCGCTCACATTTCAGCTGTCCGCTAACGTTAGCAGGGGGTGGTCGCCACTGTTCCTAATGAGAGGCGCGCTAGGGTCAAGACATCGCCTCCTGTATTTTACAATGCCAAGCGCAACGCCCGCTTCCCAATGGGAATGAGTGGTACGCCTGCAGTATCCATACGTCGCAAGGTGGGGTCCCGGGCTGAACCGGGATCAGCCGACAGTAACTAAATTCAAGAGTGGCTTGTGCCTGGTTGCCAAGGCAACCGATGTTTGAGGTTGTCGTAGTAACGACGCTCTCGCTAGCGTTAGAAAACTCAGAACCGCGGCGGAGCACGTTTTGCCAACGTTGCCGCTTACCACCACGCGTTGCCCAAGATGAACCGGTCACATCACTAAAGCGCTGGGAGAGCTAGCGATTTGGGGAGAGTGGCCAGAGTAGAAGGAGAGGGCTTGGTTGGCCGGCCCGGGCTGAGGCGTTTGACATTGTAAAAATACAGGAGGCGATGGCAAAGATGCTACTCGCCATTCTGTTGCTATACAGTCAACGCGACGTGCCACTATTAGTGAGCAACGCTTCACGATAAGAGCGATGCCTCGTGCCTTACGTACGCACGCGTGTTTTGCTTTGCCTCGTTTTGCTTGACGTTCGTCATGCATCAAAATGTGTGATAAAACAGACTCCCTACCAGCGTTATTTGACATTGCAGCCTTCCGAGCATTGCATTCAGGAAACATTGACTGGAAACACAGAAGAAGGATTGTATTTTATTTATACTGTATTTATTTTTTCTGCTTCCCTTTTCCCTCTCCTTCTTTCCAAAAGAGAGAGAGAGGGAGAGCAACGCTTGATGCCTTGCTACGCCTGGGCATAGTTGAGCTTGTGAAGGGCACCTCTGCGGGCCCGATCCCTGTAGACCAGGGGGCACTGCGACTGGGCTTCCGAGTGCGATTGGGCAGGGATCGAGGCGTACGGGGGGGGGGGGGTATAAGGTACGCGGTGACGAAGCAGGGCGTGGCAGTGACAATGTCAGGGGGGGGGGTGTATCTTCGTAGTCCTGCTTGCACTTTTCGTGACTTTGGTACCTCCACCTGTATATCTTATGTACGTATTTTATGTTGCTTGAGATAAAGGGTATTGGCAGTTAAGTTCAGTCCCCGCAGCGTGGGCAACGCAGGTCGGCGAACTCATGTCAGCAAACTCTCTGCGTTTTCTTCTTTAATAAAGAGCACACCTCTTCTCTCTCTCCATCCATCCATCCATCCATCCATCCATCCATCCATCCATCCATCCATCCATCCATCCATCCATCTCTCTCTCTCTCTCTCTCTCTCTCTCTCTCTCTCTCTCTCTCTCTCTCTCTCTCTCTCTCTCTCTCTCAGGCCTGGGATTTAGGAACGTAGATTCTGAGGGACCTGTCAGAAGGTTGCAACGCTTGCGAATAAAAAATAGTGCGCGCGGTTCACGACTTTGCGTCGAAAAGAGCGTGAACCCGCCATTATGAAGCAAATCCCTGGAGGAAATGGGGAACCGGATTCAATACCATCTGTTTATGCTGTCCTGCCTTTTGTTGCCAGCTGCAATTCAGCCTATACGGCAAAGTCACTGCAACGAAATTTCTGTGAATAGTGTAAGTTAAAACCATCGCCCACTACTCTCTTTTTTGGAGCCAACTTTCTAACGAAAGGGATTTGTTGATTTTCCAATTTAGCTGCGACTAATTCCAAACACCTTTCTCTATTTAAATACATTTTGGCCGCTTAAGGCCAGCCGAGGTTTAAAACAGGCAGAAGGCGCACGACTACCGCTCACCGCTGCTTAGCAAAAACGAGTAGAGCCACTTGTGGCGCTTTCCCTGGAGAGAGACTTCATGTCCTCTCGAAATCCCCCGTTGTTCCAGAACGGCGACGGGCGATAGATTATTTCGGATCCCGGAATTCCCCTGGCTGTAATTTTCAGTCCCCGCGATGAGGGGACCCGACAGCCCTTGCTGCTATACCAGGCGGGCATCCTTCTGTTGCCTCTTCAAGCGGAACCTATGCGACCAAAGGTTATCGATTGCCGTTTAAACGTGGGACAAAACGAAGACGTTTGAAACTTTTCCGCAACCTGTAGAGTTTATGTCACCACGTATGCTGTTTATTGGGCTCTTGTTGTTTCGTCCAGTGCGGTTTTAGTCACTTGGTAAGCTTGTCAATATATTTACCGTGCTTTTTTTTTCAAGGGAACTACAGTAATCTCTCTGTAACTCGAAGTCGGATATCTGGAAATACCGGATAAGTCAAAACTTTGCATTTACCCCCTATAGGAGCTATTTATCTCCCCCCGCCCCCATCCCCTTTGATCTCGTAACATTTTTTCGGAAGTCCATAGATATCTAGAAATGTTGACAGAGAGGACACAAGCCAAAGTCCCCTAAACGCACATGATAAGGCCTCCGTTCGAACGCTTCCGCTCCCAATGCGTGCCGAATGTAGCCGTGAAAAGCAAATTTACGCTGTAGAAGCAGATGCTCCCGTTACCGGAATCCTGCCCTAAGCTACATCTTTGAGAGAGCTGTGGACAATGCAGCTTATCATTAGGACGAAGAGGAGCCTCGAGAAGTGCCTGCAACAGCAGAGACAAGGTAAAAGGCAGCGGTGGCGACCAACAACCGATGCGATGCATTTAGCAGCTCCATATAACGCTTTTCTGTGACTGGAGTCGAACGCGAAACATGCGATCATCACGCAGTTCTTCCTTTTGCATTATTAAAATTTTGTTTTCCTGCGAATTAATTTTGCTTTATCACAGAATCTTCTCCGTACAATAAGGCTCTTGTTACCACCACTAGCCATTCTTTCAGTGATCTCATCACAAATTTTCGCCACTTGGCCTAACTCGAAAATCCGCTTATGTGGAACTTTTCAGCGGATTTTACGACTTTGAGTTAAGGAGGCGTTACTGTAACTTTATTATGGTGTTCTACCCTTCATGAAATTCTACCTTGTCATACAACTCTCTAAGAGACGCTTCGACATACGTTTGTAAACGACGTCACGTATGCAGCCTTAAGGTAGCGCAAGGAGTCACGTTGAAAAACAGTCGGGTGCTGTAGTAACTGTCGAAACGATCGAATTATTACCGGATATGTGGATAAAATAGCATAAGTACAGAACCGTCGAAAAGGCATCTGAATGAAGGATGCTGAGTTTTCAAAAGAGTATGCGTAATGTGCAAAAATAAATTTAGACCACAGCCTTCACAAGTTAGTTCATAGTCTGATCTTCTTCCATCACAACCAAAATCAAATGTCAATACCTTGAAGCGAACAATGTTACAAGTGTGGTTTTCTAGGCAACGCTGTTGTCTCGCGGTTACAACCAACACTACGATAATGATACATCAGCGGTACATCCTCTTTTCCCCTCAAGACTATTAAAACAAGTACATAAAAGCAGAGAAAAAATAACATCTCCGCGGCCATTGTTTTGTTTCGCCTTTAGCACTTTGCAGACGCAATTCCCTAGCCGTGTTTACCTTTGGCTTGCCTGTGCCTGGAAAGCCGAAACAAAAGCACTTTTATGCGAGACGCCCACGTAAAGCTTTGACTTTGTGTCTTAAATCCACCTTCACGGTCATGTAGCCGCTTTTATTCCGCCCTTTCTTTGCGGAGTTATGCCGTAAACGGATGTAAAGCCTTGAAGAAATCGCGACTTCTCCGAAGATGTTGCAGCGTAAATCAATGACGTCATTGTAGTGGCTGCACAAACATCAATGTTTTATGGGCCCTGCTACCAGCTCTGCTTACGCATACAGATGCGTTCAGCTTCCGCTGGTCTCCTGAGACAAAAGAGCGATTGTTGCCACTTATAAAACGTGCTTTCTGGAGCGAATGTAAGTGTAAATCTCCCTCCCTAAACACACCGAATTTTGTGTCCGCAAAGTTTTGCCAACCAATGTAAGGCAGCAGTTTCGCTGTTTTTTTTCTCGCTGCCAAATAATGAATATTCTTACAGCAGATAATTCTCCGCACCACGGCTGCCAAGCGCACTCGCACACGGTATACCAATAGAATAAAAATCGCATAGGTATAAAATGCCTCCCTACAGTTGCTAGGACAGCACTCCAAAACGCCCATATATGTACCAGTGGTGGTTGACGCTGTTTTCTAAGCAATACCAAGATAAATCTTGATTATTGTATTCTTAGCTCTCTCTCCCTCAGTCCCACCAGCTATTTTTAGTAATATTTGAACGAATGTGTGCGTATTCGGGATCTTTGAATACAAAGTAAAACGCAAGGCACCCGACTTACCATTAGAACTTGGTATGTCTTAATACATTTCCAACACTTTACCAGTTATCATCTGAACACACATACCACCGCAGTTTCGTTTTACCCTTTGAAGGCAGGGTATTTTTAAATTCCGCAGGCTTCGCGGCGTGAGTTTTTAACCTGTGTCTTTGGAAAGCAAAGTTCAAGCTCATTTAGACGAGCCAGGAAGCTAAGCCTTCCAAATGACACTCAGCCTAGTTGGAGCGCAGGAGATCAACCCAACAAAATTGGGCCCACCTCCCCGCGAGGGGAACCCTGTGTAGATGCGACGCATCGTGGGGTTCACTTGGTGTTTCCGTTGGATTGATTCTGAAATCGCGTGAAACGTGTCGGGAACGCGTATTATTATTATGTTTTATGATTATTATTATGTTTTATTGGCCAATCTTGGTCAATCTCTCTAAGTGGTATGCTTGGGGCTTCGCTGTCGCAACGACCTTTACTCCATCATTGTTGCTGTGTGTGGGAGCTTGTTTTCTTTTATTGCAAGTGTTAATCTTTGCCCCATCATGCGTTGTATCAGTAGCATCTTGACGCAGTTTGAATGAGTCAAGGATATAAGGCGCGTTCGTAGCATTTGATTCTGTCTCGGTTTTGTGGCGCAGTGCGAAGAGCACCACGTACCTCGTGTTCCGCCCACAGGGTCGTGGGATCGAAACCGGGCGCCGCTAACTATTATTTTTTTATAGTGTAGGGGGAGGGGTGTGGACGGACAACAACAACAACGCCGTATGGAGGGACAAGGCGAGTGCATGAGATGCAGTCGCATCTAAAAGCGTTTCAGCAAAAAAAAAGAGTGAGGGAGACAGAAGGGTTGGCTGCGTTAACCACAGAATAGCGTAAGAAAGCACGTAATAATGCGTGAGCATCCCTTAAGTCGAAGAGTGTTTGTACCTTTTCTTTACCACGCCTTTTCATTTGCCTGTTTACTTTACTGTCTCGATTATTACGAATGAAAGCCTTGGTCAACCACCCTTATATTAGTTTATATCGAGGTTTCCCTCTTAAGCTGCTCGGTAACAAACCACAGGCTGAGAACCCTGGCCAACCTATTAGCTGGAGGGGAACAAAGTACTGCGCTGAAATTGCTCAGAGTATGGTCTGTTTCCACTATACACTCGGCACATCTTAGCGAATAGGGTAAAGGGCAGGGTACAAGCCTCGTGCAGCGTTCATCGATTTGCGGAAGTGGCCAACATTTTAGGCATCAATGCGTCGGTTCGACGTTGAGTCGTGCGAACTTTGGGTGCTTACTGCAGAGTTTTTTTACTGGTTTACATTCACACTGCTAAAATCAGCATTAAATATCACGTTTCAGAACGTTGCGAGTTGTCCTACTGAGGTTTATGCCTTTGAAAGCAGCACGACGGCTGCAAGCAATCGCTGCGAATGGTCTGTCTTCACGGCGCCACGAACACACTCAAAACACGTGTGGAGATACTGCATCAACATCGCGATCACCATAAGCGCGCTCTGTTTTTGCAAACTTGACGGTGTATCACGGCACCGCCGCTTAATGACGGTACAACCAGTTTGAGCGTTTGCCGCGATGCCAGGGGCCACATTTTCCTAGACGACATCTCCTGGAGCGCTGTTTGAGACCTTTTCCTGATCGCGAAGTATCTTTTAACTTATGTTATTGCATTCTGAAAGTACTGTCAACTAGTACCAAGAAAAAAATACACCGTCAGCTAACTCTTTCGGTTCCTCCAAAATTGTGTTCAGCAACTTTAAGGTACAGGTTTTCGTAAGCTGCGGCGCATTCTGGAAATGCGCACGCATCAGATGGCGGGCTGGTCAAAACCTCAGTTCCGTCTATCAATGAAAAACGCTATTTCTGCGGAACATACGAAATATTTGCTCCCTTACGACCTAATACAAACGTTCATCCACGCTTTCTGTGGCTAAACAGAATCTAAAATAGGGTAGGGTGCATCAAAGTCTGCGAAGAAGTAATAACAGCACTAAATCGCAGATCTAAAAGATATTTTAGACATAAAACGTGACGTCGCGTGATACGCTGTCATTTTCGGGGAGTACGCCTGGAGCAGCCTGGTCGATGGATAAATACCAGGTAGGCCTTGTGCTGGGAGTTTGCCATAGACGAAGCGATTTCGCGGTGGTCGCTGCTCCCACTCACGATTGCCGAGTCGGTTCCTGTTTCATCTTGCAGCACTGCCGCAAAAAGCGAAGAGCTTCGGAGACCCCGCTGTTCCTATGGCAAGCTTTAGCACAATCGAGGCGCAGGTTTGCCGGCACGGTATGTACATCGTCCCACCCGGCACAAATGCGTATGAATACAGCTCATGGTTACCCCGTTTCGTTTGATAAATTGAAACAGGTAAAGGGTAAGAAAAAAGGAAGAATATTACCCATAATGGGTTCAGCAACCGGGTCAGATATAAGTCAAGAATCATTCCTGAATTAAAAGTATGGAATGGAAAAAAATCCGTGCGACACCTATGACTCATTACGTGTGCGGACGTACAACCATTGCGACATATTTCAAGTGTACGTGATCGCCGGCGTGTAATGATAAGTCGGCGGTGATTATGTAATCTTATGTTGCCACAATGTATTCGTCACTAAAAAGATATGTGTCCGGCGTGTAATCTTCCCGTCGTAACGAATTCTACTAGAATGAACGCGCTTTGCTAATCTTGCAATTATCATTTTCAAATTACACCCGCCTGCCTCCAGTGGTGTTACGATACTCTCTCATTTGCTTTCTTAGAGGCCTGTATTTGTCACCAGAGGCCAGTGTGGTGAAGCTAGACCCCTGGATTCTCTCAAAGAGTGAGGACCGTTGCAAGCCCCGGGACGCTGGCACGTCGGTACACCGGCATCATAATCACTGTTACATGGCATTATCATGGGGAGCCTGTCATACATTCGGCTGTCGCCGTAATAGGGTACGACGCTAACACAACTTCTCTTTTGCGACATTCAGGAAGGGCAAGGTGGGGCCCACATCTTTATCCAAAGAACCACATGACTTCTTGCGACTATTGTCTAATAAGAAAAAGAACGATTAATAATGAGGCTCGTGATGGGGGTGATGCAAGGGTGCCTAGCTGCGTACGCACCAGCACGAAAGAAAAAAAAAACTTGGATAACTTAAAAAACAATTATCGTGAACAGCAGTATTAGTATTAGTATACAATAGTGGTCTGCTCACAGGTGAACGCATTCCCCGCGAATTCAGTCGTCAGTTTCCAGAGTTGGAAACGAAGCGCCGTCACAGCGCTTGCGGGTTTTCACATCAACTCCCTTCCCGGCCGGGTAGACCAAACGCCGGAAATTACACCATAGCTGAAGGACCATACGATCTCCAATTTGCCAATGTCCTTGGTCCCACGCTGCCCTTTTGTAATGTTAGTAATGACGAATTCGTGGTATATAGTTTCCGTTAGGCCAATAATATCTTCATATGTCTTTCAATAGCGGAGATTGATTTGCAACAGTGCTTGCAGCAGTGACACTTCGCGCAATGATGTCTGTTTTGAAAAGTAAAACGGAGCCCCTAGCCCATTTTGATATTGTACGCTGGGCGTCATCTTACAGTCTCACTGTGACCGCAGGTGATAGATAAACGCGTGTACAGAGACTCTTTCTAGCTTGTTTGTTGTAGTCTCGGGCCATTTCTTGGTGATAAATGCTCGCACATTGATCGATGTATGAGGTACGCGTGTTATCTTCAAACGATGTTAAGAATTTTTTCTGTCGACCGAACATAACTGCCGTGCAAACCCATCAAAGGCAAACCTCGAGAAAATGTTCGTTACCTTGAGAGCCGAATTCAAGGCCCTCTTAGTGTTTTCGTTCTAATCATTGGCCCGCTCTGACCGACCAACCCGCAAATGCCTTGAAAAAGAGAGAAAACGGAAGAAACGAAGACACAGAAGAATCGCTGCATACAAGGGCGCAGCCTTCTTGCCACGTATATTCAATAAGGGCTTCCCGTCAGGGGTGTCCGATATTGTGACATCCAAAAGAAAAGAAACGAGAAAAGCCGCAAGGCGAGATCCCCAGACCACGACCTGTCTGTCGCGAAATTCTTGACGGAAGCCTTTTAGAGGAAATTGAATGTTCCCTTCTTGCGGTTCAACCAGACGGCGAAGTAAGGTGCCTGCCGAAGTGAGGTCGGAGCGCCGACCATGTTTACACGAGGTTTGGAAAAGAACCGATTGGCCGCTTAACATCGTCACATTAAAGAGACGAGTCGCACGTGAGGAGGTCGGCCGTATTTTTGGTAGAGTGTGCAGCTGACAGTCTATCTCCTAGTTTTCGATCTTTTCTCCGACCGAAATGAATCAAACCAAGGGCCGAGATTTGTGTTTCAAAGTATGTGACGTGAGTGAAATCAGGGTACACCTCCACAAAACCAGAAAATTTTCGCTTTACCCACATTTCTTTTATCTTCTTTTACCACTCGTGTCTCAATTAAAGCTTGGTGTGAACTTCATGTTTTCCTCCTAGGTTTTGTGTTGTGAAAAGAAAAACATTTTAACTTTCTTGTTTCTGAGGACTTGATGTCGATTTTGATAATCGATTAAGAGGTACCGTTCAAACACCCAGTTCTTGTTTGCCTCTTAAATTTTGTGTTGAAGAGTGTAGAAGTCCTTAATTGGATTGTTTCTTAAAACTTCATGCTCACTGTACAAAAAGAGTAAGAGTAACAAAAAGAGTAACAGGTGCCATTCAAATACCTAGGACAACCTTTATCGCTCATTTCATGTGCGTCGAGGGGGTACGTTTTGACATCACTTCCGTATTGCCTGCAGTCTGCAATTGCGCTGGATAAAGTTGCATGAGAGAGAGATGCAATTTTTTTCAGTTACATTTTCTTAATATACCTTAAGTATTTTATAGGTGGATGGACGGCGGAAGCACCTGGTAGTTCTTATTGTTTGCGCCTGCAGAGTTTGTTATGAATTAAATACGTAATAAATAGCGAGGTAAAGCTGTGTTTGTGTAATAAAAGTTAAGGATATAAAAAAAAACAAATGAACCAAAAGCCAATGGTACGCAAAATTGGGATGAAGTTCCTCGCGGAAATTATAAATTATGTTTTCTATGTGCGCTGACGCTAGGCACGTTCCAAGCAGAGAACTTTCTTTTTGCACCTTGCATCATTGAAAATTCAACGCTATTGTCGCCAGGCCCATTCTGCCGATGTTATATGGAACCAGCCGAAAACGAAGCCTTCTTGATTGTCGGATTTATGAAGGCCAATACAATCCTCTCAGAGGAAGTGTTGCCAATAATGCTAATTCAATTTATGCGCGCAGCTGAATCTGCGATGTGCCGAAGGCCGAACTCCCGCCTGATTCCAGCCTTCAAAATGAAGCTTTCTCTGCGCATGTTTTACAATTATTTCATGCTTCTTCTTTTTTGTCTTGTGATGACGTGTTTTTTTTTTTTTGTAACGGGGAAAACGTTCTAGACTCTGCCACAAGCTTACGAAACGATATTTCGAACACGAAAAGTAAAAGATTCCCTAGAGTATGTCTCTTTGTCACTGCCTTTTGTGTCGAATGAGGCCTTTCTCTACAATAGCCTTTCGAGCATGGTAGACATAGACACGAAGTACTCAATCGATCAGGCCGTCTGGCATTTGACGCTGTTATCTTGCTTTCATTAACCTGATCTGCTTGTTTATCGTGGATAGCTTGGAAAGTGGACTCGCTTACAAAGTGGAAGTCACGAGGAAGATATTCAACATGAAACGGGCGAATTGGCACCTCTGAACATACCGCATCTGCCATAAAGGAAGGAAATCCAATGCAGAAAAGAGTTTAGGCCTGATGTGCTGTATACATACAAATTAGGTGACAGGCCCCCATAATTAAATAAAACAGACACAGCCAGATAATGAATAGTTTAAGCATAAGTATTCATACTGCGGTTTGTCGCAGTCAAGCCACAGCAAAAATCCCAAAATAGCCATAGCCATTAGCGAAGGAACGTATAGTTTATATATTAAAAATGTGGTTGATCCTTCCTTCATAGCAATCGGTAAAACACGAAAGTGAAATGTGCCTTCACCAGATAATTTGAATGTTTATTGTGCATCCATATCAGCTTGCACATCGCTATTTAAATTTCGTCGTTATGGCACCGCTAGACACATCTACATTAGACACTGGATTACACGCGCGCGAGCATTGCGCAAATCCGATTGAAACCCCGGGCGCTCGCAAACCGTGCAAACGAAACCGAACGGGTTGTCAGCGAATCGTCTGGTCAAGCCACAGTACGCTACAGCGAAAGGAGCATAATTTGCGGGTTAGCAGGAGTCTTGTGGGTGTGCCTGGCGAGCGACTTCATGCTGGCGGGTCGCATAGGCAAACGTGCCACCACATTGGTCCTGCTCCGTGGCGTGTACGCCAGACGCTTGCGTTGTTACGAGCTCAGCTTGTGGAACGCGGCGGTGCCGTTGCACAAGCTGAGCATCGTTCCACATAGACGGGGGACGTGTAAACACCGCAGATTCACTTGCTACACTCTGCCCTATCGAGGTACCAACTACCGGCGCTCATTAGCGTCATGCCTCAACCCGAGAGGCAGTTATCGGCTGAGTCAACTTTCGTTTCTCTTCTAATAAAGCAACTCTCTCTCTCTCTAGCGTCATGCCGCACTATTAAAGACGATAGTCTTTCTTGGGCTACTTAAACCCAGAAATTTTGGTCTATCTGTATGTCTGTCTGTCTGTCTGTCTGTCTGTCTGTGACTCGATTCAGACACCCGGCCAAAGATAAAAAATGCCTGCGCAATAGTCTTATATAGTCACAGCTAAATGTACCCGTCTATGCCCGGTGTAATGTTCATACTTGTTAACATTGTTGAAGAAGAACAAGACATTACTCAAATATGAGAAAACAAATCAATACAGAAGTGATATTTGCAGTGTTCCTTTATAAAAAAATCAAACATGCTTGACTTTTGCGAAATTAAATACTTCATCAACTGCAGAAAAAGAATTCACTGCGCCGTCGCCTGCTGTCGCCCGCGCCACTATAGCTTCTGGCGCCATTTTAAGAAATCAACCGGCAACAGTTACGTAAGGTTCCAGTAGATAGGTTCCACGTTCAGCTTGCAACGCACGTGGAGTAGGGAAACGCGGTTGTATAAATGTTGAAGTAGGGCGCCTCGCTTAACGCGCGTCTTCGCCGTACGGCAGCGTTCGTATCGAGACACCCGTTTTGGAGCAGTGGAACGCGGGATATTTAAAATGATTTAAGCAAAACTTTGGCGTCTTTACCTTGGGAGAGCGCGACACAAGAGGAAGAACATGAGAGGTGAGTGGGAAAGCGAAGGGAGGCATTTACTTCGCAAAAGCCGATAAAGACTATCGTCTTTTGACGGCATTTACAATGAAAGGAGCAGATACGCGGCCAATTTTTTCGCTTCACCTCTTCTAGACGGCAGTACCATCTGTATAGACAAGTTAGAGGGAAGGACATAAGGCGCGTTCCTACAGCTATCCGGTCATGACTTCATGGCTCAGTCGGTAGAGCTTTACACACCTCCCGTCGCGGCCAGAGTGATCATGGGCTCGAAACTTAGCGCCGCGGATCCAATCATAGAGTTAATACGCGCCAATGGAACTTTTTCTGGTGATGTCATTTCCGTGATGGATATGACGTTGGTGAGGTTTGCGTACCCCCGCATAAAACACTTTTGTGTTAATAAAAGCTCAGAGAACAGGGAAAAGACCGGTCGATATTTAGGCGCCATTTTCCCAGGTGATCAAAGTTAACCCAGAGCTCCCCACAACATACCCACTCAGGATGTTCGGGGTTTTTAACGCAAGCTCTAACTCACTCATGTGATTTTCCTCTGGAGCATTCAATGTGTTTTCCGTCACCTTAAACTGGAGTCAGGACGTCTTTATCAGTGTTGCGGAGTTACCAGTCCGGAATTGGAATGAATCCGGAATCATTCGACATTTTCGCGACCCCGGAATGGAATGGGAATGGAATGGCGACAATACTTGAAGGAATGGAATGGGAACGGAATTCAGTGTCTTTTGCCCGGAATGGAATGGGAATGGAATTACATGTATTTTCCCAAAATAAAGCACATGTCAAAAACACGCGCGCTTTTTATCAAAATATGCATAAACACGCAAAAGAACCCACCAGCCCAAGTTCAAACATCAGCAAGCCGGAGCCTTGAATTTAACAACAACACAGTACTGTTAAAGTCGATTGGCTGGTTTCAAGCACGGTGTATGCATAAGCAGCGACCCTACTACAATTCTGCCCTTATATACAGCGCTGCTACGACATTCGTCGCCATTCTCCGCGTAATAACCGCGGCTCTAAGCCGTTGGTATGCGTGGTGGGGAACTACCGCGGAGGCATCGCCCTCCCCCCTTCTCTCCCACTAACTGGGCCGTGGGATTTTTTTACCTTGGCGGCGCATCCGCCCCTGCTGCAAACTGTGTCGGCCCCCTCCCCCCCCCCCCCCCCTTAACTTTTGTTTTTTGCTTCTGGAACCTTCGGCGACTCGTATCCAACCTTCCCGTCAGCGGGACGCTGGCGCGTTGCTTGTGTTCACTGCAAACTTCCACATATCAGCTTACGCCCCATCTCACCTAGCTCTCTCCAGTTCTCCCCCAGGAACGTTTGCAACACTGTCCCTCCTGTCTAGACACTTGGACGCCTTTGCCCGAAGAAGCGTCGACGAAGGCCTAAAATATTGGTTCGGGGATCCACCCGAAACAGGAGAGCCCATGAAATAGGAACTGCGGCCACCACGGTTGCGCCTCCCAGCTGCGACGCGGAAATTAGCGGCCGAATAGAGGCCGCGTTCGCTCGTTTCTAGGGAGCGTCTGCAAAATCAGCGAACAGGTCGTGGCACAAATGAACCTCTCACCAGATAGAAGAAGCTCTTAATCGACCAGATTTAGGGGAAATCCTCAAGGTGGAGTAAGTTTCTATGAAGGAAAGTTTGACATCCACCTGAATGCAGCCATACGGGTGTACAAGCGAAAGCTATACAGCTTTCTCAGAAACTTCGCAGTTGAGAAAAAATTCGTCCTGGTCCAGGATTCATACCCGGGACCACCGATTAAAACCAGAGCAGTCGCTCTACCAACTGAGCTAACCAGGAGGCTAGCAGCTCGTAGCTGGAGAGCGAATTGATCAACAACTCGAAGTGAAGAACAGGTGTTAATCGACCAGATTTAGGGGAAATCCCCAAGGTGGAGTAAGTTTCTATGAAGGAAAGTTTGACATATACCCGAATGCAGCCATACGGCTACAGAGGAAAGCTACAAAGAAGCTCTCCGTCACCTGAACAGTCGCTACTGCAACCGACAACAATATAATAAATAATTCTCGAGACAGCAAGTAGAGCTTTGATGACGACTTCTGCTTCCCCATGCTGGATGTAAGACTTAAGTAACCGCACACCTGGCGCCTGAAAGGAGAGGAGAAGGAGGGGGTTCTCTTGTTAACACTGCCGCCGCGCTGGCGCCTGTAGGCGACAAAAGAAGCCCAAAAATTGATTTAGGTGCACGCTCATACTGTACAAGCTGGGCGATGCTTCCCCCTTCACTTTCTGTGATACCCCTCCCCTCTTCCTTCTAGCTTTTTACGGGAACTCTTCCTTCTAGCTTTTTACGGGAAATAAACACCGATTTCATAGCTCACTACCGCACACTTGCTCCTGCGCCCAGCGGCTCACGTACGCACAATACGTCCGCCAACATGGCACATTGGAAACAGTTTTTTTTTTTATATTACCCGTTAAGAAAAAAAAAAAACAAGCTGCACGCTGCAAGCTTTGTTCCGAAACGGTTCCGACGTATTGCAAATCGAACGCTAGCCGCTTTCCCTTGCTTTCCCGATTCTCAAGGGCAGTTTTCAGTGTAAATGAGACGTCAGCTGACATGGAGCGCGTGTTTTCCAGGGCATCCCTGATAATGACAGCAAAGCGAAACCGGTTCTCAAACACGTCTTTCGAGCAGCTCATGTTTGTCAAGCGCCACGTATAGGCAAAAGGCAACTGTTTTATTTTGCTTTTTTTTTTTGTTTTTAGAAGTGATCGTTGAAGCAGCTGTCATTTACACTTCGTGTTTTCAGAACTGTATGGCGAAGCACCCATTTAGCTGATACCATTTTGTTACGTAATTTGATAAATGAAACCAAGATAAAGCCTTTTTCCGCCCTTTTACTGCAGCTTGAGACCTTTATTACAGCATATAAAATTCACGAGGACATCTAATTGCGATGCTGAGCACGAGGTCACGGGTTCGATTCCAGGCCGCGGTGGCCGCTTTTATGATGGAGAAGAAAAGCAAAAACGCCTGTGGGTACGAGGTTTCGGCGCACGTTGAAGATCCCCAGGTGGTCAAAATTAATCCTGAGCCCTCCACTACCGCGCGCCTCATCGCCTGCGTTGCGTCGGCGCGTTAAACCCTACAATCAATCAACGAGGGCACCTAAGCACTTTTTCTGGTGTAGGGATTTCCGCAACACTAGACTGGCCGACAGCCTTCTATTATTATCCTTCTATTATTATCGTTATCCTTTTTTTACTTTTTTTTCGGTTGATCGCCCAGACCAGGGGACAGTTGGGGGAACCTACATTGCTACTCCACTACATGCAACTCATCAAATTAGTTATACAGGCCTCAGTTGCACAATGAGTTATACAGGCCTTGGACTCAGTTTTTGCTGACCCCGAGGTCGCAACGCATTCTCTAAGTAGTTCTTTATTTAGCTAGATTCAAAGCTTGCGTGGTGTTAAATTGTGAACGATCTCCCAATTTGTAAAAGAAAAAACAAGACGCAAATTAGTATACGAACAAGTGCACTATCCCAGTATACACTAACAAGAGAAAAAAATTATTCCGGCGCATTGGTTCCAACCGAGACACCCACACGAAGGTCGCACATACTTTAAGCACAGCCTGAACTTTCGGTCGTGTGCAGTGGATGATACCTGACGAACATAACTAAGCTTTTCGGCAAGGGCGACATTGGAAGCCTACACACACGCAAACACAGAAAGTTCTCAGCCTATCCATGCTTTCAACGCGCGCTTGACATCCGTGAGAGCTGACGACCTCTGCGGCCCGTGATCCGTATTTGGGGCAAAGGCAGGAGAAGGTGCTGGAGCGGTAACTCTTCCAACTGATACCACCAGATCCAGAGGTTCTGTTCCCCGTTAACGAAATTATAGTTCTAACCATACTCACGACCGCTCCATACTCGTGTAAACTACTACGCGTGTAATACGCGTTTAAGGAATATGTCTTCTACAACCATACTTTTGTCAGTACAAAAAGAACATGTCACTTCAGCGTTAACACATTTAGGCTTAAACAATATGAAAACACGACAACTCATAAAGACATGCTGACCATGGGAATACTATAATAACTAACGGGAGAACTGCCCCTGTGGGAATTAGTTGGGTGATCGCACTGCACGAGATCAGCCACAAAGCCCCTATCCTTTGACCTTGGGGACGTGTTTTGCGTGTTTTAGCAGTTCTTAACGAGTGTAATAACATCAGCTTAATGGTGTGTTCATTGGTAACTTGATAATCACCCGATAAAACGGGGAGGAATTAGAGGAATGGAATTGAACTGGCCGGCCATTCCCGGAATGGGAATGGGCGATCTTTTGGCATTCCGAGGAATTGAAATGAATGGAATTTAGGCAAATTGCCATTCCCCGGAATGGAATTGGAATGGAATGGGGACGCCCATTCCGCAACACTGGTCTTTATCTAGTGTGGGGATACATGTAACAGAGTTCTCGCGAAATAATTTCATGGTGGTTTACGTGACACAAATTATACCCTCAGCTAACAGAAGACTTGCCACAATTTTAACAGCCAACTTAAACATATGAAATACCATTGGTGTGCCGAGCAAGAAAATCGCGGGTACGCCCAGCTTTGCATGCATACAACGTGGGACAAACGCATATCGCTGCCTTAATATTTTCATTCAGATCTTGTAGGCCTCTGATGTCAAAAACGGAGTTTAACTCCGAAACGTTGGGAGATATGCGGTGACCTTTGAACCTGTTTTAGTCATTTCTTTAAGCAGCTGCACTTGCTTTAGCTGTTGACGTTTGCGTCCACCCTCGACAACATCCAATGTACGGTGCTTCGCGAAACCCAGCCATTTTGCATGCATTGGCACTTTCGCTAATGGTGGTACACGTAGTAGGCGCCCTAATGTGGCGGCACGTTCATTCCTCCATGAGAACAAGCATGACCACCTCTCTTCCCCTCTAACTGGGCCGACATTACATGCCAGCGCACACAGCTTGTGTGGGGCCGCTAGCAGCACTTGGAAAAATTGGCAGACAATTACACGGAGCTAATGGGATTATTAAGCATTAGCTTCCCTTGCAGCTTGTGTTTCAACTGGATAATTATTGTACATTATTAGTAAAATATCTGCGAGTAATCATTATATTTATCAAGTAACGCTGTAGCAGTTTACTCTGGCGGTAACTTTAATTTTGGTTCCTTCAGAGCAACGTAGGTTCGCTAGCTATGAAGCTGCTTCTGAAGGCAAGCAAGTGTTGTGATGGCGACGACGATAATGATAATGATAATGAAAGGGAGCCGCGGGTGCAAACCGAAAACCGAAAATGAAATTCTAGCGGAAATATCGGAGACAGGTAAGTGCAGTAAAACGGTAGTGCAAGGTAGGTTAAATACCTTACAGTTCAACATCCTCCCATCTGCAATGTTATAGGTTCACGTTTACTAAGTTTCAACATCCATTAGCCCCGAGAACCACTTTTCCAGCCAGCAGTGTTCAGAAGAGAAACCATTCTCCTCAAACTGCGCAATGGGTTTCATCTATCGTTCCGAGAGCTATCAATCTTCCTTGGGTCGTATCTGTAAAAAAGTAGAGACCCAGGCACTTGTGAGTTTCAGTTTCCTAGTATTTAAGTGCGCTGGTCGCAGAACACCATTATATTCGTTTCTACAGTAAGCTAGATAGAGCCTGGATAAGGAAAAGAATATCTGTTTGACCAAGATTATTGGCAGGTGTTATTGCCCATCGCAAACATGGGTACCCTTGGAAAACAACGGATGAAAGTTAATAGCCGTATGTGTCCGTTTAGCTTTCGGCCATTAGTATCGCGCTTTCACCTGGGGCTAAATTTTGGTAGAGAAGACCATAACCAGAAAACCATGGGCAGTTAATAAGGGGACCTAGAAACGTTTTTCGTCGTGACTGTTTTTTTCTCTGAAAAATGGTCTAAAACCGTTTTTTGTTAACCTCTGTTTTTTGCCAACCTGTGTAAAATAGTGTGATGGCGGATAGTCACAGCTTCTCTATAGAACCCCCTGAACCACATCGTTTGTGGCTTCCGAACGACTCCTTATGGATCGCGCCCTCGGTAGCTCCCGGATTACTCGTATTACCTCGGAGTGTCTTCGCCACTTCTGCTGGGCTGTGCAACATACGCAGTTTTTTAACGACTGTGCTGTGTTATTATGCAAATTTTGTCATTGGTCAGCAAATTAGTTAAAAGTTGTGTAGGCAGAGTGAAGTCTGTGGTGTAAACCGGACAATTTACCGCAGCACCAACAAAAAAGCTTATAAATCGTGCAGAATACCGTAAGCAGCTGGGCGTATTAAAATGTGGAATAACAAATTTTTCTTAGGCAGGTAAACCGTAGAGAAAACATACTTTTCACTTTGCACCCACATCTTGTCGTGCGCTTGTTTTCTTTTTATTACTCGGCGCTTGTGGAGCAACTGTTCACGAAGGCCGCAGCCAGTTAACCGCGCAGTCTCTTCCCTCATATTTGTTTTGTCTCACCGCAGGTCAGGCAACTTGCATTAGGGTGATCTGAAATCACTGCCCAAGACCCAGAACAACAATTTCGCGGGAGCCCAGTTTTGTATGTTTTGTCTGAAGATACACTAATTTTTTTTGGCTGTTCCCTGCTTTAAAAAAAAGGTAAAATTGATTCGCTCTCTAGGAGCGGTGTTGATAGACGCGTCACGCGAGAAAACACTTGTTTCTTGACGTGCCGTGCTTTTTCCACCTTTGAAGGCTACAAACCGGTCAATGTGGTCGTTCCAGTACTGGAAGTTTTAGTAGTTTTAGGTTGTGGTACAGTAAACTGCCGTTAAGACGAACACGAAGGTACCGTAAAAATTTGTTGAATATTGACAGAAATTTATCTCAAGCGGACCTTTTTGCATTGTGCCCGTTACAAGAGAGGAAAGCTTTTGTTCATCTTGCAAACGGTGTTCACTTTAAGCTAGTTAGTATTAACCGGGGTTTATTGCAGTATAGGCCCTGAGCTTCACAATTGACTGCTGCACCGACAGTTGCCGCCTTTCCGCGGTGCATACAGGGATTCGGCGGCGTAGTTTGTAGCGTTAATGTCGTGTTTTGGCTTTCCATTGCTTGCTTCTATCTCTGCTCGCTGTGAAGAACCTCTCACGCTCTGGTCACGTACGCAGAGAAATAATAGGTTCTGGACATGTAATATAAAAGTTGTAGTTTGAGATGGGCCTTGGTATAATGCCGTCGCTAGAGGTCTTGTAGGGATGTAACTCCTTTCGCACAACAGTAAATGGTTGCCCTAACAACAAACCTGGTAGAAGTGAAAGGCAGGGCAAATCATCAGATTAGCTCATGGTAGTTTTTTTTTTTGCGATAGAATGCCCGTTGGCATAAAATTAACTTATTTACAAATATATATGGGCCCCCGTCTTTCGAAGGAAGTCAAGAAGGGAGCGGTGGTGGGGTCCCCAGAGCCACCGCTGAAGATCGGGGGGTCTTCCAGGATGGAGGCTTGTGCCTCTCAGGTGCCGATTTCTGGCTGAGGCCAGTGAAGGACACGCCGATATAAGATGGTCCGCGTCAGCTTGTGCGGCCGGAGCTGTGCAGAAGGGGCACGTGTCCACGAACGGGGCATGGTAGCGTGGTGGCCACGCCCGGGTCACAGCAGGTGAAAGCGCCACTCCAACGCGAAGTCTGCGCAGCAAAACCTCTTCCCAGCGAGCAAGTCTACTGGGGAGGTCCGTTCCACACGGGGGGATGAGGGCACATGTGGCGCGACGCAGATCGTCCTTCCGTTGGAGAAAGTTTTCTATCGGACCGGTTGTTAACATTGGCAGCGACCGAGGAATATACGTCGGGTGACAAGCCCTATCCACTGCAATGTGAGCGGGGAGCGTATTCCGCCTATCCCACACCAGCCTGAGAGGGCAGGGGTACGTGTCTAGTAGTGTGTGGATGTCCCTTGAAATAGTACAATTGTTCGATACTTGGCGTAAATCCCGTATCGCCGCGGTGGAGTCCGTATAAAGATGTACGATGGAACCCACGGGGGCGCGCTGTAGGGGCGGCGTTAGTGCCTGTAGGCCATCCCGGATGGCTGTGAGCTCCGCCAGTAGAGAGGGCAGGGTGCGGATGGTTTGGTAGAGGCAAGTTTGAGAGGCGTCAGGATAAACGGGACACTGTATCGCCGTAGATAAAACGCCATCCTGGGCACCAGCGTCCACGAAGGCCTCTATCGCCTCGTACTGGGTCGCAGCCGTCAGTAGTGGTCCTCTCGCACATGCTTTTCCGGTAGTTCGAGTGTGCAGTCTAGTCAGTGGTCGGTTGTCGGTCACCTGGTGATACCACCACGGTGGCGTGGTTACAGGGTGATCTGGTGGAGCAGGTAGGGAACAGCCCATATAGCTAGCCAAGGCCGCTGCTTCCGCAACAGAAGTACGTTTGTGTATGCGGGCTGAGCGACGTTGTTCGACGAGTTCGTCAAGCGTGTTCAACTGAGCCTCAGCTTGGAGCGATGGTATCGGGGTCATTGCAGGAAGGTGATGGTGCGCATAGCGGCTCTGTTGATAGCCTCAAGTCGGGCCCACTCCGTCTGAGTCATGTACTGGAATTGGGCCTGATAAACCAGTCGAGGCTGCAGTACTGACCTCATCAGGAGGCGAGCCATCTTAGAGCAGGAACCACCAGACTTCTGTGAGATGCGTCGAATCAGGTGAAGCATCTGTCCTGTTGCTATTGTTGCTATATATGCTACTTGCATTATGCGGAGGGAGATCATAAGGAGAATGCAAGGATGCCTGAGCCTCCCTTTTGTGGAATTTTAATATAGTAGCTCTGGGTTGAATGCTTACCTTGCTGCCAATTGGAATTAGTAAATCGGCCTTGAGCAGTTAAGGGCTGCTGTGTTCATCCCTGGCTACTCGCCCTTGAGTGGGTATGTGAGAATTGTGGGTTGGTACGTCGGCGTCGTAGCCATATTAGGGGCTGTGAATTGCCCGTAGGTTTCTCACGGCATTTCTATTACCATTGGATGACCACCTTGACAGGGTACGTGTGGATTGTGGGTGGTACGTTAATGTCGCTGCAGAATGTAAATTTGGGAACCGGACCGATGTTAGTTTCTGAAAGCTGAGGTCATCGTCACTGGCCAAAGCATGTGTAGCAGTATGTTAGCGTGTAATACAAGGGATAAAGAAGATGGGACCAACTTCAAAATCTGAAAACAACAAGCAGCTATATTAAAAGTTAATGAAAGCCATGCACCCAGCTCTTCCTGCAAACGACGCGGACCAGGAGGCAAACGAGTACTACAGAGATGTAGGAGTGATGTCGCCCAAACAACTGCATGGATGTCTGCCCTTACAGTAACTCATCCTTTGTGGACACACAAGCATTGTTGAATAGTTTATGTGATTCATACAGCTTCAGCCATCATCACTGGTCAATCCGCCTGTCCGGGTACGTTGCAGGGCTGCCGCAGCCAATGGAAATTTTGATCAGGTATTGGGCCTACTTGTATCCGACGAGACTTTTGCTAACAAGTCTCGACTACCCGATCTGTGGATGACCCTTTTTTCGCCAATTGAGCCAAGTAACGCGTGAGTGACGTTTAAGCCTTAAAAATGCTCCTTGGGATCGCACGTACTTACGAAATTGGAGCCTTTTAAAATGATGAGAAGTTTCAGCGTACATGAAATGCGATGTTGCACGCAAATAAAGGAAAATTGCTATTGCACATATTGATTACGCGTTTTATCTTTTTATCTTCTAAACGCAAAATAACCATTCTGCTTACGGGTGGCACGTGTACCATCTTCAAAATCCTTATTTTTCTAATTTCAAAGAGATGCATACGCGCTACCAATGTTGTGGATTCAAGCTTCCCTTAATTATTAGCTTAAATTTGGCACAATTCAGAAAAATCGCCTTTATGCGTTCTTTTGAGCGCTTGGCTAGTGTGGTGTGGCGGGAAAATTGGCAACAGGGGAATTTCGGCCGCATGGAAAAATCGGGTAAGGTGTGTGCTCTACGCAGTGGTGTCCCAAGAACGAGAGGAAATTTGCATGACCACATACGTTCACTATTCTATTATTTAGTGCGCTAATCAGATAAAATCAATAAATCAAAACCCTCTAGGGAAGCAGTCGATGCGAGAGATATCGAAAGTACGTCTGTTTTGAATTAGAGACCACTATTCCGATAACTACGGGGCCGAAACGACCGGGAATTTTTAACCACAATTTGGCGCTGATCAACTTCTGATTATGAGCAAACCATTTTAGTACTCTAAGGATTGAAATGTGTACCACTCAATGTGCGACTTAAAAAGACAATAAACATACATTTTGTTGATAACCTTTCGAAATGAGCTGGATTTTAAGTATTGCGGTCGAACGCAGCACCGCCCTGAGAGAATCACTCGTGATGAATGACCAAGCGAAGACGGTTACTCCCTTCAAATTTCCGCCCCCTGCTGGCGGTCGGTCTCGTGCTCTCATATAACGCCAGAAAAAGAACAGTTAAACAGAATACTTCGTTTGCCCAGCATCAGAGTGGCAACAATGTTAACGGGGGACCTCCATCGGATGAAAAATGACGCGTTTGGCACTTTCAGTCTATCAGCGTAGCAGTCAAGATTAGGAAGTTGGGGATTCACAAACAAGGCAAAGAATAAAATTATCTTCATCCACACTTTGTTAACTCTTACGACTCTAAAACATCCACCGGGTGAATTATTCGTGGTGCCTACTACAAAACGCGGTAGGAACAGAATTTATGCTAAGAATTGTTAAAGAGCATTGGCTATTCCTGGCACTGGAAATTTAAAAACCGTCTGAACGCGGGGTTTTCAGCGTAAGGTCATATATCGTATTCCTTTAAAAATGACAATAAACGCCAGTAACAAGGAGCGCTCAGTGCGTAGTGAAAATATTAAGGTAAACGTTATGAGAACTTCTTTGACAACGCGTACGTATTCAGGGTACGCGGCCGCACTTACGGGAAGTCCTCATAAGATTTCTTACCCGACTCATTTGCTGTCATTAGACTTTACTGCTTTACATACCAGGAATGTGGAAACCAACTTTACAAAGGCCAATTACGTGTTTAATGGTCCTGATTGGGATACACTATTCACCTTTGAAGTTGGCTTTACTAACATGCACGGATGGCAAGACATTCTTTGCGTGGAATATAAGCAGTCATATTATAATTTTAGGCCATAAACGCTTTCGTTAAAAACGCATTCTTGTGGAGCACAACGCAATACTCTTAGACGGGACAATGATTGTTTGATGTCTGTTGCCCTATATGCTTACGTATTGAAAATGCCGGGTCTTGAAAATGCCGGAAAATGCCGGAAAATGCCGGAAAATGCCGGAAAATGCTTACGTATTGAAAATGCCGGAAAATGCCGGGTCGATACATTACGACTGCGCAATTTCCAAGGAAAAAACAGAAGCACTGGCAAGGGCAGTTCCTTGCACCCCTCGCTAATGTCAAAGCTGAACTGGAAAAGAGATTGCCCTTTCATCATGCGGGACAGAGACCCAGACGCGCTTGCCAAAGCATGCTATACATATCTCCAACGAGTAGCACAGTAAGGCTTTAGCGATAGAAGAAAAAATGCACGTCCACTTTGGCGATTCTCCGCAAAGGTCTAGTGGCGGGGTTTCTGCCGACATTTCTCGCGCTGCTCCCAACCACAGCTACAAATTTGAAGCAAGAAATCACCCGGCTTTGCCTGCAGTCAACTCGCACGTTTATGCTCTGTCCCACCATCGCTGTGCTGAATTTAAACAAACGACTAACTCCATGCTCCTGCTTCTGTCCATCGGCTTATGGACGTACATAAAGAAATTAACGTTTAAGGTTGGCGTAACCCTGGCATATCCGAATTTTAGCGGAGGTTTAGTAGAAAGTATGGGTAGACAGATTTTGAGGACTGCGTAGCAATCAATGTAAGGCGTTCAGTTCTATTTACGGGCAGATGAATGGGCTCATCAGTGGTCGGTGGTAGTGCCTGTCAACAGCCTTTACAGTTAGCCGTGAAGCTCTCTCCACTTAACAAGATTGTCTGCCTACCTTGCCGCCCCTTCATCCGAGCAGTAGAGAGGGTATAAGCCAGCTCCGCTTCATAGCCCTCATAGAAACTACGTTTGGCTCCCACACCATGAAAGGAACCAGGCAACTTAGGCTTTTGCTTCCTCGCCCCAGCGCCAGGAACCAGTAACCAGCTCCCGGACCAGTAATCAGGAGCGAGAAATGCCATCAGATAATAAACTTCCCCCGCTCAATAATCCTAGCAAGGTAAGCTGAATATACAGCCCCCAGATTTTCGAGTGTGTAGGTTTGTGTGCCAGGTGCTTGTGCTGTCATTAACAATCGAAACACGAACATAAAAACATGTACCAGAAAAACAAATAGCGCAATTTCTTTCCATGGAATTCAATTTGACGATTGGCTTAGTTATTAAAAAAAAGATGGGAAATGCTGATTTCCAAAGATACCAATAGCACTCCCTTAATGTACCTCAACGAAAACTAGTTATCAATTTTGCTTGTTCTGATTCTTATTTCTGTGTTCGCATTTCATTTGTCGATGCTTGTACATAAATTCTTTCAGCATTCAGATATTTTCTTCCATGAATAGGAACATTCCTAGAGGGACCGTAACATATGTGGACAAAGACAATAACACCGGAACATTTAACGGGTCAATGTTCCACGTAGACCCTGTATATGCCCTTCAATGAGTATATAAGCCATACGGAAGAATAAACATTTTTGAGGCAGATATAATGTTTGCATACCAGCTTTAGCGGAGACGGCGAAATCTTCATTGCAGGGTTTGCGATTATAAACTAATATGTTTTCAAACAAGTCCTGTTTCGTAGTCTTGCAAAATTACAACCCCCAAAACTGCTATAAAGCCGTGCTGTTGTCATTACGAAGGTTTCTTTCGAGAAAACATAGCACAGTACTAAGATACAAAATGGGTTGCACGTGAGGTGTAGCGAGCCGAAAACAGCCACGGTGAGCTCATGCGTTTATCGGATGGCAGCCTATTTTAAATAGCTCATTACTTCTTCGTGCATCTGAAAACCAAACTAAGCTACAATTCCTATGATACGCGGATGCCGTGTTTAGCTTTGTGCCAAATTTTTGTAATGCTTTGGTAATTTTTTTTCTACTTACATATGCGTCACGACGAGCAGTCGGTTTCATGATCGGTAATTTGAGACCACTCTCCGGATGTGCGATATATCTTTGCTTCATTGGCGACCCGTTCTCCGTATCAGTAATTCACGTTCCGTGATCGCGCAAGTCCCTGCACAACGTCACGAGTCATTACGCCCAAATAGGCCTCGCAGACGCCAGCAGCCGCGACAACGCGCGATAACAGAGAACAGATGCTGCTTCGGGTGAAAGCATATTGTTTATTAAAATTTAGAACTGGCGGCATGGGGCTCGTTGCACCGCCGCACTGGGATTTACGGGGACTTTTGGCTGCATTTGTTGGGTGTTGTTCGTAAACCCGCGATTTTGCAGCAGCTGTAGGCATAAGCGATTGCGAGACCATTATGCACCTAAAAATAACTACTGTAAGAAGCCTGGTCGAAGCGCCAAAAGGATAAAAGTTTGCTCTGATTTGATTGATTGTAGGGTTTAAAGGGACACTGAAGTGAATTTGTCAAGCTCCCGTTTTTGCTTGCACTGCGTAGACTGGCTCAAATTAGCACACTTTTCATCGTTTATCCGGTTGACAAATCGGTAATTATTTTACAAAGCGCGAAAGAAGAAAAACTACCATGCGCGGTTTGCGGCGGCCGCACCAACTAAGGCTGTGACGTTGGGAGGAGTGGGCACCGTGATTAGACGTTGCCCAAGGTTAGCAATCAAACAAGTTTCGGTTTCGGTTTCGGTTCTGTTAAACACAACCAATGGCGTTGTTGGATGGGCATTCTCAATATCTCAGTAATCATCGTACAGCGCTTCTGCCATGTTTTCGGCTGTAAAATGCATAAGATAAGCCTCCCAGGACGACTTGGAATCGTAGCATTCACTAGCCGAGGCCTACGCAGTGCATGAACGCCCTCCGCGTCCCCGCAGGCGCTCAAATGCCATGCGCTTTTCCCCTATATTTGGAGCTTGCCTCACTCATGCCTGTATCGTAAAAAGCGGGTTCGCACCAGGCCAAGGGTCTGTTGATTGTGGCCTGTGCCCAGTTCCCGCAAGCAGTCGGTGCTTATGGCAACAGCACGCCAACGAGAACTCGCTAGCGCGCCAGTGCCAGCCTGCGCGCGTTCTGTGAACTAGTTCGTGGAGCAATGAACGTTGCGCCCCCCCCCCCCCCCCCCAAAAAAAAAAAAGAAAGGCGGACTCAGTATAGAAAACATCGGCGGAAAACGAAAAAGTCAACTTAAAAAAAGCACGTACCCGCGGGGATTCGAACTTGTGACTTACAAAACACTTGCGCTGACATATATACCTAGCGCTCCAAACCACTCGGCCACGGGCGAGCGCTCCCGAGCTTGGAAATATAAGGTATATAATGTATAACCAGTTTACACTTTTATTTAGTTTTAGCATTCCAAACAGCTTAGGTGACTATTTGTTGTTTTGCGCTCGTGCAGTAAGTATCCCCCAAGTTTCCACAATATCTCACGTCTAGCAATTGCATTTCCTAGACGGAAAAGCTTTCGCAGATGCGTAGTCGTGCTGCTGGCCGCTGTGCTTGTTCGCCCAGCGCAAAAAAGTGCTTCCCGCACGCTAGTTTTACGCTGTACGGTAAAAATATCAGTTGATTTTATTTCCTTAGTACCTATATTGAATTCGCTGACTCCTCTGCCGCCTTCAAGAGGCCTTATATTTTCCTACTGGCGTACCAGTCAGCGAAGCGTCGCATGTGCGCTTGTGCAGCGCTTGTGTGAAGCGACCTTGACTTGGAGCTAGATACAGTGTACAAACTAAGCAAGTAAAGAAAGGCACATTCTTCCATTCACAAACGTGTCCTGGCTTCGTTTCAACTGAGCGAACGAATTGCGACGACCCGTCGGCGGCCGGCGGACGAAACGCTGGGCCGACTGACTCTGTCTGAACGCCGGGGAGCCGTGCAGTAGCGCAGCCAATTGCGAGCTCGGCTCCTCCCGACGTCACATGAAAACGCCACAGAAAATGGGCGAGCGTAAAGAGAGGAGGACAGGATTTTCGAATTAATTTTTCTACTAAATAAAATCGCGTAAACGCGCCCAGAGTGGTCGAAACATGGCCTGGGGGCTCCGGACTACAATTTGCGCTAGTAATCCCGCAATGTTTACATATCACTTCAGTGTCCCTTTAACACACCGACGCTACGCAGGCGATGAGGCGCGCCGTAGTGGAGGGCTCCGGATTAATTTTGACCACCTGGGGATCTTTAACGTGCGCCGAAATCTCGTACACACGGGCGTTTTTGCTTTTCGCCTCCATCAGAAAAGTGGCCGCCACGGCCGGGAATCGAGCCCGCGTCCTCGTGCTCAGCAGCGCAACGCCTCAGTCACTGAGCCACCGCGGCGAGTTTAAAAGTTTACTCTCCTAGAGGCCTAAACTGATTGCTTCTTTAAAAACGTTTCGAAACGTTTCGGTGCCTGATAGCCCTCCTCCGCAGAGCTTTGTGGGTCCGTATACCTTTGCCTTTATTAGACTAGCACATATATTTCAATTTTATTTGCCTTTTGTACTACAACTTGTAATTCCCGTTGCCGAAACTGAGCTTTGGGGAGTAAAATTGGAGCCCTTTAGTTCAGGTATTCTTTTTTCTAAGAAACAGTCTGCAAGTCAATTTGATACGACGCACATATATAATAATTAACATGGACTACTAAAACACCGGAGAACACCAAGCCATAAATGACTTATACTTGTGCAAAACGTAAGGGGGGCGGGGGGGGGGGGGGGGGGCATACGCGTGACTATGATGTGCGTTCGCTTAAGGCGCAGTTTACGGTCCCTTCCTGAGACGCACTTCGCGCCGCCTCTGCAGAGGGTTGCCATAGCTACCATTGAGATAACCCACGAGTGAGTGCTGCCGCAGCGCACTGCTCCCAGTTTCCTACTGCTCCCAGTTTCCCAGTTTTTTATTACCGTGACTACATGAGAAGAACGACAATTTACGACGACGACGACGACGACGACCGCAGACGCCCACAGCCCCAGCACCTAAGGGGCTTCGCCCCTAAAGCTTACTCAGGTGACGGCGGGTCTGCTGTGATTCCCGGGATTCCGAATGTTCCGCATGTCTTTTTCGCCCTTTTCGGGGGATATTTTTTTCCGCGAGATATGTTTTCATCTCATTTTTATGAACCTTGACTTGTTTGGAGGGAGAATCCTTGTGCTCTTCCGAAAAAGATTTACGCAGAACGTAGACGGTACAGACGTCACTCAGTATCAAAGAGTTTAGTCTCGCATTTATGTTTGTTCCAAAGCAAAGGAGGCAGAAAATAAAAAAATAAGAGACGAATTATTGATGTCACTAAAGAGTCATCCGCCTTGTTTTTTTGTATGAGGAGTAGGCAATGTTTAGTTTGTTAGCAGTAAAGTAAAAATATGGCTCATACCGTGTCGACATCGTAAATCGCAATAGGTTTAAGATAAGGTTGCAAACAACATTCCTTTTTTTTCACGGTTATGGCGTGTCTATATTTCTCGGAACATGCTCCACCCGGTGGTGTATACTATGTGTAGTTTGAGCATGTGTTTACTGCTGGAGACTTTCCCACTCATGTATTTTTTTCATTCGTACCGAATCCCTACGCAACCAGTCGACATCGTCTGGACCCCGGCTTACTCTGTAGGGTGAGGCAACGAGGCGGCCCACAGAACAGCTCAAGAGAACTCATCAGCTGTGCTGCGCTCGGACGGCCCGCGATCGACTGCTCTTGTACCAAAAAGTCTCGGATCATTGCCGCCTGTGCTGCCGCCTGTATACCCTTGCCCACAAACCCCACACCAACGCTCAGGAGATTTTATTGCGACTCCTCGAGGCTACTTTCCTCGCCAGTCGTACCCTCTACCGGAAGATATATCCCTCTCAGTTCCTATCCTCCAATTTTCCCCTCTGTGACTCCCTGGACACGCTAACTCATATCATGGGGGCCTGTCCTACCCGGCCCCTCCCCCATCTCCAGCATTGAGCAGTGGGAGGACGTGCTGGGCAGCTCGTAAGGGGGGGGGGGGGGGTAGGGGAGGTGCAGTTATTTCTGATTGACCTATCTGTCACCTCCGCTGCCAGACTTCGTCCGGCGGCGACCACGCATTCCTAGCCGACTTCCTTGGAAAGTATAGTGATCTTTCTCCCTGTTTCATTTCGTCCATACCGCAGGAGCAGCACTCTTTTTCTCCGCGAGTATTATACGCAAAAATTTGTTTGGGGTAACTGTTGTCTGATTTTATTCAGTAAACATGGGTGCAGTTTTCTTTTCTATACCTCACGTTAAACAGAAATAAAATTTCCTCGACAAAATCGCAGTACATCGGGGTGTTTAACGCACCGTTATGGAGGCCCCCGGGTTAATTTTGACCATTAGGGGATCATTAACGTGCGCCGACATCACGACACACGGACGTTTTAGCCTTTCGCCACCATCTGAAAAACAGCCGCGGTGGCCGGGATCAAACCGGCGTCCTGACTTTGCGAAAGAAATTAGTAGTAAGAATTACTGGACAAAGTTTTCTTGTAAACTGGAGTATAGTCTTAAATGAGGAAGTTTCACGTCTGGGCCATGTTAGGGATTCACATTCGACACGGATGATGCACAGCGCAAAAATCAAGGACAATAAAGAACACAGGACGGCCACTGGCCGACAAGCTTTAATGACGGTACCGTGGGGAATATATGGGGTGGGGAAAAAAAAAACGAAGAAACTCTCACTTTTTCACATTTTGAATCTGTATCGTTACTCATCCTGATATTGAAATTCATGTTTGGTGAGGGCTCGGGACGTCATGCTGATATAAAGCTCCCCCAGCCGATTTATCCGTTCAGCTTCAATCATTTCGCGTGTTAGCTAAATGCCGCTTTTTGCAGATTATCGCACATTTATCGAATCCGCGGACGCAGCCGAAGTCTCGACAATGAATGCCGAAGTGGCCTTGAACTGCTCTATCGACATTGTAGTAATTATCCCTCAATGTTTCGTTTAAGCATCTGCCACTACTAATACCAACTAATACCAATTATTAGTAGGTCGAATTTCAAAAACGTCCTGCTAATTTTAAAACACGCTTCGTAATTTGCATTAGACTGTGGACAGTACATTCCCACCATTTTTGTTTTAACTTATTTAGAAGCACAAAAAACTGAGCTCAGCTGTTAAACCTTTCTGCCATCTTGAACACCCTAAAGAAAGTTGTTTTTACAGTTACTATAAATGGAGAAAACTGTAAGAACTCAGCAGCCGGGTTATCTCACTACAAAGTCACACTTCATCGTGGTCTCTGAATCGAATGCCTTTCAGGCGTTTCTTCTTGGCAACAAACATAAATAAAGCATAAAAATAGATCTTTTTCGGCACGTTGTGATGGGGATAAATGAAAAAGAGGATGAATATATCCGCCGATCTCGTGTGCCCTGTCTGTTTTAACAGAGTTTGCGCCTCTAAAAAAGCCTATGAGCGGCGTTGTGACGGCATTAGGAAGATTGAGGAATGCGTTTTGTATGAACTGCCACACTATATGTAGTCTTTTTGTGGGCGAGGCCTAAGAATTTATGATAACGATGTTTCGTGGGCGTGAAAGCATACGAATTTTCGAGAGGGAAACAGCCTCACTACAGCTCGACGCGGATCAACAAAGCGTAACGCAGCTGTTGTTTCACTCATACACCAATGTTAAAGCTGATCCAAGCCCACACGTTTGTCTTCGTGTCTCTTTTTGCTTAGTACGGGAGCCAGTTGATTTTATCCAAGTAAATCAAAGCATTGTAACCTCAGCTATTGCTGTAATCTTTACGACAGGCTACTAAGTATTTAAAAGTAATACTTGCACTGTTCTTTCGTTTCTGCGAATCGCGATGGAAAAATAACTGCTGTTAACTTACCAGCATTGCAATAAATACTCAGTGGGTAAAGATAAGTGGCGACATTCCTTTGTTTCGCCAATGTCGAATTTCCGCAATACGTTCTAGTGTATACAATATATGCATTACTTGGAACAGTCCATGAGTGGTACTTCTAAAAAACTGTGATAGGGAATGTGGTGTCACGTTAAGTTTTTTTTCTTTTCTAGCCACCAAACATTAACAGAGTGTGCAAACACAGTACACGTTTTATGAAGAAGTCGCTTCAGCCCCGTGAAGTCCTAAATTTCGGGAAATTGGGATGCATTTGTGGCCAATCGCTTCGACATTTTTGAGCATTGCGCCAAGCCGTATGGTGGAGTATAGCAGTGGAAGTACATCCTTGTTCTGTGTTTGCTAGCACGTCTATGGGAGGTTCTACTAGCTTTAGCAAAGCTGGATGCCATTAAGCGTAGCTTCAATCCTAGTGTTTAAAAGCAGCCCACGTGTGCAACATACAGTATACTGTAAACTCCCGTCCCTTCTGTAGCGCCCCCACAACCCAGCGGTCTTTATATGCAAAGGCACCATGAACTCACGACCCCACCTCTTGATCTTCTCCCTAATAAGGTCTAGCTCGCTACGTATCATAGTTATGAAAAAAAAAATGACATTTTATAAGAACACCGGTATTCCATTCGACACTGTGCTATGTAATTTTTTCAGGCAGAAATTGCCTTTACCAAGTTATGCGTGACCAAGGCTTAACAGCAAAATTAATTTTATTTGTTCCCGTTTATTACGGGAAGCCAGCACTCCGTGCACGTTTCCATAACAACGTTGCTCTGAAGGTCGAAGCTCCTCTACCAAAATAATGCTTTCCCTCGGGGAACAATGGTGAATTTGTTTCGGTCTTGGTTCGCAAATGTAATAACGGAGCAAAAAGGCACAGAGATAGCGGCAGCCGCATAAGGAGGTGGTTCTGGTATCGACAATAAAGAAGCGACCCAACCCTGACGCCGGCGACCGGCAGCACAAAACCGGGGAACGTGACCCCTTCCGTACGACCTGCTGCCGCCGCATCGAATGGAGCCGGGCGACCATGCGTGCGCCGGCGTGATTGCGTACGAAGAGCACGCGTGCGCGGTCTTATCGGGCGCGGTTTGTGAGGGCCTCGTCCCTGGACGCTCCAGAGGAGGAGTGGGGGTGGCGCGAACCAGCCGTGGCGCCGATAAAGGACGCACACCGTCGTTGTTATTCCGCGCATACTATGAATTGGGAGCCAGCGTGTTGTAGGTAGGGCTCATTCTCCTTCACTTAAGGCGGCTTTTCTATCTTCACTCGGAAAAACTTCTTGGTTCGCTACTGGGCCCCTTTTGTTCACCAGGCTCTGGTTCCCTGCTGTATCAAGTTTATAGGCCAAGTGAATGCCCCAGATGACTTGGCACTGTGGGATCTTAATACTCTCGGCGTTGCTTACGTCAGCGAAGAGTGCGGTGTTTACTCCAAGGCTCACTCGTTTTTTAGCCGACACTGTCTACACTGACCGTAATATGCGAACAGAGGGGATGATGCGTATTACGATACTCTGGCTGCCGCATGGAGGGACGTATTAGGCTCATGGTCAGTCTCTAAGTCTGCCTCTCGCACGACGAAAGCGACTTTGGCAAAGCTGTGAGACACAAGTCTTGGAAAAACCCTGTAAATAACTAAAACCAATTGCGTCCATCAGCATCGCCGTCATCATCCTTGTCGACATCATCCCCATCACCATCGCCATCACCATCATCACTGCCATGCACTCACCTGACGCACCAAGCTTAGAATCTTAGCTGGGCTGACATGACCAGCTACATCAAAGATAGTTCTCGGGTTCTGTGGATACGATCCGTATTATCAAATAAGAAGTTCGTCTGTTCGTACGATCGTAAGCACGCGTATCAGAAGCTACCGTCATCAACGGCGTCAGTATATTCTGTCCACGCTGACGACGATAACCACAATTATGATGGGTTTAGGGATTAAACGTAAGTGCCTACGGGAAAAAAATAATTGCTTCCATCCAAGCAACATGCTTTCTCACACATACGAGAAAAAAGAAAAAAAGGGATGGGGGGCTGTGAGCAACGTTTACACGTGTGCTCTTTTTAGGGCATTTTGTCCTATTGCATTGAAACATCTTGGTAAAAGAAATTATGATGCTGCACAGAGCCTGAACAATATTAGCGCCGCTTTTAAGCTTAATACACCAATGAAATAATGGCAAGTTGAAGAAAAAAAAAAGAAGCCTTTTTCATTGCTCTGATCAAAGGCATTAGCCAGCGAAAAAAGAAATCATGGGAACTCATTTTTGCACTGCTGTTGTGCCCTTTCTGCCTATGGTATCTTCACCGACTTGATTGAAAATTTGTAAATATTCGAAAGTGTTCAATTAAACTATAATGGCTGGTTATTTTCACGAATGCTACTTTTCGGAATCAAGGAAGAGTGTAAGTGACATGAATCATCCACCGCAAAACAAAACAATAGTGAAGTTTCAAGTGCAATAAGAAGTCTGTTTATGTTCCTTAACACTAAAACGTCGGAAGAACTTCGTTAGACATCGGACTAGGTTACTTATTGTGAGCCATGTGTTGTCGAGTATGATCTCATGCCAAGTTAATCATCATACTGATGACGGCAATAAATGAAAATAGCAACCTTAAAAAATGGTCATGCCAGCATATTTATCTCTTTCTGGCGTGGTAAAAAAAAACCACACGTCTTAACAGCCTTGCGTACCAATAGCGCTCGCATTGTTCCGAAAGAATGCACAAAAACATTCTGGCCTACGTGATCGCGTCTAGAAATAGGCCTCGTTTGCATTGAATGTCTTTTCCAGGCCGACGCCTATTCAGTGCCGTTCAATGTGCCCCGAATACGTCTTTATATGACTCCCACTATAGCCCAAAAAAGGAGCAATAAATTTGGGAACCAAGAAAAAGGAGTCTTCGCAAAAGGTGCATTCAACGAATATACGTGGTTACTTGAACATCCGCGTAAGATTCATTGACGAAACAGCATTGACGCCGAAGAAAGCAGCGCGAAAACATTGTTCGTTCACTTTGTCGGTTGAACAACTTCTCGACAGAGTTTCGTAAGACCTTGGAGGTTTCAGACGAGCGAAGTAAGGCGTTTATGTACTTTTCTTCTCTCAATCAAAGATTCTGCTTTGTAAGTCCTTTCAAACAATCTACGTATGTGGAGGGCATACGAAGGTGTGAACCGGGAACAGACAAGTTCGCGCCCACTACCTGTTTTCTTCCTCGGCACGTTCGACCGTAAAAGTCGGTAGGCGGCTGAAATGGCTTTGTTTGGCGGTGCGTACACCAAGATGCGGGAATACCAGGACTTTATATATCAGTGCGACCTGCGAGGGGAAGTCGGGGTGTAGCGCACTCTCACATTTAGCTCCTAGGCATTACCACAGTGACCATAAATAACGCACCATCCCACGGGTGGCCTTACAAACGTGCCAGTCCTGAAGTTGAATTCAATTATGCCGCTTATTTGAGAAATACGACGAAGTAGTTACACATTGTTGGTGAGTGCTGTAGACAGAACATTTTATGCATCTCCAGGTTGTGTGCTCAATGGGAATTTACTATGACTACTATGCACGTTAAATAATAACAAAACATTAAAGAAGACGAAAATGAGTATCACTTTTTCTAGCAATATGTTTGGGTGCATCCCGTCGAGATATTTTCTGGTCAGGAAATTTGGAGCGCGGAGAGTTATAATCGGAGTATTAAAAAAATGACAACTGGGGTTTTTTGTTGGCGAACTGTTACAGTAAAACATTTTCCTTTTTTCAAAGGAAATATGTGCGCGGTGTTGTGCTGTAAGTCACAAATGTCGAATTATCTGCGAACAAAGCAAATTTTGATTTACGCGAGCAGTGCCTTCAAGAGTGGGAACAATACGGGCGCTTACCAACCTCCGCACGATTTCTACCTTTTATCACAGAAAGAGAGAGAGAGAGATGGAGAGAGGGATGGATGGAAGAGAGAGATTGTCCCCGCACTTGTAAGGGCTGATCACGGAGCACGAATATATAGGAGACGAAACAGCCCATCACGATAAGCGCGGGTGAGCGACCAGATAATGTCACAATGAAAACCAAGGCAGACTGAAAAGCTTCGTCACTGCGACGGTGAAGGAGAGGGTAGCAGCACCTGATGGACGAAATTATAGCAGCCACACTTCTTTCCGTGGCTGGGCAGTGCAACGCCTAAAGCGGCAGCCCCGCAGTTTCTTCACCCGTGGCAGATGCCGTTAGCTTAACCAACGCCGCCTGTATAAACAGTGCCTAACGCGTGAGCGAAAAATGGCCAAACAGCCACTCTCCTGTTGCTCTCTCCTACCCTTCCCCGCTCCGTAGCCTTCCAGCGTGCTTTCGTGTCCGCCAGCCAGCGCCGCTTCTTGGAAACTATGCAAAATAGTGGAAAGTTTGTTTAGCGTTCCCGAGGCGGCGCTCCAACGCCTTCTTGTTTTTCACCATGCCTGTCTGTGTTGGTCTGTCACTGATAAAACTTCCTTTGTCACGAAGCAAAATTCCTTGCGCTGCCGCAGGCTGATGCCGGCTTTGCGCGCTTATCTACTCGGATCACAGGCCCTGAAATTTTCTGAGTGGGGCATCCCCCCTCTATCCCCTCCGCATTTAGGTATTGTTTTGTCCCCCTGTTTGCACTCCGCATCGGTACGCACTTCTAAAATTGATGACTGTACTGTAGAAGCGCCCGAACAGCGTGGCGGGATCGCAGCTGCTTATCCTTTTGTTTCCTATAATTATCTGAATTTTACAAGCACGTGATATTATTGGAAAGTAATCGTAGAAGTGAGCGCCTGAACAAAAAACAGGCACGCATTTTTTAATTCTCTAAATACTCCAGAAAGAAAAATATCAGTAAAATAATGGCTCCCCCATCCGAAAATATTGTTTTTTATTAGCTATATGTCTACCCAACAATCAGTTCGTTCTTAGGCTATTTCAGTCCGCCTCCGTCTTTATCTATGGAAAAATGCAGCAAGTATGAAGCGAGCAACACGTTGAACGAGATCCCCAGTGCGCTACAGAACTAGCGCCCCGTCACGGCTAAGATGTAAGCGAAACGGCTCTTGAAGCCCAACAGGCAAGCTGACAGACACACGTCGTAGAAGTGGGTGCAGCGTTCGCGACTCGCGAGCAGTGACGTAAGGCGAGATGTCCGCCGGCACGCGCCACATAGCGGATCAGTGCCTGAACTAAGCGTCCCTACCCTTCCCATTGAAAAGCGCGCGACGCGTCAGGCAATGTTAATACAGGCGGCGTTGGCTTAACCGGAGTGGCTTAACGTATGGTCAGCGCTTGCGACATTATCTGGCAGCGTTAGGAAGCCTCGTTTCCCCTCCTATATTGTTCTTGCTCTGTGGAGCTGATCAATATGCCCACATTTCAACTCTCCCGGTGTGCCACCTTATCACTCGGATGTTTACGTGATTAAAGCACAGTGAAATCACCAAGCGTAATCGTTTCATCGTACATAAAAACAGCCACCGTGAAAAGACAGCAATATACCTTTAAACAATTAAACAAATGTCGTTTTTCAATGCTGTTAAAGACGTGGCAGTGATTATTGCCGCATCTCAATGGGCGAAAGAAACAATACCCGCAAGATGTAAACACTCTAAGCTGCTCCGTATCGAAGCGGTAGAGCAGGGCGGAAGTTCACGCTTGTGCGCCATCGCTACCTGTGCACAGGTTGCCTGTCAGCCACTACTGGACACTGAAAGTGTTTTGTGTCGCACCACCAGCCAGGAGATGAAGGTGACCCGAGAGTAGCCCTATAGTCACGCAGACCGCCCCCCATTATCTTCTCGCGCATTCGCGTATACATTTGCGCCGGAGCGGCCCGGTTTCCTACACGGCGGCGCAAAATATCTCGCAGTTCGGACGCGCGGGGAGCGGTCACTACGGGGATCTTCCGGCAGCCAAACCGGTTAAAGGAGAGGTAGACACGTGCGCAGACGCGTTCTTTCTTGCTCATGTGTTTCGGCCTTTAATGTTCTATTCACAGGGAAAATAGTCATCGACGAAGCTCTCGTCGCTTCATACTCTCGGCTGTTCTCTCCATGCGTTCTTGTTCGTGGATTGGAATTCTCCGTATTTGGCGGGGATACAGTGCGCCGGGGTCCAAGTGCCGTACGTTCCCCCATGTGTTCTAAGAAGGCAACAATGACGCCATGAAAGTTACGAGTCGCATAGCAGTTCGGTTTTTTGGCGATAGACAAAGGGTGTGCGAAATAAAGCTCCCGTGTACAAGTCGGTAATTAGCGTTTATGCTCGTAAAGTCAGTGTTGTAGATCTTACTGGGATCCCTACGATATTATTTTGCTGGTACTCTCTAATAAATACCGTACAAATCTTACCGCAAGCCAGGCCATCCCAGCGGAAGCTTTCTCTACTCGTCTCGACCTGCACGGTGCACTGCATATCAATGCCGTAGAATATTACTGTGCCTTACAACCTCGCTATTTGAAATCCCGTGAGTATTGCCGCATTTGGGGCCTATCTCCAAGACGCCACTCGCTTTTTAGTTCACCCCCGCTCGCTCATCAACCTGCTGAGCATCAATTTTACTCGGAATTTGTTTATGTGCACGTTTCCATCAGTAATCCGACATATGATGTCACGGTGGAGCGGCAGACAGATGTCCGCACACAGCTGGAAAATTTCTAAGCAATCACTTCGATTAATGCCGAGGGGGACAGGATTACCGGCCGCGGCGGCCGCTTTTCTGATGGAGGTGAAGAGCCAAAAACGCCTGTGTGTACGTGATTTCGGCGCACGTTAGAGATTCCCAGGAGTTCAAAATTAATCCGGAGCCCTCCACTACGGCGCGCCTCATCCTCTGCGTTGCGTCAGCGCATTAAAACGTACAATCAATCAATCAGAGCGGAGAGGGATGTATACAGCACCAGTTCTCCATCCTCCCACTCCTAACTGCTTACGTTACTTTAGCGGGTGCCTATTACACTTCCTGTCAGGTTGGGGACCATCCTGTCTCCTAAAAGTGTAGCAGTGCTACTTTCCAGTGGACTATAACAGGTGGTGCGCGTTGACTTAGCTGACAAGGTAGTAACTAACTCGTGGCCAGAGCCAGAATATTTTTGTAATTTGTGTGTAGCTTTGCAATGTCAGGTGTGAGAGCAACCACGTTTCTAGTTTTCGCTTTCTAAAGCTAGTGTATTCATCGCCTTATATGCTGTTATTTGTGATCTTTTTCTTGTTCTTGCTACATTGCGGCAGAATTCATCACCATGGGTGAGTGTGTCAGATCGCGAACCTCATAAAGACAGCCGCCTATGATGTCGTGTAGGGGTGACAGCTATTGTAGGAGAGGGTGACTTCTTTTGTAAGGTATCTGTAGTGGCTACCGACGCTGAGCCCATGGGTTAGGATAGCATCCGCTCTTCTTTTGTCCTTTTGACAGCATCTGAATACTCATGGCATGATTTCGCGAGCCGGGGAGGGCTTGATTATAGGTGATGGTGTCTATCACAGTTTGGTAGTATTGTAGGAGGTCATACTTGCGGGTGACTTCAAATAAGGAGTAGAGGCAGACTGAAGCGACCACGGAGTGCCGCAACTAACGGTACACGTTGACATTTGATTTCCCGTGCTCGTTCCCGTTGCCTGTTTAGTGCTCTTAGGTTAGTAAACGTGTTTGGTACCGCAAAACTGCGGGACTGTAATGTTAGATAATGATCCTACAGTGTAGATAACCATAAAAATAATTTTCTCTACTTGCGCCCAGTTGTCTTCATAAAGCCTTGCGATGTATTCACAATAAATGAAGTTGGCTAGCGACTTCAGTGCAGGTAAAACAAAGGTTGTTTCTCCACCAATACAGCTACACCCCCGAAATCTCGACCCGCCGCGGTAGCTCCGTGGCTAAGGCGTTGTGTTGCTGAGCACGGGGACGCGTGTTGATGGAGGAGAAAAGCAAAAACGCCCGAGTGTTCGAGATTTCGGGGCAAAATAAAGATCCCCATGTGGGAAAAATTAATCCGGAGCCCTCCACTACGGCGCGCCTCGTCGCCTACGTTGCGTCGGCGCGTTAAACCCTACAATCATACAATATATCAATCAACAAAAACGTCGGCTGGCCCTAGTTTTTTACAGTCTGGTTCTGCTTCTAGCTGCGCGGCCTCCGATGCAAATAACTGAGCCATATATGCTGACTACAACCTTTTATTGACAGCATACAACAAGTTCACTCATCAGGACAGACCACTATCGCACTCCTTCTGTACTGCGAACAAATCTGCTTGGTGGTCTGAAAATTACTGCTCGACCCAACAGACCCACTAATGGGTCGTCGCAAACAAGGCTGTATAGAAGAGGTTCGCGGAAACCCTCACAGCTTCAAACAAAAAAATACATATAGGATGTAAAACAAGGGCTAATAGTAGGCTTTGACATTGACCAGTCTGTGCGGTCGGGAAAGCTTAGACGAAAGACATTAAGATTCCAGCCCAGGCAACACTGCATCTCATTAGTGGTATTGCAGACTGCCATTGTGTTTCGTTATATCATCGTGATAGCTGAAGACATCGTCGGTATAACATCCATTACGCGGCTGCGATGAAACAACCGCTCTCATTATTGCGCCTTACGCGGCCTCATGCCTGGCTTCTCATCTTAGGGGTGAGTAAAAAATAGTTCTTAAAATCAGCCCTTCCCGAGCTGGCCTCATATACAAAGCATATAACCTAAATACAATCGCATTTAAGTGGTTTGGTCAGAGCATGCGTCTGTCGGTGTTTTCGTCCTATCTTAACGTCACTTTGTCCTAAATTTAAAACTCTTCACCTAACCCCTTCTACTGCTGCAGAATTCACTACCTTTCGTTTAAGCACTGTTTGTGCTGAAGGCGGGTGACTTTATGCAACTTAGAGAGCCGGCTTTCCGGTCAGCCACGTTCACAAGTCCAAATCCATTGACTTCACGCGAAACGTCATGAAACTCCGCGAGGAATGAAATGCGTTTTTCAATTGCTATTTTCACGGCAATTGAAGCGTCTTTCGCCTCCGAATAAACGCTGATAGAGCGTTTGGGCAGTTAAGCCTTCGTCTGAGCCCAACCTGCTACTTGCCTTCAGTGTCCCTTTAACACTTCAAACAAGCACCCACTCAAAGTAGTGCACACTGAACGCCAAGAAGCAGGTAGCGATTCGCGCCGTACACCCCAGACGCGAATGTTTGGCCTACGGAGGGCTCACCGGATAGTTGCTGTGGTTATTCTGAAAAAATTGTGCGTACCTGCAGAGTTGAGATACTCGCAGAGTCCATCACGCGAAAGCTTCGCGTGCACCCATGGTCGTCGCTAAACGCAGGGGTGCGTGATTTATTTTTCGTTTGTTATCAAGAACATCGCGAGAGCGAATTGTCATTTTTCAGGCGTATCATCATCATCCTCGTTTTACTTATGATGATGTCCTCTGGATGATTAAGGCTGCTTTCTTAGGTGGCCATTTCTTTTTATTCATGGGGTGAAATTGTTATCCGTCCGCCGTATGACAGGGTCAGTCAAACTACACTTTTTATGTCATAATTTAGGCCGCAATGCCTGTTGCCCGAGTTCGAACTTCCTCCCATGACACTGGATGTGTAGCGTTGGCCAATGCCTTGCTCTGAGACTCCACAGTGTTGACTTGGACACGGTCGAGTCAGTTAGATTCGCTTGTGCAGTAATCCCTCGCTATAACGAAATCGCTTTCTCGAAATTTATTTTCTTCCCAACCCAAACGCATGCATTTTAGGCCGCATTTAGAGCGAAGTGGTGAGCGAAGGCGTCGCCGAGCGGCGGCGTCCAAGCGGCGAGTCAGGCTGCCAACATGACGGGTCAAGGCAAGGGGGTGTTTCCCCGGCAGTTTTCTCCATTCTCCAGCCAATCTTACTCGATTCACGCCACCGTAACTTTGAAAAACGGTCAAAATTTATGGTAAAGTCATTCAATTTTGTTTCTAAACATTGGTCAATGACGTGTACGCAACGGTGTGCGAATACAGACACTCGAACTGTAGAATTGGCAGTGTCGTCTACAACGGCACGCCGAAAAACTCTTGTTTTACAAACTTCACGGCTGCACACGTCCGGAAAAGATTGCCCAGTTATCATGCAAAGCCCGCAGCGCGAAACCTGTCAGTTGTTATGATTCCGCGTGCGCCCACAGTAAGCGGTTAATCGTTTTTTGAAATAATCTGGAATTCATAACAGCTGTCGTGCACAGCGCACGTCATAGATTAAAAACCACAAGAGTGTTTCAAACCGCAAGCACGCTGCAAGCCATGCGAGGAACACACGAGAAAGAACACGGCAAAGTACTCGTTCAAGAAAATGATATATATCTCCGCCGCTTCAAACAGTTCAAGAGGCCATGAACACCAAATACAACTCTGCTCACTTTAAAGGAACTAGCCTTCGGCAACTCAGTGGGCTACATTCCTGCCGCGATAGACGTCTTTTAACTCAAAACGACGCAGAACATATCACGAACTATCAAATTTAGCACGCTGCAGTGACGTAATATTGGCTGGAGTCATGTGCTATGGGAAAGCCCTACGAACGTAGCTAGCGCGGTGTTGACTCGAAGTTAATAATCAAGCCATACGATGAAAGGGAACTTGCCGCCCTACTGAAATTTCCAAGTAATTTTTCTTGGTGGCGGTTTAGGTCCTCAGCCAGATTCTGCGACGGCACAAACCAGAGTTTGTGACGTCATAGGGGAGGAGCGGGAGAGTGGCTGAGGAGTGGCCACTGCTTTATTTGTTTTCATTAATTTCTAGATTATTTGTTCGAAATTTGTTATAAAATATTTGTCATTTTATTCAACGAAACAGACTTTTAATTGAGACGAACTTGTATTTGTCTTCATGGTTTTTGGTGAGCTAGACGGTCGAGTTATTCCCCAACAAGAGCGATTTATGCCACAAAAGGCGTACATTCAATTTTTTTTAGACATTCTAGAAGTTTTAGCCGAGCACCGATATCTCGCTCACAAAGAACTGCTGGCGGCCCTCTGACTTCGGGTTAGTGACGGACTATGGGAGACCTACGGACCGGCCGTTTCCTAATGAATAGACTGCGGCGCGATGGGCCGGACTAGGGGTCTCTGAACAATACTCTCTCGCAGCGCTGCCGTGGGTATTATAGTAGCTCACTGCGTAAACATGCCGCACCTGTGACAACCCCTTGGGAAAAGGCGGATGCGACTCCAAAGAATGGCTGCTTGCGGGAGCGGGTATTGTGTTTTATGCAGATCGCCATAAAATTCGGGTACGATGTTCAGTGCTGACGCATAATAGGACGACTGTTTTGTCGAGGTTTATTTAGAGCAACTGCTGCCCACTCTTACACCATATGTAACCAGACTCAACGTCGACAAGGCCTGTGCAAAGTCGTCTTCAAGCCCTAAAAAAATCTCATTCCATTTCAATTTGAGCGCTAATTACATGAAACGGAGAGCGAAAACTGGATGGGAGGAATTTTGTGTGTGATCGTGATATATGTGGCGCTTATCATAAGAATGAATCAAGAACAAATGGCCAAATTCGCCTCTCGTTTGAAGAACTCATGGCGGTCAAGATAGCAGCGAGCAATCAGTTGCTATTTATATCTTGGCTCTACACCACTCAATTCTGCTAGATTAGGGCCTTTCCTTATCGCCGTTATTAAAACTTCTGCCCATCACCGTGCAATTGTTCAGCCTTCCCAGCATCGGAGAAAACGAACTACATTTCCACTTACCTAACCGCTCCAGCCCTTTCCTCTCAATACGGCTCGCAGGTATTCAGCAATAGCTGTGCACCAGTGAGCGGATTACTCGAGCGCTATTTCGGCAGCACCTTCGCTTTCTCATTCACCTAAATTTCCTTGGCTGTTGCTTGATTCAGAGCAGGCGCCGTGCCCATACGGGGCGTCGGGCACGCACGTCTCGCCGCCCCGAACCATGGCGTCGACAGCGGGCGTTACGGAGCGCAGGGCGTCGACGTGCGCCGAGTGACTGAAGCGCACTGGCGGCGTCCCATTAACGGAATGGTCTCCAGCGGCCCCGAGAAAGAGGACGACGCCGAAGGTATATGCGGATGGAAAACGGGAAACGGCATGGCCGGACGTGATTCCTTCGTGGTGGAGCAGTTTACTACGAACCGCCGCGTATTTATCCTAGCCTGCGCCACATCAACGCTAAAAGGCTACGCTTTTTGAGACCAGGCCGCCGAGTCCGCTAACCAGCCGTGGCCTACTTGCGGGAGTGGATGTCGTTGACACCGCCGAGTTAACATGGTCTGAGAGGATTTCTCGAACGACCGAGACACGATCGCTTGCTTCCGAAGCTCTGAGGTACGCCCGCCAAAAAAGGAGCGAAGGGAGGATCAACGAACGAATCGGCTCGTTGAGATCGACTGGGAAAAGCAGGAACGTTTTGCGCCTTTTTGCCTGAAGTGGTTTGAGCCTTGAGCCGAACGAAGCGCTATCACGCGCGAGGAGAACAGTTTTTTATTTTGCTGCCTCGCCGGCCGACTTTGGCGCGCAGCTGTCGCTATTATAGCTACGCGGACGTCGCAGGCAGAGCGTCGTCATTACTGCCCAGTTCGGTAACAAGCGAAAAGTTGAAAGAAATTGGACCAGGAAAGCATGCTGTATGATAGCAATCATGACCATCATTTTAGTTATAAAACGATTGGCGGGCAGGGAAAGCAGCTTGTTATGTGCTTTTTCTTGATATCCGTGCGCTGTTGTGCGGGTGTTCTAACACGTTTCGTCTCTGCTGCACCGCGAAAAGATTGTCTCGACACGACTACATATATAAAACAAAATCTTCCCATTGTGTTTACTCAGGAAGGTATCTCTAAATCACTTCAAAGCCGCAAAACAAACTGCGAGAACATAGCCATCAAAGAAATCAGAGCCCTTTCCTCTAACGATAAAGATGGTAGAAACGCGAAGCTTCCTCTACGGGCAACTAAGTAAGTGGGCGTTCGCGATTGATTTATTTAAATTATATTTATTCAGAAGTTCGAGTAGCACGGGGAAAGTGAAAGTCTAAAATTCCAACTGCTTCGACCATGTCGGAATGGCCCAATCAGATAGACCCGGCTTCATAACGCGTGGATTTACAGGTTCGACTCCGAACACAGGCCGCGTTTTTAAATGCGGAGCATTTCTTAGGCTCGCCTTGTCCTGCGTCGTTGATGGCGGCGCCGTCCACACGCTCACTGCGCATGCGCAACTCTCCTCCTTACCCACAGCTCTGCGATACTACACTATAAAAAAAGAAATAGTGAGCGGCGTCCGGTTTCGATCCCACGACTCTCTGGCCGCAACGGGAGGTACGCGGTGCTCTTCCCACTACGCTACAAATCCGGGACAGGAGCAAGTGGTACGAACGCGCCTTTTGTCCTTGACGCATTCAAACTACGCCAAGAAGCTACTGATACAACGAAGGCACGCGAAGCTGAACGTCAACGGAAACGACGAACTGAAAACTTTAGAGGGGATGCTGAATTTCCCGTGGGAAAGCTGTGGCGGGAAGCGCCACGCGCCTTGCAGCTCCACCAGCCCCGTCCGCAGCGCCTCTGATGCTGATTGTGGCAGGATGCCCCTAGGGATTGGCCAACCAAAGAATCCATCACGAGATAGGTTCGCGTTCAACCACCGTCGTCATCTTCCCGTAGGGGAACCGCCGAAGAAGAAGAAGAACGAGAATACAAAGCTGCGAAGAGGAGGGCGTGTACATTGCTCTCAGCCGGTGCACCAATGTCAACAACCTTTACCTCACCAAAGCTGACGGAGACTACCGATTCTACCACAGAGACAACATCGACAAGGACATGATGGACGAGTTTCGGCGCCTCGAGAACCACCGCCTACTCACCGTAACACAACAGCACTTGCGTGCCTTTGCCACCGGTGTGGACCCGGACGCGGAATTCCCTGTGGCGCTAGTAAAAACCAGATCACTCAACATAACGGCAACACAATGGAACCACACGAAACCGCCACGATGCTTCGCATCCTCATCAGGGTTCCCCACGGGAAGATGGTGTAATTTGTTTTTTCGTTTTATCACCATCCCCATGCGCCCTTCTACTGTGTACAGTTGGCTTTCCTGCAGGGCCTTAGGATACGATATCGCCATAAGTGAGAACAAAAAAGCTTAGCTTTAAAATTGACTCGAAGTCTGTCACTGCATCGCATACCAATAATGTGTCATGGATATTCACTAGGCGCGCTTTTTTTACAACGAAGACTATTTCCCCTTCCTACAAAACCAGAAAACGGCTCGTACTCCTTGCGCCAATCTGATATTCAAGCTCAACTAAGGTAAAGCCAGTGCCTCGCGTGGTTGCGGAGTAAAAGCTTCTAATCGCTCGTTCGTTCCAGTAAATGCGGTGGACAGAGGAAACAGTAAGGGCCCGTTGCAGCTGAAAATGACGCAAGGAGGCGATGGCTGCATCCAAGCTCACTCCGAATCCGCGTGTACTATTCTCGACGCGTCTAGAGACCGTTTTGTACGCGCTCTCGGCGCGAAAACCAAGCTCCGCTTGACAATCTTGGTTTATTCACGTTCAAACACGGCAAGAGATTTTGATACTCTTTTTGGAAGGCGCTCGGCTCGGTGACAAACTGCCCGCGTACTTTAATTTTTAAGGATGATACCAGGCAGTAAAGCACTTTTATTGACTGTCACCTATTCCGTGTATGAGTCGAGTTACAGGAGAAAGGGCGGATGGCAAGTTTTTAAGGCTGGAAAAACAGTCCAGGTGGTGGCACCTCTCCGTTCGTCGGAGACCCGGCTGTTGCGCCTCGCATGGAATTCCGAACTTGCCCCTGAAAGTCCATGACGAGCAGGGCGGACCATGTTGTCCGCAGCTTTGGCTATCTTTCCCCAAGGGGATCGCGTTACCCGTGCTAGACCCTTCAGCAGCCGGCTTCGCGAACTCGGCATCTGTAGCGCAAGCTCTTTTGTGCTCCCCCTTTCAGACGCGAAACGCACGTGTACTGGAGAGGAGAAGACCACGCGAGAGATCACGCCACGAACTACGCCGAGCACAGTGCGATGCGAACTGGAGGAGGTACTGCTCGCGGTGAACCACACCGAAGAGCGATACCAGGCGGAGGAGCACTGCAGCCGTCTATTTACCTTATATACACTGACAGTGGAGAGGTGGTGGCAAGACTGAATGGCACCCCAGTCACCAGATCCACAAGCCACGTCATCAAGAAGGTTGTTAAGAGACTTCGCTCAGCGAAGAATCTTACCGTGCGGATGGTCTGGGTGCCGGGCCACGCGGACGGCTTCGGGAACGAGGCCGCTCACTTGTGGGCGACCAATGAAGCCAGTATCCGCTACGACCCATCATGCCCTGTTATTCTAGCACGGCACGACTCCGACTCTGCGGACGTCCGAACCATTGCCAAACAAGACAGCAGGCCGAAGCTCTGTATTGCTACACCCCATGAACCACGAACACTGCCAGGCGGACTTCCCAAAGAAAGGGAGGGGAGAATTCCTGGTACACAAATTAAGAGCCGGGGCTGCTCTTACGGAGGACTTACTCGTCAGTTGGAAGGCATACGTTCCCCTCCGCTCAAAATACCTGAGCGAACCTTCCGAGAACTGCAGGGAGACAACCATCACGACCTACGCTTCATGTCACGCGCAAACTAGGCGCACAATGCAGCGCATGCTGTGGAAGTGCTCGGGGCTCGCGGCGGAGAGAACAGCCCATCTTCCGCCGAACATCACGACCCTCCAAGAGCGGCCATCGCCTCCTCTGGGTTGGGCTCACCCAAAATTGACTGTCGTGTCCTTGTGAACTTTCGCAAGTACCATGAGGATACACAAGACGATACAGACGCTTTCACGTCCATTACCGCCTTCCCTATCCCTGACGAGACCTTGGGTCACCCCTTACGGATAAATAATTACCACAATAACAACGCTGGGCAGAGTGTTCTCGGAGGTCCAGCGGTGCAAGCGTGCGTGATGACGTCACAGCTAGGCGAGGCTTGGCTCCGTCTACGCGTCTGGGCGAAGGTCCTACCCCGCTGCGCGAAGCGGGGGAGCTTTTTTGGCATTTTTTTTGCAAACACCAATGGTGAAACAGCAAAGCTTAAGCTTAAACATCTCTGCTGTTAAAAAAAAGAAGAAACGTGGGAAGATACAAGTTCAATGCACTTTTCCTGCTAGGCAGCCTCAAACATTTTGTGTTAAAGGTAGACCCTACTTCTTTTTCTTTGAAGACCAACAGCAAAGCGCAACCCCAAAAGCGTTCCCAGAACTCGAGGTCAGTTAGGCGATACAAATGGGAAACGCGCACCTGTCTCCCGCCGACGACGGCAGAGCCTTTTTAGATGCAGAGCATCTGATTCACTCGCCTTGTCCCTCCGGTGTCGTCGTCGTTGTCGTCGGCGTTGTCCACCCCTCCCCCATTCTCCTCGCCGCGCCAGCTGCGCTCTCCGCCGCTCACCCCCTCTCCTCTCCGATAGCGAACACTCTCTCGCGAGGGCCATTGGAATGGATTCAATTGGATTGGATTGGATTGGATTTGGATTGGATTGGATTAAAGAGGATTGTGTTGGATTGTGTTGCGTCATAGCCGCGGCACGTTGCGTCATAGCCGCGGCAGACGCGCTGGGGCCGGCGCATGTACAGTACTCTCTCTTCCGCGGTTTCCTCTCCTTCGGGCGCGCTGCGCATATAACCGGTGTGCCGTTCTCCGGCGAAGCAACATCCACGCTTGGCTCAAACACCTAGAGTCCACGCCGCTTTACAAGTACGCCAACGTCGTCATCGATTGGGACCGGCTCACGCAGTCCCCTCAACGTTATGCGCGCTATAAAACGCGGTCCCTTCGCCGCTCCGCCTATGCGTCGCATCTATAGATGTATACACAGGGGTTCCCACGAGGGGAGGTTTCGTTCTTCTTTTAACACGTGTGCCCGGCGGCGTTCTCTCTCCCGAGGGAGTCGTCTTCCCGGTAGGGGCCCCATGCCGACGTATAAATGGTCAGGCTAACAGCGGGACGGCGCGGTCACGTACTTCCGACAATGCGGCTATCTGGGTCAGGCCAAGGATGTGATGGACGACTAGGCGGTCATCGCACGGCACTACTTGATGCCCCTACGAGAAGAGCCCGCCGCCCGACGACGCATCGCGTACGCCCTTCGCAGCCCCGGCTCGCCCTCTCAACCTCTCGGTGTTTTGTAAAATTCATCTCCCCGAGGACTCATTAACCAGAGCTACCACGTTCGAACAAAGACATGTTCTTCTCTTAAGCCGCAAAGCCCTTCCAATTTGACACACGGAGAGGCACGTACACACGCATACACACTGTACCATACTGCGTCGTCATATTTGTAGCTGAAATGTTTTCAGAGGCGTTCAACCTTGTTTTTGTTCGCGTTTAAACTTACAGGCCCGACCCACTTTTCTGATACCTGTCACAGTCTGAGTCGGCGTCGAGATAGGTAGCTGAATTTTTGGTGATTACCACAGGTTTATTACTTCAAATGGTCGAATTCTCGAAGCTGCTGCGTACGGTTAGGCGTCGTCGCAAGGAAAATCAGTTCAGCAAAGACGCAGAAAGGAAGGAGAAAAAAACATCTCGGCTTTCTTATCTGTACACGAGTGAGCTCTCATTCCGTTTCGGTGTCGGGCCTACCTACCCACTGACCTACACGGCTGTTTATTTTCGTCCTCCCTCCAATCAAAGGCACCCAATTACGGAGAGAAATGTAGCGAAAGGAGGCCGGCGCTTTTTCCGAGTGGGCAGCAGCTTCCCTATTTCAGCCTGTGCTTGGTATGGGCCACATGAGCTTTTTGACTTTTGAGTTGTCTCGCTAACAATCGCGAAAACGTATCTAGATATAGAAACAGTTCGTCACTGTTTACAACACCAAAAAATCTTTCTGTAGAGACGGGAGCTTCCTCATTTGGTTGATTGGATGCCTAAAGGCGCAGTAGTGAAGACGTGGGAAGGTTTCCTCACTGCTTTTTTGTTGACCTTTTTCATTGTCTCCGTATTGTTGGAAATCCTGTGTTTACGAAGGTCTAGCTAATAAGCGTTTGCTCACGAGGATTTGATAAAAATAGGAAACAACATTTGGAGACGAATACGCAAAATGTGATATGACCAAAACAGAAAATTCTTGACGTAAACATGTGCGAGTGCAAGCGTGCATATACCATAAAAGCGATATTTCATGCAGTACATCCTGATGTTGCAGCTCTGAAGCGAGAAAAAAACATCCTGGGCTATGTCATGGGCATTGTGTTCATATTTACTTATTAAGTTTCGGCTTACGGCCCTCCAGATATACTAGCGTCGCAGCGGCATTGCTGTTGTCAGTGATTCTGATAATAAATGTTGTGGATTACGTGTGTTTGGGTGAGGAGCAGAAACGGGAGGTATTTATTGTTTTCTTGTATCCAATTTGGCCAAAATAGTTCCTCAAAAATTTTTCTAATTTTCCGCGTGTTGAAAAAGGCCTCTCAACTTGGGTGTAAAGCCCGATTCTATACCGAGTTATGAGCAATCACGCGTGGATAGGTAGCACGGCACAGATATTGTAATAGCCACCGGAATTCATAAAAAGTGGTTTTACATCCAACCGTACACAACTGATTTTTTATAGTGAGCATAAACCGTATAAACTTATGTTTCTTATTTAAAGCTAAGTTTAAACCATCGAACGATACAGCGACCCCTTAGCGCCCTTTGTGCGAGGTTATTAATGAGCGAAAGTTGTTCCCGCCTGTGACTGGCCCCCGTGAGTGGTTCGGCGATCAGCATAATTAGTTTGCCACTCCAGATACGCTGATTAGCATAAATTTTACATTAATTTACACCGAATGGAAGAGTTGTTCCCAGTCCTGTCGTCAGCGTTGCGAGCGTGTGATCCGCCGGACATACTTTCCATGTAAACAAACAGAGATTGTTGGACGAGTGTATATTTTCGCATCACAGAAACAGGAGGGCCTGCGTTCGATTGTTCAAATTTCAGTAGCTGGTTTGTTTTTTGTATAAGCCGTCGGCAGTGCGCACACCATCATACCGGCATTAAACAGGCGCGTTCCTTCTGATAAAAAGTATCGCCTTTAATAGCAACCCACATTTAAATATTTTGAGAGCTGTCACTGTAAAAGCAAAGAAACGAAGAAAGCAGCAGAGACAGAAAAAAAGCTGCGATCAATCTTTTAAGGTGGGAGAATATTTGCCCCTAAATTGCTTGAAAGCTTCGATTATGTAGTCGCAGTGGTTCTAACTGCGTATTATAAAAATGTCTTCATTTGGGGATCTCGCGATATCTCATTTCATACCTCATATCGTTTTAAATTACAAGTTGTTCATTTCAGTACCACGCTTAGCGGGAATACATTTACTAGTTTGCGGCCCCGACTATAAAACATAAAAGTATCTATTGACCAACTGAAAGATATGCTTGCGGATATGTGCTTTTCGGTCTAATTCATATTGGACGTGTCTTCCTGCTTTTGAGTTTATGTCCTGACCTTTTTTCGGACGGGATGCACCTAACATTTTTTGTTTTTTCAGGGAAGAGGAGGAGGAGAAAAAACTTTCGTAATGTACAGGACAGAGTTAAAGGGAGCGAGAGGTCGTTAAGCTTGTATAGCGTGGGTGGTGTTCCTCAGTCCGGAATCCCATTGGTCGAGGCGGCCGCCCGTGACCGCTGGACGAGGGTCCGACGAGACTCCAGGTCCGAGACACCGGACAGGGCCGCCTCCCAGCCCTCCCTCATTGGTTTCACTTTGGCTTAACCCTGGATTATGCTGGCAGGCCCATACCATATGACATGTATCTGCGCACTGGCCGCAAAAGTTACACGAACCCGAGAAGGACGGGTTGATGTGTTTGAGCATTGCGGGGTTGTAGAATGATCCCGACTGCAGTCGGCGAAGATAGCACTCCTCAGTTCTATCCAGGCCCTTGGCGGGCACCGGGAATGCCTGCCTGCCTAGGCGCAGGTGTGTTGTGACCTCAGAGAATGTGGTTAGAGGGTAAGACGCGGGCGCACGGGCGTGCGGTCAGAGCCTGGGAAGTCAGAGGAATTCCGAGGGAGAGACGCTCGGACGGCTGTGAGCGCAGCCTCATTCCCCTCCACTCCATGGTGGCCAGGTACCCATACTAGTTGCCTTATGGTGTCGGGTATTTCCGGATTAACATTTGTGAGAGTTTTTCTAGCTATGAGTGCTACCCGACCCCTGATGAAATTTCGGCAAGCTTGTTGGGAGTCAGACATTATGTGCGTTGTGTCAGAGTGAGTGGCGGCCAGTGCTATAGCCGTCTCTTCAGCAAACTTAATTTTACATGGTTTCACCGATAGTCCGTCCATCTGTGTTCCCTCGTGCAGGACCGCAACCGTACAGATGCCCTCCGGTGTGGGTCCCGCTGCGTCTACATAATACACGCCTTTACGGGTGCCATATTGTTTTGTTATGGCTGTTGCCCGGGCTTGTCTTCTTCCCAAGTTTCGGTCAGGATGCATAATACGGGGCAGAGGTTTAACGATTAGTTTACGGCGCCAGGCGGGAGAGATGTCCGCTCTGTCTTCAGTGGCAGGGGGTAGAGTGATGCGGAGATCCTCATGGACCTGCCTGCCAGTACTTGTCATTGACAGTCGCATGATTTGCCTCGTGTACTTAGCCTCTATGAGCTTAGTGATCGTATTGGGCATCCCGAGCTGTGTTAAACGTTGGGTGGACGTTTAAGAAGGGAGTCCAAGGGCTCTTTCAACAACTGCCCTGATCATAATGTCAAGTTTCTTAAGATAGCATGGTCGCAGTTTAAGATAGCGCACTGCATATGTTCAGCGCCTGATGACGAAGGCCTGTACTAGGCGGAGCGTCTCGCATTCCTGGTGACCCCCATGTTTGCCTGATACTCGACCGATCATGCGGCTGATTTGTTCACACGCGGATTTAAGTTTGTTAAGGGCAACGGCTTTATTGCCTTTGTTATTAATTTGCAGGCCCAGCACGTGGATGGTCTCCATATATGAGTGCCACCAAAAGTAACGTGAATTTTAGGTACTTCCGTTTTGTCCCGGGTGATGTTTTACACGTCGCTCCCAAAACACAACGTGCGGAGATCCTCGGAGCTTGTCACGACGAGCCGTCCTCCGGTTAATCTCGGCTTCTCCCGCACCTTGGCGCGCATACGCCTCAAGTATTACTGGCCGAAGCTGACTGAGAGCGTGAAACGGTATGTTAGAACCTGTCGTGACTGTCAGAGGCGCAAAACACCACCGACAAAGCCAGCAGGATTTGTGTAGCCCATAGATCCCCCAGAAGTACCCTTTCAACAAGTGGGGATGGACCTTTTGGGTCCTTTTCCTCTGTCCTCGTCTGGCAACAAGTGGATAATCGTTGCTACTGATTAATTGACTCGTTGTTGTGAGACCAAAGCTATTTCCCGGGGCACAGCCACAGAGGTTGCGAACTTCTTCGATGAAAACATCCTACTTCGCCATGGTGCCCCGACGGTAGTCATCACAGACAGAGAAACTACTTTCACTGCGCAACTGCTTGACGAAGTCCTGAAACTTAGCTGCACCAGCCACCGTAAAACAACCACGTATCGCCCTCAGTCTAATGGACTTACAAAACGGTCGAACCAGACAATAGCAGTACGTAGACATAGACCACCGTAATTGGGATGACATCCTTCCATATGTGACGTTCGCCTACAATACGGTGGCACGAGAAACTCCGCGCTTTTCTCCTTCCCGCTTAGCATATGGTCGGGATGTCATCACTATGCTCGACTCCATGCTTCTTCCTGAAGGGTGCGCCGATGTCATCACGGGTTGACACCAGCAAACCCGTGATGCGTGGTGGTACAACCTCCAGCACAGAGAAGTCACTTACCGGCCAGGAGAACAAGTGTGGCTGTGGATCCCGGTTCATCGACGAGGCCACTCCGAGAAGTTACTGCGACGCTAATTCGGACCATACACAGTCTTGCGCCGGATGAGTGACGTGAATTATGAGGTTATTCCTGAAGAAACAGTGCGTTCCCCCCGGGCCCCTATGCGAGCTGAGGTTGTCCATGTTGCACGGATGAAACCTTATCACGCTCGTTGAAGTCAACCTCGGACAACTGTGGTGTTGCGTAAAACTGTCATTTCTCTTGTTTTCCGTCTAGAGGAACTGTTGGTAAAGCATCGTGCCAATGCCTTTCAGGGGAGGGGGCAATGCCGCAGTGCTGTCATCGTGCGAGCCCATTAGTGTATGTCTCACGGCGGCTTTCCTGTTACAATCCCCCTATCTGTGTATGCGCCATAGCGCCTGTAAGAAAAGGACTGAAAGGAAGACGGGGAGGAGGATCGAGACGCGTTCTCCCTGTTTGCAAGTACTACTGCATCGCGGTCTAGTGCGTTTTCTCCCCGTGTATCTACGCCATTAAACTCTCCTATTTCATTTTTCCCGTGAAAATATTTTGAAGGACGGCAGGAAGGATGTTCTGAAGGGTGATCTGAAAGTGTGATTCAAGGTCGGTTTTAATGTGCTCTACTTTTTGAAGCAGGGCAGGTTCAATCTGTGTGTTTTCTTCTCGAATAGAGCCCCTGACAACCTGGTTCGCCAGAGGCTGCCTGTCTTCTGCATCTTCTGTAGGGATCATAGTTTCCCCACGGTCAGAATCCCCGTCCTGTGGAGGGGCTGGTGTGACAAGGCTACGTTAGGCTTTGATCGTGCGAATTTCTTGGCAAAGGTGTTCCAGCTCCCGCTTCAGCTGATTATTTTCGGTTTTAAGTGCCTGTATTGCCAACGAAAGAGGGAGGGGGGGAACTAGCGACCCGTGCCCAGCTGCTCACTTTTGTGTGATCCTCTGCTGGCGGGTTCGTTGCTGCTTTGGCGTGCCTTCGGCCCTGGTTCCCTGGTTCCCTGGATCGTCTCCATCCCCTTTTTGTTGATGCTTTCGCTGTCGTTCCACGCCTGAAAGGCGGTCGCTACCAGCGCCTCTCGAGTTGGTGCTTTTGTTGGTGCCGCTGTTGTGCACTGTTCCTGGTCTGCGATATCTAAATTTGGCGCCACAGTCCGCTGATCCAGTGAAATGACTGTCCACGCAGATGAGGCAGGTGGGCGTGCAGTTGTGTTCAAGTCCCGGCTGCGCTTCCTCACACACCTGGTACCGTTGGCCGCTGGGCGAAGGGCGCACGTCCGCGCGATATCCAACCGCCCCGCATCGCGGGCAGGCCGGGGTGGTTTTTGTGTATAGGCGGACCGGGATGGCTTCGTGCCAGCAGAAAATGTGACGCGGCACTTTTCGTCCCTGAAAAGCCAGGACCGCCACATTTGTTTGTCCGAGTTTGCGTATGTTGAGGATTTGGGCTTCGGGCGAATATATGACCCCTGAGATGTCTTGCTCCGTCACTGCCGGGTCTACGTTGATAACGCCACGGCACGTATCTTCGGCGGGTTTGAGGTGTTCCTGTATTTCACGCCATGCGCCGTCTATGGTGAGTTCTCTCACGGCAAGCACTGGGCTTATGCGCTCTGAATTACACATTCCCACGATGATGATATTTTGGTCGCAGGCAGGCCCAATGGTCAATTCATGCGAGGCTTGAGGGGTACCTGAAGCCGTGCTGATGGCAGCTCCGAGTATGTTCGTGCCTTTATACGCGGTGAGGTTTATCGTGTCTCTTGGCTTAAATACGACAACGGATTCTTTTCCCAGCTTCGGCATGAACGCTGGCTTCCAGTTGGCGCTGCACGGCGTCTGTCGGCGCCGGTGTGCGTTCCGGGTGCGCTGCATTCCAGTGGTCACACCCATAGAGTTTCTCAATATTGAGAAACTCTATGGGTCACACCGTCTCAGCGCAGTTGCTCCTGTTGTAGACGTTCCTGCTAGCGTTCGGTTTTATTCTCGATCACGTACTCGGTGAAATTGTGAAATACTGTTTGATTTGCGGGCAAAGTCTGAATTTTGACGACTTGCATGGCGGCTGGATCATATCCCGTCGCAGTCATCATGGCGCCGACCGCCGGGCGCTATCCTCCCGCCTACGTGACTGCGTTGTTTGGCTTTGCGCGGCGTGTCGAGGTTCGGGACCGAATATCGGCCGTTGTGCAGCCAATGTTGGGCCCAACTGGGTATTGTTGGTGTCCAGAGTATCCTGGAGGCTTCTCGAAAATTATCCAGCTGATTTTCGGGCGGTACGAAGGGAGTTCAGGGCGGAATACGAATTCATTCGGAGCTGATACGACGCACGTCAGCTCTGCTGGTGCAATCGCAGCGCCCCAACACGTTTTAGCCAGGTGTGCCGCTTAACAAGTAGAATCAAACGGGGTCTTTTATCGACGGCGTGAAGATTCTGTACTTCGCGTGGGGCGCCAACGCGGGATGGGCATGGATCGTCAGTCGTGCCTGATGAGACATTCCTTCTTGATTTCGACTTAAAGTTCCTTTCCCGGGAGGGAAGTTAAAGTATTATTTAGAAGCGGCCTTCTTAATAGGGCCTCTGTCACCCCAAAGTACTCGTTTACACCCTCAGGCCGCTATTTCGAACGTTCTTTTTTTGAAAAAAGTCGTTTTAACGGCACGCACTCTGGCCAAGGCGGATTCCAGGAGGCAAGGCGCAATGCCATATTTCATAATTTTCCCGAGGAAACGTCACAAAATTGATGAGCCTCTCTGCCGATTTTTCAGCTCTGCCTAACTAAAAGTAACGAGTTGAGCAAATGCAGCTTCCCTCAGGAATACATGAGTCCCTTTTTTCATATTTCCACTTCATTTCCTTGAATATTGCAGTAGTGTTACTCCGCCCCGTTTGTGCTTACGCGCGGGAACCGACACGAACGACATGAAAAACGAACCATCACAAGTTCTCAAACACCGAATGATTGCCTTGAGCACGGATGAGGCTAATAGGCGCATAAGATGGCGTGATTTTGGGTTTTCACAGAGAATTTTGTGTAGATACTTTCCAGGGCAACCGCTCCAAGAGTGTCCGACTGTTACGGTATATCAGTTTTCGCTAACAGTTCAACTCTGCCAGGATAACTTTTTGTTTCACTTCTCAGGAACGTCTCTTTCGTAGAAAAGTAATCTGTCGCAGGCATCACTTGCGGGGATTACTAAGAAGTGAATGACTCCGCATATGCCAGCGGTCAAGATAGCAGCAACTCTTGAAATATTCTCCCGCCATTTATCTTTCTTAGAAGACATCAGGGGGAAATTTATAGGCGCGAGGAAGCGAAAGTAATTGCAGCTTAGGGCTGGGCTCGTGACGAATATTCGCTGGCGCGACGGCAGAACGATAGAGGCGAGCTATTTTCATCCTGATACTTTTTTATTTGTTTTTCTGGGTGCCGCTTCTGAGTAGACTGCGTTCACGTTCTGGGGCTTTTTGGCTGATGAACTGGTGAGTGGCGCTGCCTTGCTGGGTTTGGGGCGGCAGCTGAAGCGGGATCACGACGTTTGCTACAACTTGATAGAGTCTCCCTTGTGTATTCAAGCCTATCAAGTTTCCCTTTCGCCTCTCCGTCCTCCTGTGTACTTCACGCGATAGAAACGAGGGTGGCTTGACTATACCGTGGCTGTGTGTGCTTTCTCGTCCTTTAAGGGAATCGTTTAACTATATTGGTTATTCCTTGTCGCTCCGGTGATCTGTTTTTCTTCCCGGAATGCATATCGTCGTTCGGGTATTCCAGGCCTCCCACCTACAAATACAACGAGAACCGTGGCAGCAAACGAGTTGATTCGATTGGGCTTATATTACTATATTTGGGTCAGTCTCAGGAATACTAATCTCGAGAAGAAGTTCGTTTTTGCTGCCGCCTTTATACGAGTGGACCCCTTTCTTTCCAGAATACATCCCAGCCTAGGTTTACGTAACGTTGCAACACTTCTCACCGAGTTAGCTGTCACCCTGCCTGCTTCGTCGTTGGTAAAACTCGTTTTTCTTTGAACGGCAACTGAAGCGTAGGCACGTTATATATAGTAATTTTTTTTTGTGTGCCGGCCTTGAAAACTCACCAGCCCCATTAAAATTATTCGAAGGGACAGTGAAGACGCCTTTAGCGTGTGTTTGGGGATAGCATCTCTGACCAATTACTTCGGGTGACTATCTGTGAGAATTGGGGGTAATACTTGAGGTAACTGGCCAAATGCATGCAGCTTTACACTGCATCAGGCCATTCATGTTGAGTGTATGGCAAGTACGGCAGCAGCATCATTGTTAAGCGGATACATTCTGATGTTATTCGCATGCATTGAATTTTCAAATGCCCAGGAGGCCCGCCGGGTGTAGGTAAAAATGGTTCCAGAAGAAATTGTTCCTGAAAAAATGGTCCCGGAAAAATTGTTCCCAAAACCAATGCAGGAGAAAGTCGTCTAGTTTGAGTAAAGCCGATTAATCTGACCAAGAACTTTTGTTTTACCAAAATTCAGGTTCTGTTGCTTTCATGGCCTCCCCCATATTTATTTTCTAATGTGCCGTTACGCTGGCCGAATCGAGAGATGTTTCCCATTGATGACGTCTCAACCACATATGACATGCATAAATTCCAGCACATCTGTCTTTTCAACCCGCACGCTGCGAGGAGGGAGGGGAAACCGCTAATACACAACCTCGACAAGTTAAGGTACCGACAGGAGAAACAGGATGCCCGTGGTGATGTGTAGTGAAAGGAAGTGGCGTCAGGGTGTGCTCCCCAGGGAGGTAATCAAGAGTGGATGGTGGTGGTGGTGAAAAACATTTATTTAGCTATTTACAAAATAGTGATAGGGACGGCCTGAAGGACCGACCCTTTACAATGTCTAGGAGGAGTCCCTAGTCCGGGACCCCTGTGGCTTCCGCGGCGGCACGGGCCCTAGCCACGAGAGCACGTTGGCTCTCTAGGGTTGAGAAGCCGAGCACGGCAGCCTCCCAGCTCTCTCGAGAGGGGGGGAAGGAAAAGGGGGGTAAGCCGGGATAGAGGGGCATGCCCACACCATGTGAAACACGTCTGAAAACGTGCACGCACAGTGGGGGCACTCCCCAGAGAAGCCGGATTGGAGAATTGCAGTATTGCTGGGTACAATACTGTGTTAGTATAGAGGCGGAGAAGCCAGCGCTCCTCCTCCTTTGTAAGACCTTTCACGGGGCGTGGAAAGCGTCTATGCAGGGTTAGGTAGTGGGATGTTATTTCCCCAAAGGTAATAGTCGGATTAAAGAAAAGGTGAGCAGGGTAATATCGCTGTGGCTGGTAGTAGAGGCGCGGGTGGAGGCATCAGCCTCTTCGTTTCCGCGGACACCTGCGTGTGCGGGGGTCCATATGACCATACGGGTCGGGGGGTAGTTTCGGTATTCGTAGCTTTTAAGGATGCGAGCATCCCGGCAGGCGATGCGACCCTTTTCCAAATTTTGACAGGCTCTCCGGGAGTCGGTGATGATGACTCGGGACCGGGGATCTGCTGAGGTGAGAGCTATGGCTACCTCCACCGCGTGCGTTATGTCAGGGGCACGGAATGTAAGTCCCTGTACCTGTTTGTGTTCGTGAACAACTGCGGCCGTATACCATCCCCCATGGTGCGGGCCAGCAGCATCCGTGTAGAAGACACCAGGGTGAGAGCCGTATCGAATCTCAACGGCCTTAGCGCGCGCCTCGTGTCGGCCTTCGTGGGTGTCTCTATCCATGTTCTTGGGCAGAGGATGCACTTTAAGCGCCGGGCGCCAGTCCTCTGGGATGCCAGTGCGATCCTCTGCCCGTGCGACGTAGATGTGAAGTCGGGCGAGTAGTCGCCTGCCTTGTTTCGTTTTGCTCAACCGATAATATTGGTTGTTCAAGTGGGCCTCTCGAAGTTCCTTGAACGTATTCGTCATGCCCAATTTTACGAGGCGTTGGTTCGAGGTGGAGATGGAGAGGTCGAGGGCGCGCTTGTAGATTTTGCGGAGGGTGACCTCCAGCGCGTTGACGTCGCATTTACGCAAGTGTAGGCAGGGCGCCGAATAGAGTATTCAGCTGGTCACAAATGCATTCGCTAGACGTAAAGCATCCTTGCATTTGAGACCCCCCCCCCCCCGATTGTTCGACACCCTGTGGACCATACGGCCCACTTGGTCCCCTACCTTGCGTAGTTTGTGAAGAGTAGTGTCAATGCGTTTGTTCCTGTGGATGAAGAGTCCCAACAGTCTGATTTCATCCCTTTCTGGAATGGGGCCGCTAGAGAGGGCAAGGTCAATTTGGATGGTGAGTTTCGGGTAAGGCCGAATATGCGCGAATTCAGATTTACTTGGGGAGCACTTGAGACCACAGTGGCGAGCGTAGGAGTCTACGATCGATGCCCCCTGTTGCAGGTTGGTCTGTATCTGCCCCACTGATCCGTGTCTTGCCCACAGCGTGATGTCGTCGGCGTATAGAGCGTATCTAACGCCCGGGACGGCATCAAGTAGTGGGGGTACACGAGCCATGGCGAGGTTAAATAGCAGTGGAGAGGGAACGGCTCCCTGCGGGGTACCTCTTGTGCCGAGTTGGTACGGCCCATGCTCTGCGTCTTGAATGCGGAGGTAAGTTGGCCGATCAGAAAAGAACTGTCGGATGTAGTGAAAGGCGTTTACTCCACAGTTCGTTTCCGAAAGCTGTGTAAATATGACGTCATGCTTGACATTGTTGAAAGCTCCACGGAGATCCAAGGCGAGTACTACCTTATCATTCCCCCGATGTTGGACGGGGTTGATGACCTCGCGCTGTAGTTGTAGGAGGACATCCTGCGCGCACCGGTGTGGGCGGAATCCGTGCATGTTGTCCACAAATGCGTGTTGTGCTTCAAGGTGTTGGGAGAGGGTGATCTCGTACCATTGTCTCCATGAGCTTCCCCACACATGAAGTCAAAGAGATGGGTCGGAGAATTTTGATGGCAATGTTTTTAGCGGGTTTTGGTATAAATGTAACCAATGCCATTTTCCAGTCGATTGGGAGGGGTGGGTCCCCTTGCCAAATCGCGTTGAAGTAGTCTAAGAGTTGTTGGTATGCCGGGTCTGGGAAGTTAGCCAAGAGCTTAACCGTCACTCTATCCCGCCCGGGGGCAGTACCACGTTTCATTTTCGCCAGAGCTGCCCGAAGGTCATGGAGCTGGAAAGGTTTGTCAAGCTCCGCGTTCTCTAAACCTGCATAAGAGTACGCTGGGCCGCGGCGGTCCTGTGTCCTGTTGAGGCATTTATCTCGCAGGGCAGAGGCGAGTTGTTTTGTGTCTCCTTGGAAAGCGTGAATCGCCCTTTGTAGACATTTTTGGGTTTCTGTCAGCGTTTGTTGCGGATCAATAAGCGCTCCTAAAAGGCGCCATGTGTTCCGTGTTGACATTTGCCTCGCGGCGGCAGAATCGCAGCGATCCACCCAGTTTGAGTCGGCCAGCTGGGCCGCGTAGTCGGCCGCCTCTTGGGTGAGCGCTGCAATTCTGAGTTTTAGCTGACGGTTGTGGTTGGGGTGGCCATAAAGTTCGTACAAAAGTTAAATGCATATCTACAGAAAATTCGATCTTAACAATCTCAGAGAGTTGTAAGCACCCCCTGCAATTTTTTAGATATTTTTCCCTTAACTTTTTTCTTACACTCTTTGTTGCTGTTTGTTGATTTTGAATGTATTTCTTCTTTTGTTCATTCATGCTTTGGCGCTAAATACTGTATATTTTAAATGTATTTATATTTAAATTTCGGTGGCCGGACTTTTCGGTGCACCAACATTTCGGTGCAGGATGTCTTGGTGCGGCCATTTCCGTACACGGGATGTCCTAGACATTATTTTAATTCTCTAGCATTAATATTTTAATTTTTTCGCAGTTTCTAAACATACCTGGCAAGATTCGAACACGGCACCAATCTAAAAATACAATCACTGCGCTAGATTGTTGTCCATAACCCATGTTAAGCGAAAATAAAAATATAACGGTTGTTTCAAACAAGCAAGCACCCGATAATTTGGTCACCGAAATGTTTGTTCCCGGAAATGTGCGTGTACCGAAATTTCCATGCACCGAAATTTCCGTGCACCGAAACGTCCGTACACCAATATATCCGTCCACCGAAATATCCACACACCGAAATGTCCGCACCGAAATGTCCTACCCCCGGAACGACGCTGTGCGTTTCTTTGGTAAAGCTCCCACTGCTTGTACAATATTCACCGAAACTGATGAAACCTCGCAGCGTAGAGCTTCTATGACCTTCCAGACACTGGGATGGCTGTGTTCGACTAAGCTACTAAACCGACGGTTCCAGGCCTCGCAGTTGTTGTTTGTGTGGTTTCAATCCAACTAATTGCATTATATTTTTTAATCGATGCTAAGCCCTACCACGCATCCATCCATCCATCCATCCATCTGTATATATATCGCCGACCCATCCACCCATCAAACCGTCCGCCCGTCCGTCTGTCTGTCTACCCAGTTTGCATTGTTAGACTTTCGCCTCCAGAGGCGTCAGTTTCTGTGAAACATGGCTAAGTAGCCGGGTAAAGACGGGACAAACGTAGAGACCACACAGGACTAGCGCTAGAGGTCGACTGAAAACTTTACTACACAGATCAAAAGATATACAGGAAGGGCGCATGAGTGAACATGCTCAAAGCACAAAGAAAAATGACAAGGTCAAGTGGTGCATTTGGTTACGCACGTGGCAAGTTCGCATCCAGATAATCTATTTCTTTTTTTGACAAACTCATAGATGCCGGGCTTACACACTTATCACCGGCTTTCGTGATGCTCCACGCTTCAAACAATTCACGGCTGGCTTGGTCCTTAAAACAGCGCAATATTAGTGTCTTCTCGTAAAGCGGAAAACAGTGTGGAACGCACCTGCAGCGGCGGCAATGGTCAGCGAAATGGCCCCCCGCAGCGAGCGCTTGAACAGCTCTAAAGTGCTCCTGGAGCCTGTCATTAGTGCACCTACCAGTCTGCCCAATGTAACATTTTCCACAAGATAGAGGCACTTCGTATACAACACCTTGTTTGCAACCAACAAACTGCGTGGCATGCCTCTTAGCACAGCGGTTGCCCTTTTTCTCGCTATTCACAGCAGAGCACATTCCTGCTAGTTTTTCTGCGGCGGAGAACACAACGTCGGCACCACATTTCCCCGCCACCTTTTTAAGGCGGTGGGAGAAATTGTGCACGTAGGGGGCGACCCCAGGCCTCCTTTCTTTGCGAGGATCATCTCGCACTGACGTCGTGCCGGTGAGTTGATGTCACGCAATAGGTTTTCAACCACTGATGCTATTACTTCCAAAGGAAAGCCGGCATCTTTCAAGCGTGCAACTTGGTGCTGAACACTACCGGCGACTTGGTGCTGACAAGTCTTCTTGAGGGCACCATGAGGATAGCTAACGCCAATACCCATTTTCACTATGTTCGAAGGCGCTGAACGATAATCCAAAATTGCCTTTTTTGACCGCGGCCTGGACGCCCAACACACGTGTGTTCTACTGAAATTAAAACACACGTCGAGTAACTGCAAGGACCCGCCATTTGGTAAGTCATGAGTGAATTTCAAGCCGTCCGACAAACTCCAGAAATGTTTTCTTAACCGTCTTTACTAAAAGGTTTACTTCTTCCGGTTTTACGGACTGCAGTTTAATTAACACAATTTTATTGCAGATTGTCAACAAACAAACATTCGCACAGGGCCCTAAAGATTGTGCGATCGACTTTTTTGTAGTCATGTATTTATAGCGTCTGGATGTCAGGACGACAAACAGTTTGATTTTATTTCCTTTTCCGTGCGTTCCAATGTCTCAGCGATGCTCACGCATTTTGTAGGACCCAGCCTAAGTAGCTATTCCAGTTGATGCAGTTCTTCTTTGTGCTCTCGACGGCAGAGTCACTTCTCTCTCTTAAAACAACACGTTGTTAGAACGTAAAACTGGGGTCTCAGCAACGAAGCTAATACAACCATATTAAAACTAAAAACAGGATAATAAAATACATGAATTTCTGGAGGTTGAACCATTGCCCTCGATTCTGCTCTCTGTCATCGATTCTAACCAATTCTTCTAGCCTTAATTAAGCGTGACAAAGAATGACTGGCTCAATTCACGTAGAAATAAAGACATACCTCGTAGAAAACAGCAGACTGTGCGGAATAAATCGGCGAGGGATTTTTTAGTCTTTTAAGTACGGTCGCTCTACGTTAAATCTACTGCAAGCTGTCACGTGCGCCCTTTGTCTCTGCCGAAATCAATTAGTCTCGATTCTAATGGTGTCCTGGCGGGTAATAAAATGATGAAATAATTAAATAGTTGGAACGTTCACTCGAGCGGTGCTCACTGAAACGAGGCCTTAGCCTGCGCATATTATACGCCGAGCAGTGGCTTTACGGGGTGTTGTGGGGCATTTTTTTGTCATTTTCTATCTGGATTTATTTTCCACCTACGTGTGATCTACGTGTGAACTCGATGTGCATAGTTATGCTGTAAGAAAAATCGTGGTTTCGCTTTCGCAGTCCTTCGTAAGCAGTTGCCAGGTAATTAAAGCAGACAATAAGCTAGACAAATCTCCGATGACACGCGCGAGCTGAATATGTCATGTCCCTGCCAACTTCGGTTTTGAAATCCTTACGTGTATACAGTTAAACCTTGATATAACGAAGTTTAAAAAAAATTCGCAATTTTTCGTTACATGATAGTTTTGAGTTAAGCCTCGCGTGAATGAAGCAGAAACGAAACGAAGCCGTCGTGGGGATCTACCATACATTCGTATTCGTATACGTACATTCGTACATTCGTATTCGTACATTCGTATCGTACATACCTGATATACGAATGTACGATCGATCCCCACGACGGCTTCGTTTCGTTTCTGCTTCATTCACGCGAGCCTTAACTCAAAACTTTCATGTAACAAAAAATTGCGAATTTTTTTTCAACTTTTTTTCAACTTTTTTCAAGGGCGTTAGGGCTTCTTCTTGAATTTATATTCGAATTTTCTTTTGTTTAGTGTCCAAATATTATGCTTCTAGCAACTCCACCAGCACGCCGGAAGCCATAAAAAGTGAAATCAATGTCCGGAACAAGAAAGCAAGCGTTCCTACAATGGCCTGCTGTATTGGCCCCTCACTTCGTAGACGCGCAAATTTTGAATGTTGCTACGTCACTAGTTACATACCTTGTCAAACCTAACGGGAGTATTGGAAATAAAGTTTGCTAAAATCTTGTTTTCTTGAGGAATAATAAACTGCGGTCTACAGAGTTTGTTCAGGAGTACCTAAATAAAGAGCAAAACATATTTACCAACTTTTTATAAAGGCCGCAGCGTTACACGTCAAAGAAAAACAAAACCAAACAAAGCGCAGTTTTCATGCTAAACTAAACTCGTGAGTGAGTTTATCCTTATTCTTCCGGACGTATAAACAAAGGAAGTCCGAAAGAGCACCAATAAAAAACACAAACATTTTTGTTTGGTTTTTAATGGGAAGATAAAAGGGCTTTGAATCGAATTTTTTAGTGAGAGTATAAATAAGTAATAAAGAAAGAAAAGTCTGCTGAATTTCCGAGAATTCTCTACTAATGCGTAGCATTTCCTAGCCGATTGTCTTGACTGTGAGTTCTTTACAGCCAAATATCTTGGTTTTACACTATTTATTTGGTTTTAATCTCCATTTACGCTATTAAAACGACTACATGTGTTACTTGCGCCAAATTTGCATTTTTGTAAATGAAGGGCGTTACACATTTCGTCATTTTCTCGGATTTTTATAATATTCTTGTTTCTATATTTCTTCAAAACTCTGTTCCACCATTTACTTCCATTTACGTCACTATAACGATTACAGGTAGAATTTCTGCGAAATCTTCATTATTGTTGAAATGCAGGCTGTCACAAGGTTCGCCATTTTCCGTATTTTTATATTTTGCCTCTTTTTTAATTGTTCAAAATTGTGTTGGAATATTTATCTCCACTTACGCTATTATAAGGAATTCAGGTGAAATTTCGGCAAAATCTGCATGATTGGAAATGCAGGCGTTACACGGTTCGCCATTTTTAGTATTTTTTTTTATTTTCTAATTAGTTATAGTTTCAAAATTTCATTCGGCCAGTTATTTCCATTTACGCTGTTATAGGGAATGCAAGTGGAACTCCCGTGATATCTGCATTTTTATGGAAATACAAGGCGTCACACCGTGCTGGCTGGAGGGGGGGGGGTCTCCCAGAAAGGACACGAATAGATACGAATAATATGCCTATTACCGCCGACAGGATAACGATGAGGCTGGTTTGGGTAATGAAGGCCTTTCTGTGAGAACCGACCGTGAGGGATGCTCCCTGCGGACACCAGTGCCCGCGAGACTGGTCAGTCGCGGTTGACCAGAAAAGAATAAAGGTAAAAAAAGAAAATAAGCTGGATAAGCACAGGATGGAATGACGGCTGGACAGGGCGATTTCATAGAGAAGGGGGCCGCACCTTATTATTCGTCTGTGGAGACGAATGAATGGAGCTTGTTTTGGATGGCACCACACGGGACCACACGGTTGGCAACCATGCAAGCCCTGCGATTTCATCGAGTAGCCATTCTTTTTCTGCTTGCTCCAGTGCCGCCTTTATGGGTTTGTTTCTTCTTTTATGTGTGTAGGTGCCATGTGTGCATAGGATTATCTCCATTCACTGTTAAGCCTTCATGTTTACCGTTGCTTAGGGAGAAGGCATGAGGCAACTAGGCCAACGAGTTTTTTTGTTGTTGTTGTTCCCCGCCAAGCAGAAAAAATATAAATAGCGAGAGAGACCGAGGAAAGGGAAAGAAATGAGAAGGTGTTTGAGTGGAGAAAGAAAATGGAGGAAAGCTAAGACAAAAAACAAAGGAAACAAGAGAGGGAGGGCGAGCTGGGATTTTTTTAGCTTTTCTTTCTTTGATCAGACACAGTCTTGTTAGCAGGAGACCTAGATGGGAAGTCTCTTTATCCCTAGCCCTACGGTATTTAAAGGACACAAAACATAATGGCTATTGGTGATAAGCCGTGGATAGTTTTTAGGCCAGAGCAATTTCGGGCACATTTCATGGCAGGGCCCACCTGTTTACAAACAACAAAGTTGACTCAGTTACTATGGCCAACACAATAAAGATACAGTGTGTAAACAAGTGCTCTTAAATGGCGAAAATAAGGTGAATTTTTAAAAAACTCCTTTAAAAATGACATGAACTTTCGTGTCGATATGAACGTTACAGTAATTTTTGACACTTACCAATCCCCAGGCCGAAAATTCGAGGTGATAAATCTTTAAGAGAGAGAAAATTTGAAAACTCCTTCATAGCACAGAAAAGACGTTGGCAAGGTACTGGGACACCTTAAACCAGTGGCGCTTAACAACGTTGCTGAAGTGTTTTTAGATTACTGCCGCATACGAACTAAAATATGTTTCGGTATTTCTTCTTTATACAGGCGCCATTTTCTTAAGCGTAGCGAAACAACTACATAAAAAATATATTTTTTTTGCTGAATTGTGCTCCTAAAGCTGTCGATTTATATTTTTATAAGGCTTTTCCCAGCTCGCACGGCATTTTTGAACGGTGCCTATTAGATATGCGGGAAGTGTTTGCATCCCAATGCAAACTTATTCCTCCAGTGATCAATGCTGAAGGGAAATTCGTTTACCTTAAATGACATTCCTTGAATGCGCATATCAGCTGACACAGCCCATCGTTGGCGGAGCTAGTTATTTTGGAACAGAGCTAAATATGAAAAAAATCTCGTAAACTTCTCGGCAATAGAGAATCAAAAGTTAAAAACGCAAAATGAATTTATTTCAAACCATGACGGCGGTCGTCACCATTTGAAGAAATGTTACCTTCACAAACTGCGAAAATAAATAGCGTAGTATCATGGAATAAGGAAACGACTAGAAAAATATGCCTTGAATAGGACAAAAAAAAAAGGAGCAAAGGGTAACCAAAACCTAAACCATCGTCAGAAGAGGCCGAGCCTACATCGCTTGCTATACACACGCAAAAACCAGCTCTGGCTTTTGATCATTGGAAGATAATCAGCATATTGTGCCTACGTTGAAGATACTGCTATATGATACAGCCCCCATCGTCTACCCAGTCTTAAGGCCAATTTGGATATATCTGATCCAATAAAGGCTCTAGGTATCATCATAATCGCCATAGTCATTATCAGCTAACCTGTATTTTCGTTAGCTGTGCAGCTACGTATACGCATATGCGCTGCCTAAAAAGCTGTAGTCATTTTCTCAGTGATAGAAAAAACTCATGACCTGTATTGAGTTTGGAATTCTGTTTTGTGTCTTTTTTGTTTAAGCCCTAGGTGAAACTCGCTCCGCAACATGAACGTGCTTGGTGGCAGTAATGTCCATTCTAGCCGAAAACAATGGTGGGATGGTTTTCTGCTTGACTTCATTTTCCTGCGTTGGCATTTCTAATAACCGCTTCGGGACAAATTGTATGCGTTCCCGAGAAGACTTCAAGACGACTCGTCCGCCATGTAAGGGAGGCTTCGAGACATGGCGACGTGGCCGCCGTGCTCTTCGCTTCTCATGAATAATTCAGGCAAGGATGAGTCTCTTGTACCTTTGGAATCGACCGCTCTGAATAAAATGTTCCCAGCTACCAAGTAATTTTGGTTGCTTTCTCGAAAACAACCGAATTCTCGAAAACAGGAGAAGACGACGAAGAAGCCTGCGTATCAGCTGCCTTGTATTTCCTCTCTCTTTTTCTGTGGTATTTTGCTATTTGTGCAATCATTTCCACAATAACGCCTTCCTCTTCATGGAGGTTTACTTCGTATGCATCACAGGGGTCTTCCTTGGAGTCCGCCGCCATGAAAGGCCACAGCAGACCGAGTGGCGCTGCCACCGCAAGATCCCACCATCCACCCCCCCCCCCCCTGCTGACAAGCGCTTAGCTGCCCCTGCGGATGACACACCATCTGTGCCACCGGTACCCTGCGACGACGACAACACTGGTGATGCCCCCTCTTTTCAAGGAGACGATGCCACGATCGTGGGTGAAGGAGAAGACGTCGCTGAGATGGCTGACGCGGACGAGGAAGGCTTCAAGCTGGTCAGCCAACGTAAAAAGCGTACCGTCGGGATACCTGTAATCGTGTCCCCGACTAAAAGCGACCACGACCTCAGGAAGGTGAACCCCATCACCCGGTTCTCGGAGTTTCAATCTCTCCTGGGAAAGGCTCCGATTCGGGGTAGATTCACTGCTCAAGGTGCCCTGCTTCTTGACGTAGCCACAGAGAATGATGTGAATGCTTTGCTGCGATGTGACCGAAGCAGCAGAATTAGAGTGTCTGCCGGCCTGCCTCACTCGTACTTGAAGAACACGAGCATCATCAAAGGTGTGCCCAAGTGGTACACGGAGGAGGACCTTCTGAGCTATCGCAAGCCTCAAGGGGTACTGCATGTAAGAAGGAATATGCGTCGGACTGGCTCTTCGGGAGATAACTGGAAAACGACCCCACCTGATGCCGTAGTGTTGTCGTTCACCCCAAACACTAACGGCCGAACATGATCAACCTAGGGTTTACAAGGCACGCAACGGCCGATTACATGGAGACCACTCCACGTTGCTTCAAGTGTCAACGCTTTGGGCACGTCGAGAAATTCTGCAAAGGAGAGCAATGCTGCAAGCGGAGTGGCGGCCCGCATGACTTTCAGCAATGCAAGGAAAACTTTGCGTGCGCCAACTGCGGCGGCGATCACCCTGCAAGTGTCAGCGGCTGTCCATTTTGCGTTAGTGCACTACACAGGAGGAAGGCTTTCATCGAGGGACCCAAATAACCTCCACCGCCACCAGACAGTGACAGTTTTCTGGTCCTGCTTCCACAGGAGTACTTAAAGGCGACAAAAAGCACGGAGCCTAGCGCCAGCCTTGCACAACCAGAGCCACGGGATTCCTGCACCACTCCTACAGGACAATACGGACGTGATCAGAACGCCAACGTCTTGAAGGAGCGTCGTGCCCATTCAAGGGAAGTCAAGGTAGACGACCATTCAAAAGTTGTACGAGCCCTTTTTACTGCCGTCCGGTCCCACCTTGCTTCCATAACTCCAAGCTTCTTCAAAACCATTCTGGAGACCATGATGAACCTGTAACCTGTCATTTCGGTGTTTACTGCGACTCTCCTACCACATTTTAATGTACCTTCGGAGCATCATGGCCTCTAATTCAAGATCCTTTCGGGATGAAGTCAAACGCGCCACCACACTCCAATGGAATGCAAGAGGCCTCAAGCCCCGTTTTTCGGACTTTGAACAGTTTGTGTTTATAAACAATTACTCCATCATCGTCATTTGCGAACCGAACGCCACAGACTCATTCAGGCTCTCTGGATATGAAGTATTTGTGCCACCAGCTAGTGATGCTACTAGTAAAGTTCTGGTTTTCGTCCGACGGGAACTAACATATGATCTCCATTCTGTAGAACCTCGTGACAGCAACCAGTACATTTCCCTCACATTGAAGAGGAAAAGTGTCTCAAAAGTGTCTCACACTCATAGCAGTTTATTTATCTCCTTCAGGACGCTTCGATTCCAACAGATTAGACAAAATCATCAGAGACACCTCTGGTCCTTGGGTCATTATGGGCCGGGGACTTTAATGCCCATCATATGCTCTGGGGAAGCCACAGAAATGATCCAAGAGGTCGAAAACTGGGTTCACTGGCGTCCCGTCATGAGCTTTGCTGTGTCAACGATGGCAGCCCAACATTGCCTCGCGGTACGACGTATAGAAGCTTTCTGGATTTGGCTTTTGTCTCAAGAAGTCTCACTGACAACATTCAATGGTTCACAGACATGGAAACCCGTGGAAGTGACCACCTTCCAACACACCTGAGGATCGAGGGCTTTGATGGTTTTCTTCCTGGGAAAATCATCCGACGAATAGACTCGTAGAGGTTTAAATCTCGCATGGAAGATCTCTGCTGCGAAGGGCTCTCCTCGACTTTTGAAAGTGCCGTAACCAGCACTGCGCAAGATTCCATGCGTTTTTTCCGGGTGCATCCCAAGCTTACGGAACTTGACGAAGTGCTAGAACATCTCAGAGCTATTCGTCGTCGTGCAAAACGAAGATACAGGAGCACTAAGTCTATTCATGACCTTCGGGAGGCCCGACGTACAACGAAAAAAAATTCAGCGTCGTATCGTACAAGTACAAGCACAGCGCTGGAAATCATTCTGCGAGATCTTGATCATCGGAAACCTCTATCTCACATCTGGAACACTGTCAGGGGCCTTCGAACAACAACACAGCAACGTCGACCTTTCAGTGCTCTGGCGCTTCATCAGAAACGCCGAGAGGTCGATGTTGCGGAGGACTTTCGCTTAAGAATCGCCAATGATCCAGCTTTGACCAGCCAAGCGGACATACGCGTCGTCCCCGTATCACGCGACTCCTGCATGGACGTCCCATTTTCAATAGAAGAGCTCGATGCGGCGTTACATCTGTGCCGAAGTAGATCTTCACCAGGACCAGACGGAGTGACGTACGCCGCCCTGCGTCACCTCGGCCAAGAAGCCCATCACACTCTATTGTACCGGCTGAACCAGTCATGGCAAGATGGTTTGGTCCGTGAGGATTGGAAGTGTAAGCGCCTGGTCCCAGTTCTTAAAGCAGGCAAATCTCCCCTTCACCCGGCATCATATCGTCCTATAGCCCTTGCAAGCTGCATTAGAAAATAATGGAAAGGATGGTTTTAGGTCGTTTGGAATGGTACCTTGAGCAGCGTAAAATTTACCCCCATGCTATGCCTGGATTCCGACGCGGACGTTCATCTATCGACAACGTAATTGACCTGGTCACATCGGTACAGCACAACAAATCACTCAGACGTTTGTCAGCCGCTTTGTTTCTAGACATAAAATGAGCGTACGATAACGTAATACATGATGCCGTTCTGGGCGGCCTAGAAGATGCGGGAGTCGGTGGACGGACATTTAGATGGATCCAAAGCATTCTATCAGGAAGATATTTTTCGTTCAGACTTCAATGGCCCAACATCACAGCACTTTGTTTCTCGTGGAGTCCCGCAAGGAAGTGTGCTTAGCCCTACATTGTTTAACCTCACGTTGATAGGACTTACTACCGCATTACCAACCAACGTCCACCTCTCCATCTATGCTGATGACATCTGCATTTGGGCATCAGGAGTTTCACGTCCTCAGATTCGGGCCCAACTTCAGAAAGCCGCAACACTGACATGTTTGTTCCTGCGTCGAAAAGGCGTGGAAATATCTCCGGAGAAATGTGCACTGGTTGCCTTCACCCGCAAAAAAATGTCGCAGTATAAGATTTCTTTACATGGACAACATATTCCTTTCGTCAAAAGTCACCGTTTTCTGGGAGTTATCGTGGACCGAAATGTATCATGGACTCCCTGAAGTTTCATACCTGAAAAAAAGACTAACTGCAGTGGTCCAGCTATTCAAGTTTCTGGCCGGAAAGACGTGGGGTGTCTCCGTGCACCTAATGTTACGCCTATACGATGCCTTGTTTCTCGGTATTTTGCGTTACAGCCTGCCTGTATTAACCAACACGCGCAAAACCAACCTACAGGCAATTCAGGCCATACAGGCCCAGGGTCTACGGACATGTCTCGGTCTCCCGCGTTGCGCCTCAACTGTGGCCACAATTTGCATTGCAAGGGATCACCCGATCAGAACCCACATGACAGTGGAGGATCTGAGGGCACACCTTAGCCAACTCACCCGGTTGTCCCACCACCACCTTGCATACCTGCTTTCAACACGACCGCAGGCATCTTTTTGTAAGGTGGTTGCCGCTCTCAGTGGCAGCTTGCCATCGAGCTATGCACCTCCGTCTCGGACCTCATCGCCACTTTGGTGCCTGTTACAGCCACAACTGCACTTAAACATCCCGGGTATAAAAAAGAAAGCGGACGTTCCACCTAGTGGTCTTCAACAGCTATACCTACTCTTTCTATATGAGGCATACAGAGACCGGGTCCATGTCTACACGGATGGGTCGGTAACCACGTCCAGTTCTGCCGGCGCTGTTATGATACCACAAAAGTCGACCGAAATTCATTTTAAGCTTTTAAACTCCACGACGTCAACCGCTTCTAAATGGGCAGCTATTCGGGAGGCCCTTCTATTCATCCAGCGGGAATCGCCAGAAAAATTGGTTGTGCTATGCGACTCGAGGTCCGCTCTTCAGTGCATCCAATCTGCCCTCCGCCGCGGCCCATACGAACAACTTGTGGCTGAACTCCGGTGCTTATACGGCACATTAGTCAGGCATAGACATGATATTGTTTTCCACTGGCTCCCAAGTCACTGCGGCATTACTGGGAACGAACAGGCGGATAGAGCGGCTCATGGCGCCCACACAAATGCAAGATTGACCCGCATCCCTCTATCACGCACTGATGCAGCAAGGTCGCTGCGGTTCATTGCCCGGGAAGTCACTCTCGCTAAGTGGAATACACCTGAGTTCTCAAACGCTCGTCTTTACTCGCTCGACCCAGATTTGCAGCGCCACCTACCTAATAACGTGCCACGCCCTGACGTCACCTTACTTTGTCGTCTGTGGCTAGGTGTTGCCTTCACCGGTGCTTACTCCTACACCATTGGAATGGCCAACAGCCCTGCTTGTGATGTGTGCGCCACCGACAAGACGATTGAACACCTTCTGTATCATTGTGACCTACTCATAACGCCGAGGCAACAGCTCTCCACAACACTTTGCCGACTCGACGACCATCCCTTTACAGCACAGAAACTTTTGTGTCATAGGCGTTGTCCATCACAGGCCGAAAAGGCTACAAAAGCCTTACTGCGCTTTTTGAAGGGTACGGGCCTGTCTGAACGATTGTAGGGACATTACTACAGTGCAGTGCCCTTAGTTCGTCAATTTTATCAGTGGGCTGTATCAGTTTTGTATAGTTTCTGGTTGTGTGCGTCGTCTGTACCACCTTCGTAGTTGCCTGGTCACGTCTTGTGTTTTTCCTGATGTTCTTCCTCTCATTTTTCCTCTAATATGTACCGCTGTCCTTTCTTTCCTTTTCATTTCCCGTATCCCCTCCCCCATGAGTAGGGTAGCCAACCGGACAGTATCCTCGTTAACCTTCCTGCCTTTCCTGTACTATTCCTTCCTTCCTTCCTTCGTTCTCGAAAACAATGGCGTCCTTCTGCGGGCGACCCACAAAACCAGCATTGAACGAAAGATAATTTTTATCTCTATTAAGCGTGGGCAGCCGACTCGTACTGAAGAACGACGTTTGAGATCTTGAACTAGGGCTACATCCGTTAACCTTTGTTCTATGAACAAGCGGGAATGATTTCGCCTAAATAAAGGCTAGGCCTTCTCTATTTGCATTCCGTTGTCTTTCTTTAGCGTGAAGTTCTGATAATAATTAATTACACTGTCTCGCAGGGCAGACGCTACAAAACTTTTCAAACCTTCAAAAGCGGTTGAGACAATACTGGCTAGAAATTTTAAGCAAATATAAAGTCTTAAACGTGCGTAGGAAACAAAACGTGAGCTGCGAGGTTTATTGGATTTATTGTAACTGTGTTTTTTCACGTGATGGAATCTGAACTCACGCGTTCGTTCCTGAAAGAAGAGCTGCACAAAATCTGCGCTTCATTTAAGCAGTCATTCTGCTTCTTCATTGTTTGCTTTCTACTGTTTCGTGCGCAACTGACGAAATCTTCCAGATCAGCTACCCGTCGTCAGGAAGGGTGTTAAAGGGGTCCTGAAATACCTTCCGCCGATGCATGGATGTACATGTAACCAAATAAGACAATGTATTAGCAATCTCCTCCCGCAAGAATTTTGTTAAAGCGATGAGTATTAGCTGAGAAATCGTAAATCAAAACCGCGCATTATCGTCGCGCCGCGTTTCCTCCTCTTTTCAACTGTTGACGGCGCGCGAGCACTCCCTCCCATGATGCTGCGCTAGTCAGCGGTGACGTACTTCCGCATTACGCTCCTCCGACTGCCGTCTGCTACGGGCAAGTTTTGTTGACACCATGAATTCCGCACTCCGCTCAAGGATGGATAAGCGAACAAAAAATCTGGCCGCATGTGTGCGGTGGCCTGGCCTTGCCCTTCCGCGGTGTGCGTTGCTGCAGTGCAGCACGTGACTTTTAATCGGCGGCGAACTCGCAGCCGCTGGAGAGGATTTGCGCTCGGTCTCTTTCATGCACCGCGCACTGTTTATCCAAAAAGCGCCGTATCAGATGTGGCCCCGCTGGTGCCGGGTCTTATTTTGTGGTGGTGGTAATTCCTGCCGGCGCCATGTGAAAAAGACATTTTAAACCGATACAGAACCCGTGCACAACACGCTTCAATCATGTGACCAGTTCAGCTTTGGGCGACGCGTGGTGGAGAGCGGCAACGTTGGCAAAACATGCTCCGGCGCGACTCTGAGCTTTCTAGCGCTGGAGCGAGCGCCTTTCTTTGACGATCTCAAACATCGGTTGCCTTGGCAACAAGGCACAAACCGCCCCAGAGGTCAGTTACGGTTGCGGGATCCCGGTTCAGCTCGGGGCCCCACCTCGCGACATGTGGGCACTGCAGACGTACCACTCACTCTCATTAGGAAGTGTGAGATGCGTTTCGCATTACAGGAGGCGATGGTGTGTGTGTTGTGGACACCTTTGTTTCGCGATGAAATGCGACGTTGTGCTTCTGCGGGTGGATAATGCTTCCCATGGTCTGGATTATCTTTCTCGAGCGACGTACGACTCAACCTCGCATGGGGTATGTGCAGTGTGCGTGGCTAAAAGCCATCTCGGCTTGCGCGCCAGGGTTAAGTGACTTGCTGTTCGTCCCCGCAAACCGCGCGCGAGGTGAGTGCCGAATTTACGACGGGCAGGAGGAGGCAAACCATCATCTGTCAATCGCGGTTCGGACTTGCAACGCATGTTGTGACGTTGTGTTCGTTCGAAACGCATCTCTGGATTGTTTTGAAGTGGAAAAAAATGTATCCGTCAAACCCGGTCATTCGGCTCACGGCGTTCTCTGCGATTGCACGAAAGAAGTGCCACGGGGCTTCAACGCTTTCTTCATGGAACGTACTCCGGTAAGAGAATATCCATGTCGTGTTATGGCCGTGTTGCATTCAATACGAACGGTTAAGCGTTTGTTTACACTTGTTTCGTTTGTCGTAAAATGTCCAAGCACTCCGGCACTACGCTGGCAGATCAGCCGGCGAGTCGACGCTGAGCAGACGACTCATCTCTTTGCCGGAAGTGCGTCAAAAAGCCGCCCTATAGCAGGATGTCTAGCTCATGACGAACATCTGGGAATCGATGATGTAGACATGTGAAGATGGCGGCGTCCAAAAACACAAAGGAAAGGGTGAGAAAAAAGCGACAAACTTTGCAACAAAAGTGTGAGCTTTCCGCTGCGCGTAAAACAGTAATACTTGGCCCAGATGACCTTGACGACCCAATCTAACGTTTGCGCTAGTTCATTTAGTGTGCTCAAAATGCCTTTCAGGGCCCCTTTAAGAGCAAAACACATGCGTGGAGAGCGAAGTTCCTCTGCATGCGTTTCCCCGCTCGGGAATCCGATGCCGGCAGAGATTAAGAACACGCATGAAGGTCTGCAGGAACAGTATTGATGGATGCGAAGACGCATGCGGAGACCCATCGTCCCCGCACTTGTGTTTCATCCTTTAGCAAGTTCCACGTTGCAGGTTCTGTCACTCAAAGTTGACGGCATTTTGTTCTTTCGGCTTATTGACAATGAGAACTTCTCATAATCAATTAAAGAAGAGCTTAGTTAGACTTGCGTTCTTTTCACAATACCTCGAGGAGTAGTCATTAGGTTGTGATTCCAGAGCGGTAACCCAAATAGGCAAAAAAAAAATTTTCACATAGTTTATTAGAGAATGGGAAGCACGTAAACATCAACCGCGTAAAAACCGGTGTAATGAATAAACGTTAGTCTCGTGACATAATATTAGTCTGTATAATATTATCATATGCGTGGATTTGCACGAGCTTCAACTCACGTTGCGCCATCCTTGGTCCGAAAAGGATCAGAACGCATGTGCAACAATACATTCTAATAAAGGAACGACTACAGGTACCCAAACACGTACAGATTGATGCTACTAGTATATATTCTAGAAGAAAATCTGTCACTGGAGTCGCGTGATGTCATGAGAACCGCCTAAAAGCATTCCTTGGGTTCTTGGCTTGTCTGGAAACGCCTGTTTTGTGGTTCCTGAAGACGAAGGCACCCACAGCGGAAAAAGGTTTCTTTGCTTTTTGAGGTTGTATGAAGCTTTTCAAAATTTCTAACAAAAACCTGTTTGGTTAGCTATACATTTATAATAGTAAGGCAACGTCAACCATTCTTTCAAGAACAATAAGTACGCTTATATTAGCTAGAGACAACTTGCAGCCTCTTGCGGATCCAGGCCAACCGAAGAAACGCTTGTCCATCGTACACTGGCGACGTGGTCGTTGAAGCCCGGCACGCCCAGACATTGGCGTCAGATTGCCCTCCAGTATACACTAACATGAAAATCTACGCCAAAGCCCAACCATAATTTGACACAGCCACCAGCAGCAGTGGTGCCGTCCACGGGGCTTGGGTTTCGTCAGTAAGATTGCTAATGTGCGGAGCAGCATACGGAAGTTTCTTTGCTCAACTGCACGTTGAGTTGGGGGGGGGGGGGACGCGGGGGGATAAGCAGATATGTGGGTTTTAACCGCATAAACGTAATTACTGGCGCAGCCCGCGAACTATCACGTTTTTCTTAATTTTTGTATTTCGTCTCTTTCCGGTGCTGTATAAACTTGTTTTTATTTGCTTCATTAAAATTAAACCTAGTGTCGCTAAGGTTGCAGAGTATCGGTACTCTTTTCGCATATTGTTCCGTGCCACCGCTACTATCATTCATCTGTTCGCATCCCGTAACATTTGTTTACAATACGACGGTTTATGGGCGTTACCATTTTGTTATTTATGCGTTTTAGTCGGTCAACCCTAATATTCATGGCTTGCCCTGCCTGCTTGCGGCAGCGCAGGACTGGCATCTTTCGAACGCGCATCAAAGATAACGCGGTACCATCATTTCAGCTGCGTACGTGTGTCCACAGAGGCCGTTTTGCTGCGTTTTGAGCAATGTTGTTTACAAATGATCTCGTAAAAGCCAGCGGTGAGGGCACAGAAGCGTCAATCTGGCAACACTTATAAACACCGAATGACCGCCGTTGCGCACTTGCGAGCCTCAGTGACGTTACTCTGTATCTTATCTACTGACACTAACCCAACCCAGCGTGAATTTTCAACTTAACGAATACTGGTAGGTTCGGTCATGGCGCTTCCTCTTGCCTCAAATATGAGTAAAGCTTTCTTCACGCTAAATACTGGTCGAGCATATAAGCCTCGCTATCAGTGCTAGTAATCTGGAAATTCCTTGCCCATATATTCTTCGTGTTCATGCTTGTGGTTTTGCCAGAAACGTTTTAAGGAGCCCTTTAGGGGCTTGAACTATCGGAGTCTCATGTGGCCGTAGTATCATGTAGTCACTTTACTAAAACATCGGGACACTCGTTTTCCAACGCGTCGGGATAGAAAGCTTCATTCGTCAATTACTCGATAATTTACAGCAAAAGTGTGTACTTCTACCCCCCCCCCCCCCGGTTTCATCTTCGTGGGCAAAAAGAGCCAAGGCGCCAAGAATACACTTATACACGGCATGCTTCGCTCCTCCTCAGGTTTCACGCTAGACGAGATGGCCCGGGACTTTTTTTCGTGGAATTATATGGTCACATAAAAGCTGCAAACTGATTCGAATAAGCGAGGCTAGAAAATCAACGCGAATAGACCTGCTGTTTGGATGCGCCTGGATTTGCTCTGTGTGTTAAATCTGTAGTGCATTGGCCAGGAATTTTAATTTTAAGATTTGAAAGTTTCAGCACTGCGTGCTTGCAAATAGAAATAGTGGCTACGTTTTAATGATTGCAGGTTTGAGGGACACCGGAAAATCTTTATATATTCATCTTTACTGTCGAACCATGACGCGCCTTATAGATAACGACCTGCTCACGCAGCCGGCACCTGCGGGAGCCACTGGGCCGAGAAATAGCAGTGAAGGGATAGTGCGAGCGGTAAGGGGGTGTTAAATTTATATACCAACTTGTCCAGCCTCGCTTCTTTCGCACTTTGACCTTCGACTGCTTGCATAAAACACAGTAATCGTACCGAGCACTGCCGACCCTATCGATCGAACAATGGTTTCGGTTACCCCGTACGTAGTGTCAGTCAGGATCCGCATCTTAGCTATGCAAATATCAGCGTAAATAACTAAATAATCCTAATACTGAAATCTGTCTACTCGAACAGCGCATTTTATTGAGCGTTTCCGCTTGTTAAAATAGACTGTTTCCGTTACTTTACGTTGAGAGGTTTTCTTTGGGAAGCATCGCCAGTCCGAGAGCAAAGGTTCACAGGAAGGACATCACGAGTTTGTTTACGAGCACCTCTATCAGGGCAATTTTTTATTGGGCAGTCCAAAAGTTTTTGAAGAGATGCAGAAGCTTTTTTTCCCGACAACACGTGTCGCTCAACGGCTGCAGCTCCTTCTCTAGAATAGTAGCCATGCGTATAGTAGCTTTTTTGAGGTGCCTTAGAATCCCGAAAGATGAGAAAGTTTGATATTACAGCCCACTCTCGTGAATGCGTCTAATGAGGACCATAGTTATCTTCCAGGCACCACGCTCACCCTTTGCTGGCGTGCGAAAGAAACGAGAAACTCGCGAAAGGATATCCCCTTTACCTTGGGGCTGCTGGTGTTGAAAAGCGGCATGCAACAATGAGTCGTCGTATTTGACAATTTACTCTCTGAAAGTAGGGTACAAAAATTTCATTGAAAAAGCAGTCGATCCCACAGCTTGTGCGCGTGTCATGGCAAATCGGCAATCAGTAAGTTCAATGACCCGAGAAAATGTAGAAATAATAACGGCGGAAGGCCGAGCAACTGCGCATAGCCGACGAGCTGCGGACAAAAGGGGCCAGCAGCTTGATAAGTAGGGATCAGATGCAGCGCAAGCCGCTGCTTTGGCGTCGGACAGCAATAAAGGGAAAAAGGCGGCCAGGGATAGCCGTGGATGGCACGTTGTTATCTATAAAGGCGGCCGCGAATAGAACGAGGTATTTCCCTCATGGTGCATTTTGTGAGGCACCGAAGTAAAATGTTGTGTTCCTGCCCTGTCGGCTTCTTCCTTGCACAAGACTGCTTTACAGGCACAGCACGCTTTACAAGGAAAGGAAAGCAGAAGAATACGATGGGAGATTAAATTCCTTGAATCCTTCCTAAATGTAACTGTTGAGGAAAACAGTGGTTCGCACATGCGTAAAAGGAAGTGGGGAAGCGGGCAAACGTACTTATATTTTTAATTCTATTACGATGCGCGGAGGAATTGTGGTGGAGCGGAACGAGAGCAAAGAACAAATGAGACACTTCCAGCCCGGTCCTTCATGGAAACAAAAGGCCCCACTTTGCTGCAGTGCCGATGAAACATTCGCTAAGAGTGCCATTTAAAGCGGCCTAAGGACGCTGTTTTGATTCTTCGTTCCTATGGATTTTGAATGGCAGTGTTTTTTTCTGCACGTTCATGCAAGGTGACTCTGGAAAAGCCAATGCAGCCACCCGCTAGTGGCGAGCACTGTTTCCCAGAACGCATGTTCCGGTGGGCCCTGCAAAATGTGGCGCGTTCACGGCCTGCTTCCCGGCGGCCCACTGACATAGCCACACTCCGTCCACTGAATAGATTGAATTAAGTCAACGGTGGAGGGTGTTCCCGCCAGCACTGAGAGATTGTTTATTTAGCGCTCTGCGTCTCGGGTAATGTGATCACATCGATAATATTGGAATGTTTGTTTTATAGTCTTCTTTTCTGGGTGGTTGGGGAAGGCGATACTGTCATGGCCCCCCTTTTTTAGCTGGTTTGATTGATCATTTTGTTATTTTTTTATGTGTTTGGGTCTCTAGGACCAAAGACATCTTCGCACAGGGTGCCTCGCCAGGTTGAAGTAATAACTCAATGTTAACAACAGCAAAATCAAACGTCCCATAATTTCCATAGGAACTTCCCAATAACTCTCCTTGAGTGTTCAAGCTTATAAAACGTAAGGAAACGCATCCCTTTTTTTTCTTGTTTAATAAGCTGCATTGAGGAGAAACAATGGGCCCAAACAGGACGTATAAATTTTAGGTTCAATCGTTAATAAAAATGCCTCTGATAGAATAACATGTTTAGGAAGCGAAATTCCAAAATTTTACCGCAGCTAAAGCAACAGATTAACTGTTATTATCGGGAACAAATCAGTAAGTAGGTAGTACGAAAACTTTACTGAGTACACAATGGTTAAGGCAGTTATAAAACTCCCCAATCGCAACTCCTCTCATACTCAAAATAAAAGCTTCCTTAGCTTAGTTCTGCAGAAAATAATCTCACGAAATACTTCGTGTCACTGCAGGAAAACACTTGTTACTCTGTATATGAATCGGTATTTCACTTGCAAATTGCTGTAAATAAGATATGAAAATTTCAAACATTCATCAGTATTCTAGTTTGTGTCCATGTCTCTTCAATAATGAAGGCCGGGGTAATTATGAAAAAAACGTGAGGCAAAATACAATCCAGGTAAGAGAATCGCAAGGCATATGGGCCAGCAATAAAGGTGATCGCAACCCACCCGGAATGAAACGTTAGAAAACGAGGGATACAAATTTATTATGATGCCGCAGCTGCGTTCATACACAAACCTGAGCCACTTAAATGCTTTGCATTCGAATTTTCTTTAATATTCAGAATAATGAGGTCTCTGTACCTAGTTTATCCCCCGGCCTTATTACATACGCCACTAAAAGGGGCTTCGGATCGCCTTTAAGGTAGCTACAGAATACAGGCCAGAGTTCCAGTGTTTTTATTTTTTTAAATTTGTTCCAAAACCTCACTAGGTTTATCAAAATGAGGTACAGAACACATCGGCACCTCGTTTATATCAATTGTGGGAATAATAAAACAAAAATAATAGGATTTCTCAGCCTTCAGAGGCAAGGACCATTGAAGGGCTAAAAACTGCGCGAGGATAAAAGGCAGAAAGCAAGGAGAGGTGAACGGTGCCGTGCTTTGATCTCGCCGCTCCGAATTAAGGGTGGCGGAAGATGCGCGTACCGCTAAAAGAACTTCGCCCTGAAGCTCAGGTACTTGGTCCCCAAGCGCGCTCATTTAAATGCTGGCTCATGACAGTCGCTATTTAACAGACGAAGCAAGACGTGCTCGTCCGTATTCAGGCGAGCATTTCAAGTCCCCACATCATTAGGGCCCCAACGTCTAAATGATGCCTGGCTACGCAAGCAGGAATGTTGTCGGAGCTCTGGAATGGTGATAGTTCCCTGGCTCAAAAGTGCAACATTTACGGACGTTAAGCTGCGTTCACGCAGAGTAGGTTGCGTGCGGGTTAGTCTCCTCGAAATCCGAGCATAAAGAGTAGCAGTGGTTTACACTACAGGTTTAAAAATAGTCTTTGGCAAGGAAAAACAATTTGTTGATCTCAGCTGTGCACTTCGTTTTTTTTTTATATTGAGCTGAGCGGATGTTGTTATGGGTCCGCACCGTACTAACAAAAAACGTTTGACTCGGTGAAGGTGGTTATATAAAAGAATTTGCCGAGCACCTCCAGTCTCTCGGACCTTCAGCCATGGAAGACATAACGTTCCTGGTAACAGCTTGCTTGTTCTGGAAGCATAAAAAAATGTGACTGCAATAAGTATATAGCACACTGTCGCGATTATATATTAATATTTGCTTTTCATGTGGATGTGAAGCCAGGTAAAGCCTGGGTGAATTTCTAGAATCTTGGGTAACTTCCGTCGCATAAAATATCAGTAATGAATGTCGCATGCTGCACCATAAACTTCGGGCATTAAGATATTGTCAGTTCAAATGTGAGAAGAGTCATATATTTCTTCCAATCTAATGGCACTCGACCCAAAAGATTTGTTATTGACAAGAAGTGCTCCTGCTTTATGCGCTGAGGCGTGTCAGAAACGGTGTGAAGTGCTGCTGTAATATAGTACATTATAAACACAACTAAGATGAAAAACTTCCATTCAAATTTGAGAAGTTTAAATACGATGCAGAGTTCGAATTACACCCCGCGCATGCACAGTGTTTAAATGGTTCGCTTACAACAAATCACGCCGCAATGCACGGATTGATGCGGTTACGACGAAGCACGCAGGAAACCCTAAACGCACTACGCGGACGCCACACCGTACACCCGCAAACTGGCCCCGCAGTCGCGGTTCTGGACCACAAGGGAACCGAGCTCACAGCCTCCACGATATGCACCACCTCTCCAAACGCCCCTGAGGAAATCGTCATCGCACTAGCAGCCACTACAAACAGCAAATACATCGCAGGTATTACGGACTGGCAAGTATCATGCCGCGACTACCAGCTCGACGGCGTATCACCCTTTGCCCTCAAAATCCTTAATCCAAAATCCAGCATCTTCCCGACGTCCATATAGCTTGGGCCCCTGGACATGAGTCTCTAGACGGAAATGAGGTGGAACACGCCACTGCCCGAGTACACACCCTCAGGGCCATTTCAGAAGAGAGCCAAGACACCGAGAATACCCCCCAAACACTGAAAGGCGACGCGGACATCCCCTCGCACTTCAGATACGAGCGTCAACGGTTCCCTCCACCCAGCTCCCACCTTTCCAGACCAGAAGCGACCACACTCCGCCGGCTACAGACCAACTGTTACCGCACTTACCCTCCTCCACCATATCTACCCCACCCAATGTTATAGTACCTGCCACTTTTTCCCCCAGCCAGGCCTCCTGTACCATATGGTCTGGGAGGGAAAACAATCCCCATCCCTCACAGCCGATCCCCGTCCCACGTACGAGCAGTGTGGGGACCGGCTGTCCAGCTCGGACCTCTCGACCCAGAGCATGCTGACAGAGAGGGAACGAGTAGCCAGCAAAGACCAGGGCATCCCGAACTAGCGCCCCCCCCCCCCTCCCCCCCCCTACTTCCACAGCTCTCACTATTCTGCACAATTAAGCTCGAAATCGAGATGTGTATTCTCTCTCTCTCTCTCGTTTACGAATTTCATTTGAAAATTGAGGCCCCGTGCTAAGTATTCTCAGAAGTGACAATTGTTTTAGAAGGTGGTTGAAAGCTACGAAGTGCTGCCAAAGTGTAGCAATAACTTCTGTAACTCGCATCATCAGTGACCAACTGCAAGTACAAGAAATGGACAGCTCGGTACGCGTATGTGGTACAATGGCCTTTTGCCGAAATGCTGCACGGCCTTCTCCTAGATTACGAAACATCGGTCTGGCGTCCATAATGCTCGACGAGTCTGTTAAGATATAATGACCTTTCGCAAGCTAACCATTCGCGTTTACAATGTGGTTTAGGTAACGAGAGTTTTCTTATCCTCAAATGCTAGTGACTTTGGCATGCCCATATTGGTAGGTCCAAATAAAAAATTAGGATAGACTTCTGGAGTTGTAGTCGGGGTTTTTACCGTAATATTTATTATTTTTTGCGTGACCCTGTTTTCAGGTCATGCCTAAGCTATGATAGACGTTTTTTAGGGCTAATTAGAACTTTACGGTATTATTTGATTTTCATGAAGAGTTAAAATGTTCAATTCGCGTTTGTCGCAAGAGTTGATGGTATCCACTATGACGAACTTACATTGCCTGCTTCACGGTGTGTTGTTTGTTTGGACACAGTATAGAAATCGTGAGTAGCTTTCCGCATTTTGTAATACCTGTTGCGTCTCGAATTTTGTTTTTTAATGTGTTAGAGCGTTTGTTTGCGCGCACCCTGAGCCCATATCGCTTTCCCCTAGAGGGTGCATGCTTGCATATAAAGCTTTGCGTTGCTTCCTGAATGGTTGAGTTGTCGCAGCTGCCCGAATTGATTTGAGGGAGTCGACATGACCAGCCTCGTGTTCATTAATTACATAAGGCGTTACCACAAGGTATTGCAGCCCTAACGTCACTGTGTTAGCTGTGCCGTAAGCCTTCCTCCTATCGCCCCACATGAACACCTCGGGCGCAACAACTACAGTTGCAACTGTTAGGCGTCATGATGGCTGTCACTCGCAGCGTCTCAGTGCCGAACACATGCCCTGCGGCTTGAAGAGAGGAGCGTTTTCGGTCCATGGGGCGCACCCTACTAGCAGAGTGTGTGAAGAGGGCTGCTATTGAATGCGATAAATCTTTAAAAAAGCCCAATTTACAGGAGACAACGTTTTCAGCCAAAGGAGTTGTCCAGGAGAATAACCGGATTGTGAAAAATGGGTAACTAACTCTGTGTCTGTTTTTTTCTGTTTTAGTTCGACTGACGGGGCCAATATCGTTTCAATAAGCAAAACATGTAATGTTCCCTCGCCTGTATCTCTCTCACCATTATTGCTTTTTTATTTATTTATTTATTTATTTATTTTTATTTATTTATTTATTCATTTGTTTGTTTGTTTGTTTGTTTGTTTGTTTGTTTGTTTGTTTGTTTGTTTGTTTGTTTGTTTGTTTGTTTGTTTGTTTGTTTGTTTGTTTGTTTGTTTGTTTGTTTGTTTGTTTGTTTGTTTGTTTGTTTGTTTGTTTGTTTCATGGTCTCGAACCGGAGCCGAACCGAACCGGAAATCGGAAGCGAACCGCTATTTTTGCCGGAACTGAACCCGTACCCGAACCTTTATATATTGAGTACACTGAACGAGAGCCGGATCTGAACCGTAAAAAAAAAAATGAAGCAAGCTTCCACTAACGAGTAAGATTTGAAGGTATCGAAGCTGTACATAACCTTCACGATCATCACGAACACTCAAGTGCACGATTGCAGCCCATTTGCTTCCCGTCGCTGCCGCGACGACCTTTGCTGCATCATTGCTGCTATAAGTGTGAGCGTCTTTCATTTCTTGGAAATGATAATTATTAGACATCACCTTGGAGAGGCGTACGTCATGACGTGTATTTCTCGTTCCGAGAAAGTGTTGCGCTCATTACCGCGAACGGTGGAGTTTTTGTCTTGGCCAATCTCAGCCTATCTCCCTATGGGTATAATTGGCTTGACAAACATGCGCCGGCGACGCGAGGCGGTCGCTGCGAGGCCCGAACACACGAGCGCTCTGCATTTTGTTGGTTTTTTAACGGTCCGGTGGCCGCATCAGTCTAGACCAATCTACCTAAGTAGGCATGATTGGCTTGACAAACGTGCGCGCAGGATACTAGGCGGTCGTCGCGAGGCACGCACACGCGAACGGTAGGCGTTTTTTTGGTTTTGTTAACTGCCGGGTGGTGGCCACGAGGCTCGCGCTCCCGTGGGCTCTAGGCAATTTCTTGTTTCCTTTTAACTTGGCACACGGAAAACTACGGTTTGCTAAGCAGGTTCGCTGGTACTAACGGTTACCCGCGCCCGACGAAACGATTCGACCATCTGCTGTTGATAAAGTGTGGTCAGCGTCATTGGGTGCTTTTCTCTTTCGCACCATGAATTTCATGACTTCTCATACTCTGTCCTCTTCAGATTAGTCAAGTCTATCAACGCTCTCTTCGTCAACGATTTAAAACACGAGGAAAGACATAAGCCGCAATGTTGCAATGGTATGCTGCCGCTAGCAGAATGAAAAGCTGAGTAAACAAAATGTCACACTCTCTGCAGCATGCAGGTGATATGAAACTACTTCAATTTGACATTGCCTTGCTTCGACTGCATATAGGCAATCGGGCCGCAAAAGGGTCGCACTGCGCATCGGCGCAGTCCCACACTGGAAATTGGACAAGGCTCGGCAGAGCACGTTGCCATTATAATGCCTATTCGTGGACGCTAAGCCATTTTCATGCACAATCCAGGCGTTTTGGCCGGTCCTCATGCCTCATGCCTATTCTGTGAGTTGCCTCATGGGCCGATTTCTGCTTTATAGATGTGATTATACAGAAAAAATTTAATGCATACGAATTAAATATTTTTCTGTACATTAACTTGTATAAAACATAAATCAGGCCACAAAAAAACGCCCAGAATAGGGGCTGACCGTGTGCTCTGTTGTTCCTCGACAAAGTTTTCTATGATTTGAGGTGAAGGCGTTCATTGTGAAGGACCAGCAGAACCCACCAGCTCTGTTTGCTTACATTTTTATTACGCACATACCACACACTTTTTTCCACAAAACAGGCTAAAAATGGTAAAAATAGAAAATAATTTTGTTCAACAAAAACTTCGACATGAGATAGTGTTAGAGAGAGAGCGAGAGAGAGAGAGAGAGAGAGAACTACAACTTTATTGAAACCAAAACACAAGCAAAATCATACACAAAAATTAAAAAGGTTCAGAATCACCATTCAATGATTAAAATATGGTCACAAAAAGGAAGCATTCCTGTAACTGTAGACAAGAAGCTTTTCCGCAGAAATTCACCGAGCCGCCTTGACGAAAATGTATTGCTCAACAGCAGTCTTGTAGAAATTTCTGGCGTCGAAGAGATGACCTTTTACTGCATCCGCCACTTCGCCACTGGAAACACCATTACGTTGTCCTGCCTGGAATGCGAAAAAAAGCCCTCACTACAGTGTTTAGCGGAAGCTGATTACCACATACAGTACCTAGCATCCTTCCTAATATGCACTTGTAAAGAAATAAAACTTAACTTCCAACTAGTTAACACTGGCTCCCAAATGAAACGTAGGGCAGTTATTGCAATTTATTTTTAATATGTTGCTTTTTGACCGGAGCCTTTGGTTCCTTCCTCAGAAAACCCACCCGAATTTCAGCGGAAATTTCCTTCCCATTATGACAGCAGCAGAACTGAATATAAGAAAAGTGTCGGGAATGTAAGTTTAAGGGGAGAGCAACACACCAGCGACGCAAAAAATGCATGTCAACGGACGGAAATGTCGCGAATTTAAATTTTACGGCCCAGGTTTAGTTTTCTAACACGGAGGGATGAGAAAAAATAGGACAGCGCACTACATTTTCAGTTAGGAATACACAACCTCCCACAGTAAGCTTTTCGAAAGACATATTTGACCACTCTGAGTTAGTTTTCTGATTGTCATGCATGAATTCCTGATTCACTAAGAACCCCGTAAAGCGGTATTGCGTAGCTACGTGACAAATGTAACCTAAGTAGTACATTACAGTGGTAATGTAGGTGGGAGGGAAAGCACGACATATTCCAGGGGATCCCCCGTTCGCCCCGCAGCTGTTGCTTGCGCTCACTTCTTGCCGGCCGCAAGCGCCAGAAGTGACCGACGCCTGCAGAGGGCCCGACGGCAGTTACTGTCTTCTCGCTGCCGCCCACAATACCAGTTTAAATAACTTAGTGAGCTACGAATGCCGTGTCGCACTCCAATACAGCTTCATATGGTTACCCTTTGACTTTTATCCTCACTGCAGCCGAGGAGACGGACTCCACCACGAAAACAAATGGCGAATACCAAGCATCACAAGTAGAAAGCGCCATAATAAAGCGTACCAAAAACCTGGACGTCACAGAAATTACGAAACGACAGCTATATTTACAGCCAGCCCTTTAAGACGTCTACTGAATAACTCTATTGATGCACGTGTGAGTTAGTAAAACGCACGCCGGGAGTCGCCCGAACATGAAATGCGCGCACAGCAGCTTGTTTGTACAAAGAAAGTGGAGAAGATTGATTGATTGGTTGATTGATTGATTGATTGATTGATTGATTGATTGATTGATTGATTGATTGATTGATTGATTGATTGATTGATTGATTGATTGATTGATTGATTGATTGATTGATTGATTGATTGATTGATTGATTGATTGATTGATTGATTGATTGATTGATTGATTGTAGGGTTTAACGCCCCGACGCAACGTATGCAATGATGCGCGACGTAGTGAGGAAGGGTCAGGAATAATTTCACCACCTGGGGAACTTTAACGTTCGCCGAAATGTCGTACACACGGGCGTTTTTGCGTTTCGCCTCCATCAGAAAAGCTACCACCGCGGCCGGAAATCGAACCTGCGTCCTCGTGTTGAGCAGCGCAATGTCTTAGCCACTGAGCCACCGCAACGGAAGGAATTGGGGAAGAATATAGCTAGGATAGTACGCGGTCACCTAATTGTTTGCGAGAACGAGCGATATTCCTGTCATTCCATCGCTCAAACCGTTATAAACGACACCGCAGGAACGACCGCACGAACGACCGCGCAAGCTCTCACGCTTTCAGCGGCCAGCCGCTGTAGGCAAAGAGCGTTATTCCATCACGCTGATATACTTCAAACACGCGTCAAGGACACAAAGACACAGCCGGCACAGTGACACGTTTTCCTTCCAAGCCATCGAGAAAAACTAAGAGCGGATGGTCACAACTGAAATAGTCTGCCTGGCAATGCTGCGTTCGGACACACAAATGACCCATGCGTAAAGAACGTGTAATAAATCTCGCCCGCGTTTTAAAATACGCTGCAGCCTAGATTAAAAATGCCTTTTTTGTGATGCAATGTAGTTTGCTTGGTAACTATTTGTTGCTGAGCTGTTGCGTGTTTACATATGACCGACGTGAGTGGAACGCGACATACACGACCCACTTATATAGCTTGGTCGAAGCTTGGCTTCCGCGGCGCTTTCTGTGTGGCGTTACTTCGGCTGGGCGTTTACTTGAAATCGATATTTCCCCTAATCCGTATGATAAGTGGCCGATCGCTCGGGAGTCAACGATTCCGGTGTAGTTTCCAATCATTCGTCATCGGCCTCTGCTGCTTGGGGCATGTGACAGGGTCGTTCTCTTTGCGCGTGATCTTCGAGCATGGTCTGGAAGCGTGAAAATCCCGCCTTACTCCTTGCATCAGCTTTTCCAGCTGTTTGTGGAGTGCACGATTCATAAGGAAAATGATAAGTAAAAACGGCCCAAACGGAACGCAGAAAGTCCGACGGCCCAATTTTAAAGCGATGCTGCGGCGCAGAATACCGCAGTAGCAGACGATACCCGCAACCGGATGTTCGTGCAGAGGTCACCGGGAAGCGAGGCATCATGAGCAGCCATGCTCACGAGGTGCGAGGTGGTGGACGAAACGAGGGGGAATCGCGGCGCGGGCAAAAATGCGATGTTTTGATTTGCAGTAAATCTACTAATATTCATCGCTTTAACAAAATTCTTGATGGAGGTGATTACTAGGACACTGATTCACGTGAAAATATGAACGTCCATGCGTCTGCAAAACCTCTTTTATGGCCCCTTTAATCTACGCAGCTGCCATGATTGTGAACATTGCTACCTCATTGGTTTGTCCTGTCAACAAAGATGTCTGTGAAACTCTGGCAAAAGGCCGTGTTAAATAAATAAATAAATAAATAAATAAATAAATAAATAAATAAATAAATAAATAAATAAATAAATAAATAAATAAATAAATAAATAAATAAATAAATAAATAAATAAATAAATAAATAAATAAATAAATAAATAAATAAATAAATAAATAAATAAATAAATAAATAAATAAATAAATAAATAATCTGTATTTTATTAACGTATCATACATTAATACACCCATGAAAGCCGCCTTTCGCGTACGAACGTAGCAAAACTCGCGACGGTCTCAGAATAAACGTCCTAAAAGCTCTGTCCGGTTGACAGCAAGCCAACTTTGGACGACGGCAATTTCGCCTAATTTTCTCATTAGACAGGCATTCCAGCCACCAAGCGGCAGCGGACGTCGCGGTTAACAAGTGTCTTGTAATATATTAAACCCCAGTGAAAAGAAGACGGTGGCTACGACTTCTGACGACAAAATGTAAGATATAATTAGACTATGGTGTGGTAGTCAGTGTCTTAAAGACAATGACATCAAGTGAACGCTAAGGAGAAACAGTACTTCTCTAACGAGAGCGTCAGTTTGAGCTTCTTGGTTATGCATACTTGTAGGTGTAGCGGAAAAATGGACGCAGGACAAGTAAAGGAACGAGGTCGAGCGTTTAAACAAGCCGGTACAGACCGACACAAGTTCGAAATGACCTGCGTGCTGTAAGCGCTCAATCTGAAAGCCCCGTTTTTCGAGCCAAGAGTTTGCTCAAAGCCTCGAACAAAATGACGAAACTAATTCACCTGATAGAGTCAAGGGAGACTCGTTTCCTGCCGAATAGTATATTGCGCCCGTGATGAAGTTTGTCAGTCTAGATGGAAAAAGACAGAAACATACAGAAACGTGCGGGTCACTCACCATTCTCAAGCCGTGCCGCACCTGCAGCGTGCCTGTGTACAGCCGCATGGAAGCGTGCGGCAAAAGCCGCGTATGCAGCGGTCGAAGCAGTCCACGTGGCCGCTGACAGCCCATCCGGGCACTGTGTGTCGGTGCCGAGGAACCTCTGGAAGCAGGCGCGCCGAGGTTCTCCCCTCTTCCCCAACATCGAGGAGGAGAGAAAAGAGCGAAGAAGGAGGAAAAATCACGCAAGTGCCCGCTGCGCTCTCCCCCGCGTTGGCAGAGTCCCGGGACGTTCCTGTGTCTCGTTCCGGCCCACGTAGTATACCGCTTGGTATACCATCGTTTTTACCGTGCATCGAATATTTCTTCTTCGGTCATCCTCCTACTCCCGGATCTACGCTACTGACAACGGAAACCAACTGGCGACCTGACGCCGTTCCATCGTCGCAACGTGAGCTAGAATCCAGAATTGTTTGAGCTTCCCTTCTCAACGCGCCCACAGCATCGGGAGGCTACTAGCACCGACCATGTGGCTTCTGACCACATCGCTGGGCTACGACCTGCTGAACCCCCCCGAACCCCTCTTGCACCAGCGGGTCTCTCTGCTGGGTTCCTGGTCTCACTTAAGGGTCCTGGTCTAAGGGTTTCTACCAGAAGGCACGTTGCACCCGGAGTAAGAACGGGCCGAGTCTACTACGTGGGGCCACGGCAGGTCACCTTACTGAATTCGGAAGCCGATGGTCGCGAACACTGCGCAAAGGCAGCGCATTTCTTCAGCCACCACTTATTACTAACCCATGCCGCTACTCGGATGCATGCACCCACAACAGGGCGAGGTTGGCTGGCCCCAATATGCGCCCTGTTTGGCACCTTCAACCGCATCCAATGTAACGGTGTGCGTGGCCGCAAAACAAGCAGACTCTGAAGGCGTTGAGCAACGTCGGACAGAGTGTACATACCACGATACACGACTACCATGTCACCCGCCGCGGTGGCTCAGTGGCTAAGGCGTTGCGCTACTGAGCACGAGGTCGCGGGTTCGATTCCCGGCTGTGGTGGCCGCTTTTCTGATGGAGGCGACCAGCAAAAACGCCCGTGTGTACGAGATTTCGGCGCACGTTAAAGATTCCCAGCTGGTCAAAATTAATCCGGAGCCGCCCACTACGGCGCGCCTCATAGCCTGCGTTGCGTCGGCGTGTTAAACCCCACAATGAATCAATCAACTACCATGTCGGGAAGCACAAAGGATCGTTAACGCAGGCTTCAGAAGTCCTCAAACACGGCTACTGGTTATCATCCTCATGGTGCTTTTTGAAGGCCGGAAATTCTGCAACGCAAAAAATAATGGCACAGACAACCGCTGCACTTTGTTTCAACCTTCAGAATATCGACCTTTACGATGCTCGAGTAGAGCAAGCTGTCTTCCCTCTCACGGCCCATACCAAAGCAGTTACCGGAAGGACATTGAGCGAATGTTTCAACGGCCTCTGCAGACAATTTATCGATCTTCCTTACACACATCGCCCAAAGTGTGGCATGTGTTAGATCAATACCTTTCGCTGGTCCTTCAAAAAGGAGGCCCTAAGAATTGACTAGTTCCTAAGGGGGACATTTCGCGACCATTGGAGCCTTCAAAAATCTAATGCGGCTTGCCGGACCTGACTGCTGCTTTGCGATGAATTTGTGTTAATGCGCGTGAATATTGATTGTGCGAATAACGGAGACTAAACTTTGCATCAGACATGCCTCGCGTGTGTACGCGTAGAAATACGGGATGTGTATCAGTGCTGGTAAACTGAGCAACATCATTTACGGTGAAGGCTCTTTCCTTGTGCCGAAATTCAATGTCCACGCCTCACAAAAAGCTCAACACCATTGCTCCTAACCATCAAAGCTGTCTCGCATACATGAAAATGGGTTCGGCGACTTTTCAGCGGTTGTGTTTTTCAGTGCTGTGGAATCTAGTAAACTCTTTTTGATGGGAGCCTGTGTTTATGACGCGGAATGTACTTCGAGCATATCCAGTCATATCCACGCATAAAATGTTGTTACGCAGCTGTTCCTATTGCATGACCATTTATATATCTTTTTTGTTCGATCAAATTTTGCAGTGAGAAAGAGAGAGAGAGAATACAATTTGTTGTCACCCTTTGAAGGAAGAGTGCGTCTTGCGGGACTGCCTGGTGTTTTCGTCTTATCAGAAACGGTAGGAACCCGTGGTCTTTGGAGGCGTCCCTTGCCAGTTGGATGATACCAGCTTATATCGCGGTTTGAGAGTTGAGCAACGCGACCTCCCAATGCCTTCTTCTTTTACGTATGCCTTGTTCAGGGGCGTGTGGTTTACTGGACCATTGCCAGATCCAGTGTTGTTCTGTGGCGACTGCAATGTTGTACCACCTGCATCTGTCCGTGCCCCTATCCGTATGGGTGCGGTGACACAGTGTCGGTTAAGGGTGGTATTTGATTGCAACCGGCGCCATGCAACTGTCTGCCTAATGTTTGTGCAGTGTGGGAAGGAGGGAATTTCAGTCGGATTATCCTATAGTGCTGCAACACCTCCCGGTATAGTTCCTTGAATATACTGTCTGATGTGACGAGCGCTGCGCTGCACTATAAGATAGGGTGGCGCCGTTTGCAATGAAAGCCCACCCATTACGGCAGAAGGGGCTGCTTGGCGGAGGTGTGTTGCCTTGGCAGGCGATGCGATTTTTCGTTTCGCGAGTCTGAAAGTTGGTCTTCTGCGTGCGTCATTAAACTGTTTGTGGACGTATTTCCCGTTCACCGAGACTCAGAATTTATTGTTTTTGTGCGGGTGTTTGCACATGCAAACCATTCCGTCAGGCCGTCCAAGCAGTTCTGTGCTAATTGCATCGGTTCGGTGTGGGCGTGCAATCGTGCCGTCAAATCGCGGACTGAGTTCCTGCGAGATGTTTTCCCGTGCATGGTACTAAAACAGCTTCGTACAAGTGTATAACAATTGCAAAGCCAAAGAGGCAGTGCAGATATAATATCTACGCTTTCTACCGCTGTACTACGGCAGTAAAAAAGGGATAACAGAGCGCGGTACTCAAACACGAAGCGCGTTTACATGTTTGCTGCTCTATCCGAAGCTACGCGGCTTGCAGAAAGGGAACGAAGCATGAAAAGAAAATACAGAATGCTCACACGAGCTGCGTTGGCTTGGGAAAAGAAATTTGAGAGAAGTGTATTGAGTGCTTTATGTTCAGTGTGTCAGTGTGAATGGCGTTACAATGGACACCGATCTTCGTGCAACACCACACCTGTGCGTAGGAATATGGTACGTATATGCAGGGCGATCAAAGATAAGTCGCCAGGTTTTTTTTAAAAATAGGTACTTAGATTTACGCAAAGGCCACCTCTACAGTGAGGTTATGCGCCCAGAGGGACATATAAATAGAAGGTAATTATTGACGTAGGTGACTTAATTAACTAAAATTGATTAATTTACTTTTTAGTGGCTGCAGTAACCATGCATGTTTGTATTGGAAAATAAGACAGAAATAAAGTTTGGCAGTCAAGAAAACCTCGGAAAGCAAAGGGGAGGGTATGGTAGGCCATTGAAACAGATAAAGAATTCGGAAAGAAAGAAAGTGGAGAAAAAATGCCCCCCAGGTGGGATCCGAACCCACGATCTCCAGAATACTGGTCTAGTGCGATAACCACTACGGTACCGGTGGGGCTGTTTTTCCCCTCCACTCCACTTTCTGGGGTATTTATGTCAACGTAATTTTTTTCTGTGCTTGGGGGTGGTAGCCAGCGCCATTCCGACTTCTCGGGGTGAAGGGGACCTTCTTCTTAACCCCCGGGCTGTGGCTCGAGTGTCAACGACATGTCGAGAGTGGTCGACCAGCGCTGAGCCTTCTTAAGCTTCCTATGGCACCAAGACTGCCAGAACAGAGGCCCTCGCTATGCATGTAGCGAATCAGAATAGGAAATGAGGGGCTCGTTGAAATAAGACAGAAATAAGGCTTGGCAGTCACGAAAACCTCGTAAAGCAAAGGGGCGGAATTGGTAGGCCATTGAATTTGATTTGACGTTTAACGCGCCGATGCTTGACAGCCACTGAGGCTAGCTGTAGGGGAGGTATCCGGGTCAATTTTGACCACATGAGGATCTTAGCAAGCGCCCGAATCTCGAACACATGGGACTTCTTGCTTTTCGCCTCCATCATCAAAGTGTCCGCGGCGGTCGAGAATCCCACCGCGTCCTAGGGCTCAGCACCACAACGGTTTAGCTATTCTTCAACATCGATCCGCCCTATTCCAGAGGTACGGACATATAAAAGTGCCACTTGTGGCACTGGATTATTTAGCGTACGTTTATTCTAAAGCTGAATACAGTACGTTTGCAAACGATTGCATTGAAAATATAGCAATGATTGTAAAGCAATCAGCGGCCGCCATAGAGTAAGGAGCTGGACATGTTCTCTTGCACAGAGGGCGAATCCTCAATCAAACAGGTCTCCTTGAAAAATATTTGTGGTGAAGGCGGGATAAAGGCTACTTCAGAAAAAAACACACCCTAGAGGCATGCTTTTTCTTAGAAGTGCTTGCTTGCTACTAAGTCTGATGGGGAGCAAGCCTGTACTTTTTGCAAGCACCAAAATTGCTTCAGTTGAAAACATGCTTGTGTTTACAAGTCGAATAAAATAACGTACGCACCTCACATACCTTGTAAAAAGGTACTTCAAGAATCAAAAGTAAAGCCTGTACTGTTTGAACGGCCCTAAAGCACGCACTTGACAGCACGAGATGTTCAAAACCCGACGTTTTGCTGAACTTCGTAGAAGTTCTCGCACAAGCAGCAATCGCGATATATGCTGCTTTAGTGGAAGTCTCAAAAAAATTCCCTCGCACTTCCCCGAGGGGGAGAGTGTGTAAGTGCGAATGCACGGTTGTTGATTGCGCGATTACGGTGAATATCGTGATCTTGCAGTGGAGAGGAGGCGCCCAACACCCGCAGTCACTGAGCGGAGAGAGGAGGAGGAGAGTAGCGCCCGCCGTTACGGCGAGGGCTACACGAGCGCCCTCACGCGTCGGAATGCGGAGCGCCCGCTACGCGAGCGAGAGCTCTCCCGCCCGAAGGGGAGAGGAGGCGCCCAACACCCGCAGTCACTGAGCGGAGAGAGGAGGAGGAGAGTAGCGCGCGCCCATCTCCCCCCGTTGCTACGGAAGACGAGGAGGAAGACGAGGAGCGCGCGCACCCGCAGCTGTTGCTATGCGGACAACGGCGGCGGACGATTCAGGCTCGCTTAAGAAGTGCATTCGCACTTAAAACAAACTGTGAGAGCTGTAGTCTGCTTCGTCCATACCAGGTGTGGTGAGCTGAACGAAAGCAAAAATGCAGCAGTCCTTCGGCCGAGGTTGCAAAGGCGGCACGGGCCGGACCCTCCCGCATGGCAGCGCTCCATGCCGCTGCCACCGGCATTCATGGCTGGCGGTGCCTCACGGGAGGCCGCGGGTGGCACGCTAGTCAGTATAATCTAGGCACTACTATACTACATGCTCCCGACGCCAGTCTGCTTCTCCCGCTGTTGCAAATGGCAGGTTGTCGGATTCGAAGTCAGCCTGGTTGGTGTATCCTCGGGCTGCTTCGTAAGCCATCTGGTACCCCGGAAGAGGCGAGTTTGATCGCGTCCATACCAAGCGCATGTGTGTCAAAAGTGAGATCAGGCTTGGTTAATGATTTTGGCGGCTGTGGTGGAGATCCTACCAAAACGGGATTTTGAAGAAGCTCCGATCAAGCCACTTAAAAGGTTGAGTGACGTGTCCGACTGTCTGGTTTGCATCCACGCAATAGTGTCGTTCTTATTGAGGCCAGTCAGAAATTAAGAGAGTGCTGCGACAAGTAAACAAAGAAACGGCAAACCCTCAACGTGATGACGGATGGCAGTGCGGCTATGGTGATGGTGGTGATAGGTAGTGATGGAAATTTATTGTTGTTATAACGGGACAGCGCAGCGGCTTGCCCCGGCTTATTACGAGGCCAAACCATTTCGCTAGCCAAAACTCAATGCGCACCTTGTAACCCCTCTGCTTCCGCTGGCTAAGCGAGCGCTCAAGGGCGAGTGACGTAACACCTCGCTCCACGCCTGTTTTGATTTGCTGCGCTGCCACGTCGGCGGGTAATGCAAACCACGGGTCGAGTGAACGTTTCTGATGGGCTCTTCCACTTCTAATTTCTAGGGCCTATATCACGAGCAACAAAGATAAAGTTACCCCACCGTGAAGCACGACCATATTCGCCACTCACAACCTCATAACTTGGCAGCTGCAGCTGTAAACATAGTAAATGTGCAAGACAGAAACGGCGGAAAGGATCCAGTGCGACAAAACAACAACAACCGCAAAGACTACAACAGCACCACCACCACCACCATCATCAACAACAAGAACAACAAAGAAACAACGTTTCTGAAAAGTTCTACAGGCGTTTTTTTAGGCAAATAATGCAAATATGCATGATTTCCCTGCTGGTTCTTATCCGCCTGGCGGAAACAGGTTCACAATTTTAGTGTTTCAGGGTTGTAGACTAATTCCGTTTTCTTATCCTTAATGTTTATCCATCCTTCAACGAGACTACGGTTCTGCGGCCAGTTATGAGGCCTCTAAAAGTTACAAATCAACAAAGAAGCCATGCAGTAGTAAACAAGTATAGTGTACTACGTGCAACCAAGGCAAAACGTTTGGATAAATTTTAATGGCAAAAGGAACAAGGTACCCTACACGAACACGCTTGTTCAGATTCTCAACCATTCTTCTTTTAACTAAGTATAATTAGGCCTTTTACGCAAAGCAAAATATCCGGAGAGAATGCGGGAAATAGAAGAGGAGGAGAGAGAGAGAGAAGGGAAAGAAATAAATCATGTTTAACGTTAAACTCATAAAGCGGAAGGAGATGGTAGCGCACGATTTCTCAAGGAGAACTGGTCGCTACTTCCGGCTTGATCGTATTATCACAAAACACGGAAGGCCAAAACACAAAAATAAAAACTTCAACATGTGAATCGCCGAGCGAGTTGCAACAAGGGGACGTAAAGGAAAGTATCGATCAAGCCAAACTTGCCTGCTGCTGCCCTGCCTTCTTATGTTTTACGACGAAAGGAATTGCTGCTGCGGTCGAAATGTTATGCTAATACGCGACAAAGCAAATACTACTCTCTGGAAATAAGCACTGTGATTTTGCGTAATCGTTTCGCGATTTTTTTCATCCAAGCTGTTGAGGAGAGCGCATCATCTTTTTTCTATCAATGACGTCTGCGGACATACGAGCGACAGAGAGGATGACATTTCAAGGGCTGGATCCTCAAAAATAGCTCCGATGCACATGAGGACAGGGGACTGGTTGTACGATAGCATTTCTAAAGGCGTAACCAAGGCCCTTAGATAATGCAGCCATACTTTTTATGTCGCTTCAGTGGTGACCGTAGATGTACCAGGTTGGAAGAGCACTCCGTGTTTTTCTATCCGGTGTATGAGGGCAGATGTCGCCAAATCGTCCGTAGGATCCCTGGACGGAGGAAGCACAACAACGTCTCTACGAAGAAGAGATTTTTTTGCACTCCTAGTGGTCTGATGGCTAAGTTCTTTTAGCCTGTCATACCTAGTGACAAAGGGACGGACAATATTTTTACTTTTTATTTGTCTCGAAATATTTGTTTTGGGTGCCAAGAGAGTGGTCGTTTTTTAGTTATTTTACGGCAACGAGCTCTTATAAGCGTGATTTTAAAATGACCTTTTTCATCCGCACAATTAAAGCATCATCAAGAGATTCTTTAACCGAAAAAAACAAACAATGGATAGTTATGAAATGCGGACACAAAAATATACGCCGAAAAACGCAAAATCGAAAAATGCCGTTCGTGTAGGTAAACAGATGACGTCCTATGGGTGTATATGGAAAGACACTTTTCCAAACTTACGTGCTGTTATTAGGTCACGCGTGAATTTGACCTGCATGGAAAGAATTCGCGCTATTTGTGTGTTCTTCTTCAAGAGAATGCGCATGAACCACAGCGCCGTCTGTTACCGCTTCTTCGCCGATTGGCCTCGCTGCACAGGGCATGCTGCCGCAACGCAGAAAGAGTTGCATCACGCCCGAGCCGGCTTTCCTGCCCCCCGCAGCAGGGACACTGGGTACACTAATATAGGCGCATACGCGCATAATTCCGGTATTTTAGGCCGTTGTGTGAAGTGCGTGTTGCTTGAACAGCATAGGGCCCACTGATTCTGCACAACCGACCAGCTGAAATGTCTTGCCACACTTTGGCGACTGCGTTCCACTGTAACTATATTTCGAAGAATGTATGTCATTGTGCTTGTTTTATGTATGTTTCGTTTATTTATTTATTTATTTATTATATTTATTTTTTATTTCATTTATTTATTCGTTATTTATTTATTTATACTGCTAGATCAACTCAGAAGGCAGTCAGCCTCAGTATCCGCCCTTCAGACTTTCGGAACTTCAGTAACTTTCGGTGATCCGCATTGCGGAACGCACCTATACATATATGTACCTATATGTATACACTGTAGACAGAGAATGTAGATGTTTGCAGCACGCACAAATATAGTGTTGGTTGATTGAGAAATCGGTCCAATGTTCAGTTATGTCTAGCCGAGCGGCTGGATATATATCTGGTGGCTGGTGAACAGTACGTAAGAACGACAGAAGCCCTCGAAGATGTGCACGCTGCACGGAATAATTTTAAAACGGAAGCACTGAATGAGCCGGTGAACGAAAAAGTCGGCGTCCGGTGTGTATGGCACCGAAACGGCTGCTGAACCATACGCCGGCTGCTTTGCGTTACCCATTAGCACTGATGTGTATTTGCGAACGATCGCAAAGCCTTAAATAAGCGATCGCTCGAAAATAGCGACGTCCGACGACTGTAGCAGCGCATTCGCTCCTAATATGACCATAGAGTTGCGGTGCCTCTCATGGCTCTCTTCTTCCATAACACCTTAGCACGAAAACTTGGAGCATAGTCTGCTATTGTGTAGGCATTTCTACGCTGCTTCTCGGCATTTCGATATTTGGCTTCGACCACTACTGTACCTTAACGCTATTAAAACGGCCAAATGTGTCATCTTCGCCGCTTATGCATTTTTGTGCTAATGCTAGGCACTATATTGTTCGGCCTTGTTGCGTTTTTTTTTTGTGTTGCCGTCTGGTTTTTTAGAAGGTTCTGGCATTTCTGTCCCAATCACACGAAGACGCCGTAAAGATGATCTTTCAGTATTTCATTGGTTCATTCTGGCATTTTTAGAGTTTATTTCTTTCGGTTCGTTAAAATTTTTAAAACCAGGTTTTCTTCGCCCAGACTATTATCCAGAATAAATAGGTGAAGTCTATCATTACGAATTTTTGTGCCGATACAGGAAATTACCCGCTTTGTTTTCCAGTGTGCTCACAAAAAGTGCTTACGCATAAAAAGCGAGCTGGAGAGGGATACGCGGCTACGCTTTTGTTGCCGCGGGGGTCTCTGGGAAGGCTGGGACGCGGGATAGGGGATGTCGGGAGATTGACTGCAGAATGGGCATCACACGCAAGCGGCAAGAGAGGAAC